>NC_136655.1:17860309-18010309 GCF_949748355.1 Melanostigma gelatinosum
CGTCCACAGTGATCTTGAAGCTGAGGTTGACCACTCTGCTCCTGTTGTTGGGGATCAAGAGGACATGTCTCCTGTGAGACACCACGTGCTGCAACAGCGGAGACTGAAATCCAGAGGACACCCTCCTAACCGGAGACACCACCTTCCCATGTTTGGACAGCTCTTTGATGATGGCATCGCTCTTTATGAATGGCGGCACGTTGGACACAGTGACTTTCACCTCCGGTGAGGCGAGAGCATACGTGGGCAGGAAGTGCTCACCCACGGAGATCCCGTTCATCAACACCACTTCCGCAGTTTCTAAGCTGTCCAGAAAGATGACCACAGCGCTGTTCATCCGCGCTGCGGACTTCACGTGGCTGTGGCCGACAACCTCACCCACTGCCAGGCTGATCTCCTCCACCGAACACCCGAACAGCGGCGGGATCTTCACGCCGTGTTCTCTGGTTAGCTCGTCAGGCGCATGCTAGCGTTTAGCACGCCGACAGCACCTGCTGCCCGGCTGCAATCCGCTCAAAAAGACCCAAAAAACAGATAAAAGTACGCAAAAAACCCCCCGTGAACCCTGCACACCCCACTACACTATCATACCCAACATTAGCCAGTGAAGGAAAATGTCGAAAAATCGTTAATTATCGCTCTCAAAACTCCGCTCCTGCAGCTCCGCACACCTCCTTCCACTCAGAGAGAGAGAGAGAGAGAGACAGAGAGACAGAGAGAGAGAGACAGATGAAGCCACCCACAGGGTGCTAAAAAATCTTTCCTCCATTATTTGGTCTCTCCTCTCTCCTCCCTCTCCTGGCTTAGGTGCTCCTGCATGAAATGCTGATGTGCCCCCCCCCCCCCCAGGCCTTTTTTCTCTATCTTCTCCCCGTGGCAATAGATCAGATTTCCTCCAGGGAAATCATTACTTGGCATCATTACCATTCCCAACACTTTTATCTACTAGCCCTTGTTTCCTCACTCCATCGCTTGATTAAGTTTAGGGGGAGGGGTGATGGGGATACCTTTTTAACGCCAGCCCCACTAGATAGGTCTTGGAGGAGTTAGCTGTGATTGGGGTACTTTGAGGTGTGGATGCTGTCTTATGGGACGGCTCCTTTTTCCATCCAAATTTTGAAGTAAAATGTTTCAATGAGAGTCACACAAAATGATTGATAGGCGACTGCACAGATGTTTGGGTTCAACCTTTATTAGCCAGTGGCGGCTGGTGGAAAATGTTCTAGGTATGGCCATCTTATCAATTTCAGCAAACATCCCAGTATGATTTAATGGAAAGAAAATGTAAGTATCAAACACGCATTATTACTTGGCAGTTAAATATTTAACATGTATTCCAACACGAAAACAATCAGTAAATAACACTTATATAATATAATATAACATGTTCATTTGTTGAGATGCCCCTATGGACCTTGTTATAGGAGGTAAAGATCAGGAGAAGTAAACATGAAGTGTAATTATGAATACTGATGTTAAATTAAGCTATGATGAGTTTTCACTGTTAATTTAACATCTCTATTACATGTTGATGCCTCCATGACCAAGTTAAGCAGATGAGACTGAGGACAGCTATGTAGAAGAAAAGATGTTCACTTTGCCTAATATGTAGCTTGACAGAGTTCTCCATGCGTGTCCTGGTGTTCTCATGTTTCCTTACCTCCTCATCCCTCACTCCCTACCCTGGTGTTCTCATGTTTCCTTACCTCCTCATCCCTCACTCCCGTAACTGTCCGTGCTGGATCCGTTCCCGTTGTTTTAAAAAGCTAAATAAATGATTAGCATGACGTCATCCAGCTAGCCAAACCTGTCTGGTGTACAGCTAGTACAGAAGCTTCGCATGTACTGCTTCCCTTTCCCGCGAGTCTGCTGTCTGATTGTGATTTAGCGAGGGGGGCCTGATCGTTCTGGCCCCAAGCTGAATCTATTTGAGGGCACTGATTGGCTAAATTGTATGTCACTCATTGATATCTTGAATCAGCAATTGGCTAAACTGCTTCATAGACCCGCCTCTTTTGGGCCAAAACGATTAGGCCCCCCAAGCTGCGCGTTCTCAGAGTGTCTGCACACAGACAGAGAGCACGAGCAGAGAGCACACAGGCAGAGAGGACGAGCAGGAAAAGCATATATTTTGCGCAGATATCATATTTGACACACATTACTGGGTACATTCCATAGTTCAAAAACACAAATATTGACAATTTGTATAATTTATGATGATTATAATTTTTTTCTTTTTTTTTGTGTGGCTCATGGTGGGGCCATGCCCCATGGCCCTCTGTTGACCAGCCGCCACTGTATTAGCGATAGAAGTGAGTTTAGCAGGCTGCTGAATATGTAGAAGATGCTCGTTACAGCTGAACATTACTCAAAGCTTTGGATGAGCATGACTGGTGACAGTGAGTGTTCTCAGTATGTTGTGCTTCTAGAGCAAGGAGGACGTCTTAAGTGGTCCAACTGGGTCTGAGGACATACAGTGTTATTAATGTACTGTATATCCTTATATATCCTTACACACACACACACACACACACACATGCACACACACACACACACACACACGCACGCACACGCGCACGCACACACGCGCGCACACACTCACGCGCACATCTGGCACAAAGTCTGAATAATAACACATTTTGTGAAACCGATCAAGCGTCTCTTGTCAATATTTCTCCGTATTTGGGTTGTTGTAATTTGCGGGTATTGATATATAATATGGGCATGTTAATGTTACTCATGCATACAAGATAATATTGTGTAAATAATCCAGCACCTATAAATCACGCTTTGTTCTCCAGTTATGGTTATGGTATCTCTTTACTTCCTTCACTTGAATTCTCAGTGATTCATTTGCCAGAAATGAAACAAAACGCACATTAAACAAAGACTGGTAGCGTTCATATTTTATTCATATTTTTTTAATGTAAAACAAATTATATTGTTATCCTTTATTCTTTTGGCCACAATATTTGTGTATTTAATATTGTATACTGTGAAAGCCTGACTCTGTATTTTCACTCTTAACTCTTTATGACTTAGCTTCATGTTCAGTACAACAGCGTACACAGCGATCAATAGGACACCATGCACATGCACATGCACACGCACATGTCAACCGAAGAACAACCTGGTCGACCCACAGCGACACATCTCAGAGACAAATCAACTGCAGATCCAGTTTTCAAAATGCAATTACAGTGAAACACCAAAGATCCTCCAGACTGTTGCACTGAAAAACAAAAGACGAGAAGTTTGAAACGCAGCGGTTTGTATTCAACATTTGCATCAGTGATGCTGCCATTCTAAAAGACTGTATTAACCCCGTGTAGACTGTGTATTAACTCTGTGTAGACTGTGTATTAACTCTGTGTAGACTGTGTATTAACTCTGTGTAGACTGTGTATTAACTCAGTGTAGACTGTGTATTAACTCTGTGTAGACTGTGTATTAACTCAGTGTAGACTGTGTATTAACTCTGTGTAGACTGTGTATTAACCCCATGTAGACTGTGTATTAACTCTGTGTAGACTGTGTATTAACTCTGTGTAGACTGTGTATTAACGCTGTGTAGACTGTGTATTAACTCTGTGTAGACTGTGTATTAACTCTGTGTAGACTGTGTATTAACCCCGTGTAGACTGTGTATTAACTCTGTGTAGACTGTGTATTAACTCTGTGTAGACTGTGTATTAACTCTGTGTAGACTGTGTATTAACTCTGTGTAGACTGTGTATTAACTCAGTGTAGACTGTGTATTAACCCCGTGTAGACTGTGTATTAACTCTGTGTAGACTGTGTATTAACTCTGTGTAGACTGTGTATTAACCCCGTGTAGACTGTGTATTAACTCTGTGTAGACTGTGTATTAACTCTGTGTAGACTGTGTATTAACTCTGTGTAGACTGTGTATTAACTCTGTGTAGACTGTGTATTAACTCAGTGTAGACTGTGTATTAACCCCGTGTAGACTGTGTATTAACTCTGTGTAGACTGTGTATTAACTCTGTGTAGACTGTGTATTAACTCTGTGTAGACTGTGTATTAACTCTGTGTAGACTGTGTATTAACCCCGTGTAGACTGTGTATTAACTCTGTGTAGACTGTGTATTAACCCCGTGTAGACTGTGTATTAACCCCGTGTAGACTGTGTATTAACTCTGTGTAGACTGTGTATTAACTCTGTGTAGACTGTGTATTAACTCTGTGTAGACTGTGTATTAACTCTGTGTAGACTGTGTATTAACTCAGTGTAGACTGTGTATTAACCCTGTGTAGACTGTGTATTAACTCAGTGTAGACTGTGTATTAACTCTGTGTAGACTGTGTATTAACCCCGTGTAGACTGTGTATTAACTCTGTGTAGACTGTGTATTAACTCAGTGTAGACTGTGTATTAACTCTGTGTAGACTGTGTATTAACCCCGTGTAGACTGTGTATTAACTCTGTGTAGACTGTGTATTAACTCTGTGTAGACTGTGTATTAACCCCGTGTAGACTGTGTATTAACCCCGTGTAGACTGTGTATTAACTCTGTGTATACTGTGTATTAACCCTGTGTAGACTGTGTATTAACTCTGTGTAGACTGTGTATTAACCCCGTGTAGACTGTGTATTAACCCCGTGTAGACTGTGTATTAACCCCGTGTAGACTGTGTATTAACCCCGTGTAGACTGTGTATTAACCATGTGTAGACTGTGTATTAACCCTGTGTAGACTGTGTATTAACCCTGTGTGAGAGATCTGTTCCCTGTTACTGGTTGACCTGTAAACAACATGATGAAGTGTATTTTGGAGTAGGTTTGATGCTGAATATTAACGGGAGACATTAGATCACTTTTAGATTTTGGCGACATATGATCACTGGTCATTACAAATATTGTGGGGGTCAGAATTCCATATTTTCATATTTATTGGCACGCTGTGTTTATGTGCTCAATCTAGATCTAGATCTGAGTTCCAGTCAGGTTTCTCTTTGCACTGTTCTAATGGATCCCGACCGATAGAACGGACAAACTCAGCTCCTGACAAGATAAGTAACAAGCACAAGACATTTCTTTCCACTTTTTAAAATGATATTTGAGGTTTTCTCACCAACAAAATGTTTTGAATGTTGGTTTAACATTGTGCAGTGTGACTTAAGGGACCCTTGGGTTGGAAAGTCATAACAAATAAAACAACTTTGACTTACCTTGCAGATGTTAACCTTTTGACCTCAGAATGGTGAGTAATGACTTATGATAGAAGTCTGATAAGGCTGCTTTCACACTATATCAGGTTATTAGCGCAGCGTTGGCTGGCTGTGTGGGAGCGTCACTGAATGGCTCATTAACACCAAGCGCCTGCATGCTGATTATCGCCTTTCGTTACCTCATGCACCGCTTCGTATGAATGGGTGAAATGGCGTTTTCTCCACAAACCGTTTAATTCTCAAAGCACCTGAAGGGTGAAATACACCGCTAACTGTGCTGCCAAGCCTCAAGCGTCTTGGTGCTCCTTTGCTATTCGCACATATTTAAATGAGGTAATATGCAGACATTCATAATAACATGAAGCCCCTCACCCTAACCCGTCTTCAGAGAGCTCGTGGTAACTGAAGCACATAAAGGATGCCACGCTCAGACTGACCACTGATCGCTGATCGTGGCATATTGAATCCTAAATCGGTTTCTCCCTGTCATGTCTAAATATCTTGCCAGAGGTTTTGAGGACTCCCTCTGCACCTTATCAGTCAGGACCTGTAGCTCATTGTTCTCTTTCTATAAGCCATTGTTTTGCCTACTGTGTTTTTGGCTCAACGGTGACATTTGTACATGATAACTACTATCAGATGAACTCTGCTGCAAACTCTGTGCCGTGATATCATGAGCGCAGTATCTTTAGTGAACTGAATCTGGAGGTGGGGCAGATAGAAAAAGGATGCACAAATCATGGTGCTATCATCTGAAGAGAGATGCAGCCATGTTGTTAAGTTTGGTTCTTGACTTGGGGGGCACTCCACTCATTTTACAAATGAAGATAATTTCAATTGTTTTAAAAAGTACTACTCAACCAGTGACAATAGTTGCATAATGTCTTCTGTAGCTCTGGTGGAGCTTTGGTAAAGCTGTGAAAACAATGCTGATGATGCCACAGTGAGGTTGGACTTGAGACTAATTCTTATTTAAATCTGTGTCTAGCAAGTTTAGAGGCTATGTAATAATAATAAATAGCTCAAAATGACCTCTTAAGGTTAAGTCTAGCAACATGAAAAATATGGCAAATATATTTATTTCTCTATAAGTACCAATTGTCCGAGTCAACAAGCTAACAGTTTGCAATAGTTTTCTGTTGGAGCCGGACCGATTGCACTAACGGAAGAGAGTATTTGACTCACTCTAGGAATGTGTTGTATACAGAGAGAGAACATGAAGAGTCAAGTACAAATGAGAGTGAAAGCACCTTCAGTGCATCGTCTTTTAAGGAAAAATCTTTTGTGTAACATGTTAATTACAGCTGAAACTCACTCCCTGTCTTGCTGTATTGTTAAGCAGCTTCCCTTTGTGCCACATATCTATAATTCACGCTCAGAGTTTTTGGTTTCTTTGTTGTCCCTGCAGGCAGTCCCAGGTAAGTCCTGGTGCCTCAGTAGGGCTGTTCGGGGCTGGGAGGCCCCGGGGTAGAGCCTCGGGCAACGGCTTTGGCCCAGCCGCTCTCCAGAGACAGCCCTGCTCAACTGGTCCGCTCCGTCTTCAGAGACAAACTCTAACGCTCCAGTATCCATCAGCAGCCACTCTGTCTCTGCCCTCTCTCATGTTCCCTTCCTCTCTCACTCTGCCCACATCTTCAACCCAACCCATCTTCAACCCAATGGGATTTACACCCTACGAATGCCGCGTGTGGGTGTGCTCTTCAAAATTGCGCGAGTTGGGTCAAGGGGTTGACGGTGGAGGCGGCCAAAAGACTTCTTTCGTGGCTTCGCCCAACACAAATACATCTCATTAAACAAACTGGGAGAGGAGGGACATGCTGATAGCAGCTGTGTGAAATATGAAGAGTAAGATGTTGTAATCTAAACACGTCTCTCTTCCCTGAGGCATTGAATCTAAATCACAAACTGTCACAACAGGATCTCCCCAATGACGCTTTGAATCCGATGCTAATAGGAGCTAACGGGGCAGTTCTCTGGGTGATTTCTGTGACAGACCCACAATCCAACTGATCAATGGAACTCTCTCAGCCTCTGCGGGCCGCCTTGGCCTTTCGGGCCGGGGCTTGCCGGGGTATTAGAGGTGTCAGGTTCCGTGACGGGGACTGTGAACAGTAATTACGGCGTCAAGATCCCCTGGTGTCAGTAGGACAGCGCTGGATTGGCAGGAGGAGCACCAGCTCTGGTGTCTCCAGAGGACCCATTAGGACAAAAGCCCAGTGCCCCTGATCAAGCCACCCCTGTGTGCTTCCACTGCACAACTCCAGCTAGGTCCGCTCAGCTGTGGAGCTCACTGCTGTTTTTAGCGTCACCTCGGTCCACAGTCAGTAGCAACAACTCGCACACCAGCAGCCAGCAGGGCGAGACGTGTAGGTCGACTTAATGACGAGGGTTATGTCTTCCGTGTGATGCTACATGAGATCTGATTGGAAGAGAGATCCTGACCTTGTGGTGCACCGGACCTGGTATTGAAAAAGCCGACTACAGGCTTTGTAATTGCTCAGGGTTGATAAGGATAGTTTGGGTTTATATTCCATTCAGGACACATTCTGGCCGTGTTGCTACTGAAATACAGACACATCAGGTTTCTACTGAGGGTTAACAGTATTATCTACATGCACTATGTGGTTACAAGTATGTGGAACCTGAGCAAAGTTTGTGAATACATGAACATTGCAGAGACATGCAATAGTTGAAGAAGAGATTTTAAAACCAATCGCAATAATCTGCAGCTATAACAGCCTCCACTCCTCCAGACGGCTTCCTCAGTATTTTGGAACCTGGCTGCAGCGCTTTGCTCCTTTGCCAAGAACTGTAATAACACATCATTTTTCAGTTGATGCTCCTCCACCACATTTAAGAGTGAAATATTCTACATTATATTTGACATGTATGTAGCGCCCTGCTAATTTGTTTACATGTGTTTTTTTAAATGTCTATAAAACAGTACTTTTGCATTTGTGTTCATAGTTTGGAAAAGTCCTTATGTGTCCAACAGTTCGAGTTGCCCTTGAACCTCTCCTGTCCTTATGTATTGGTTGGTCAGGTGTCTAATGTGTTGCCAGCCAATCAGAAGAATCTGATGAGACTCTGGGGTAACCTACCGGGTTCTCAAGGGGGCGGGACTAATGACCGGGACGCGCGAAAGTAAACAAAGAAAGAGTTGAGAGGAATAACAGAGTGTACTGTTGTTTTTAACTTCAGAAACCCAGACACTGGACAATGTTAATACATAGAAGAGAACTGAAAGGATAGTATAAACGTGTTTAACAGGAACCTCTAACTTCAGAGGTGAGGTTTCCTATTCGGGGAGACGAAAATGCTGACAGGACCGTGCGTCGAGGATCAACACGGAGGTTCGTGGAGTAACGCTGCAGCTCTGAAGAGAAATAAAGTGGGCCGTTCTGAGGGTACTTTCTGCCCGTCATTTCAACTGACGGATTTGTTGAGGCTACTAGCAAAGGTGTTGGATCTGTGGAGACAAGACCTGCTGCTCTCTGAGTAACCGAGGAGCAGTGAGTACACCACAGATGTTCCCCAAGGTTTTCAAATGAGCTCCAACAAGCGCGCCAACGTCCTGGTACCGTCACTGACTATCACCTTCTTGGGTATTATTATTGAGTGTTATATTGTATGTTTATGTGGGTCACAATGTTGAAGAGAAATAAATGTTGACTGTTAAATATTCATGTGTTAAAGTGATGTATGTCAACGTAGCAAGTAAGGGTTAAACAGGGATACATAGGAATGCATGGGAGTTTGAACTCATAGAACAGTATAGCTGTATCATAAGCTAACCAGGCCTCTCTGCACCTTAGTCAGAGTATATTCGTTTAAATTGAGCTATTGTAGGCACATTCCTCAATTCTATATTTTCGTAGACCCTCTCCAATTCACCTCCCATGCAACAGGAGTATAATCTCAAGATCCTGAACGAAATTTGAATTGAGTAGGTGGGCTACATGTATATAACTACTAACTACAACATTGAAATGCTGCTTACACATCACTACATCAGTGATAATCCATTAATCCAATTTAAATAGAGATGAAAGAAATATATGTACTTTATTGAGTATAAAAACCACAATGCAACTTAATTCAAAGTAATGTAAGTCCTGCATTCAATATTATACTTCAGTTAAAATTCACATAATATTATCAGCTTAATTTAATTCAAAAGTATCAAAAGGAAAGTAGTATAAAATATTCATAAAGAAGGGTTTGCGTCATAATGATTCCAGAAAGAACAAGATGGAGACAGCCAAGATGCTGATCTCGAGGCTTCAAACCATTCGTCCACAAGTCAATGGGTGACGTCACGATGACTATTTTCACTTCTTATGTAAAGTCAATGGGTGTGAAGCAGATGCAGAAGACAGCGCCTTTAAACCAATTAAACAACCAGATTCACTTCACTTCACCAGATTTGGCCGAGCAGACAATCGAGACCTCACATCAACGATTGCATCGTATTGTTGGAGAAGCGGACTTGAACCATTCGGTTCTTCTCCCTGTTTACTAGTCATATTACAGTAGCTTCATAGAACACATCTATTACCACAATATTAGCCATTTCCAACTCCACTGGTCCAGTTAAGCCCGTGGCAACAATGTGGCAAAAAAAGGAACAGTCAACGGTCAGAGGGCAGTTAAACTGTAGTTTGTGTGTTTCATGTGCATATTTTAATATCTGTAATTACCACAAAGGCAGCAGAGCTTTAAGCTTAAAGATGAAGGCAGAATATGACATCCAAGTCAAGACGTTATTAGAAAGAAATAGGAAAAAAAATGCACATTCGGAAATGTATGTTAAATTTAAGTTTAAATAAAAAAAGAAATCAAGTCCAAAGTTTTAAAACAGATTTTAGAAACAGATTAAAGGTACAATATATGAGCTTCTGAGCTTCTCCTTGCTTTCACATAGCCGGCCGTGCATGCTGTTAGTGCATGTTAGTGCATGTGAGCGTGTCCTATTGGCTAGCTCACTGCTGTCATGCAGCGGTTACAGCCGATAACGCCGTACTGTTCGTTCTTAGCGCTGTTTGCACCATCAGCTGCGAGCTGCCGACTCAGCTGTCACCATGTTGAGAGTCGTTGAGAGGCAATCTTGTATTTCGCGCCTTAAAGTAGCCACGCAAACTTGCTTAGGGCAATATTTGCACGACGTGGTGTCGTAAAGGAGGGGTTCTCCTTCTGTTGTCTGAAAAGATATTGCAGCCGTCCGTGGTCACGCAGAGCTCAGCGATAGTACATAGTACAACCATATGTGTATAAACCATAGACTTCTATGCTGTAAACTCCATTAAAAAACAAGCATTTTAAAAGTTGTTTTCTTGTCGTCATGCGGACAAACCTATCATCGCATGGATCTAGACTTTTTTATAAATTTCCCATCATTATGTAATTATTTCGGCATCCTTTTTAAAATCTGTTTATTGCAATAAAGTCACAGCACAGCGGGTTCATCGGCTCACCGTTGTAGTAATGCAACGTGTGAGATACAGTGAATACAGGTCGGTGATATTTCCAGATGATTTCATGAACCCAGACTGGACGATGTATCTGGGACTTCCAGGACATGTACAAAGCAGCAATAGTGTTCTTTTCTGCCATGAACACAACTTATGGGGCCTTGAACAAATCATCAGTCGACCAAAAGTATACAGGCTGGTCCTCATACTTTTTGTCATATATTTCTGCTGCACATATACCTTTTGATTTCCATTTTGCACATTTAACTGCGTGAGTTTGTGAACGGTGTATGCAGGAGGCCTATTACTTTCTGTATTTTCAAAAACTGCACCTCTGTTTATCGCTGGTACACAGTTCCCCTCAGATCCCCCATCTGTACTATTTGATTCCAGTCATCCTCCAGAGGAGGAGAGAGAGGGAGCGGGAGCAGTGCCTTTGAGTCTCCTCTGCCATTTCACACAACTAAATAAGACGTTTCATCGCACGACGCGTCTCCACCAAACGAGCTGGGTGGGTTGGAAACTGAGAGAGAATTGCCTTTTGAATAATCCACTTCTTGATTCTTTTTTCTTTTTCCCCCCTGAAAGGTTTTCTGAAGGTTATTGTTGAGAATAATGCAGCTCCTGCCCCCCTGCAGATGACAATCATCTTTCCAATTTGTTTGAGATTAGGTCATATGGAAACAGCGCATCGTAAACACACAGGGTCGGCACGCTGGTGCTGGAGGATGGGGAGGGTGGCACCGTTTCCCCCTGTTCTGGGTGCATCCAGCCTTGATTGCCATGACACTGGCAGTAGCAGAAACCAGGGCAACAAACAAACCGAAATCCACAGATCTCTGTTACTAACTGGGAGAAGGAGAGAAGCCGACGACCCCCCACCCTCCTTCCGTAGCAGCATGACCAGATTGGATGTTTGATTTGCGGCTGGATCAGTAAACACACTACGGCTTTGGCTGTTGCTTTTGATTCAACATAAATCATATCTGAACAAACAAACGAGTTCTCAGTGTTTGAGATACGACGGCATTGACATCAGCGCCGCCATCTGAGAAGAGCATTAATATTTCTCTTATTACTACTAGAGGCCCACTTTCATCACGAAAACACTTAAATAACATTGCAGTGCACTTCTTCTGCTGGTCAGCTGTGGTGAGTGTGGATGGGAGGTGGATTGCATGGGTGAGCTGGTAGACTGAGGCCTAAATAGACATCTGGTAGAGGTACATCAAAAGACAGATCTCTGAGACCCATGAAGCTGAATGCCTGCAGAATCCTGGATCTCACCGCCCATTAGCACCCTGCTATGCATCCTGACCGTACTGTGGCAAACAGGCGGATTCCTCAGCGACGATAACTCGCCTAATGCGCTCCCTGAATGGAGGATCAGTTGACCGGTTCAGATTAGTGCTGGAGCATGTTTGAGATGCAACTACACAATCAATGCGGCGGTAATTGTGTGTCTTTTTGCTATCTACAATGTCAATAATCAACCGGGTTAACTTGTGACAGTACATCAAATGCTTCTTCACTGTAGAGACAACATTGTACCAGAAAGCCTGAGAGTACAAATCTGCCTGATGATAAGACATTATAAGATTCAATCTTCTGCAAAAGCGGTGTAAAATATTCAAACACTGTGTGTCGATTGTCCATTACAGCCTACTATGTGTTTGACAGAGAAAACAACATTCTGATGTTGCTGTTCTTAGAGCTCAGTCAGCATTTATTACAGCCAAATTGGACTTAATCACTTAATTTAAGTGGAACTTCCTGCAGTTAGTGGATTCACTCGCACAGGCGAAGTGCATTCACCCTCGTTTCAGGATGCTTTCCCACGGCTTTCAAGACTGCCAGAGTCACCCCCCTTCTGGAAAAACCATCACTTGACCCCTCTGATGTCAAGAACTTCAGACCGGTTTCTCTTCTACCCTTTCTTTCCAAAACACTTGAACGTGCTGTCTTTACTCAACTATCCTCCTATCTCCACCAGAACAACCTCTTGGACCCCCACCAGTCCGGGTTCAAGGTGGGTCACTCGGCAGAGACAGCCCTCCGTGCGGTGACAGAGTTGCTTCACGGAGCCCCGGCGTCGGCCATCAGACCTCTGGAGCTTGTCCAGAAAGCTGCAGCTCGTCTGGTGTTCAATAGCCCCAAGTTCTCCCACACAACTTCCCTTCTCCGTTCTCTTACCCTGTAAGAGCTCGCATCAGGTTAAGACTCTGGTGCTAGCCTACAGGGCAGTGAAAGGAACAGCTCCTTCCTATCTCCAGGCCATGGTCAAGCCCTACACCCCCAATCGACCACTACGCTCTCCTGCCTCGGGACAGCAGAGTCGCTGCCCATCTTTCATCAGGCTGAAGACTCACCTCTTCAAGAAGGCCTACCCTGAGCCTTCCACTTAGCACTTATTGTATTCATACTAGCTTATTGCACTTATCGTTTTCATATTAGTTTGTGGCACTTATTGCATTCGTTTGTTTCTGCACTGTACGTTGGCTCTGGTTTATGCTCTTAGATGCTTGTTTGAAGAAAGGCGATGCACTTATGACTTCTGGTGACTATGTTCTCTCGAAAACCGATGTTGAATACACTTATTAGGGCCCGAGCCACCGACAACGTCGGGCCGCGAAGGCCCTATTGAAATTGTATGGGGTATTCTTTTTTGTGATATTTATTTTTGTGGGGATGGACCTTGTAGGGGTACTTGCCATGCATGAAAACTCACCAAAGTTGGACACCTGTCAGATCTCGCGTAAATACTCTGCTGCCCAAATTTGCATATTTGGGTGTAAAAAAATGGCTCTCTAGCGCCCCCTAGAGTGACGCCCCTCGCCCAGTATGTCCGACTGACTTGAAATTCCACACCCATGTCCACTTCAGCTAGATCTACAAAAAAGCCTCTCAGACCCCTAAGCTCCGCCTACTTAGATTTTCCGCCATTTTGAATTTTGTGTAAAACCCCGTTTTCAAACTCCTCCTACATGCTGGGTCCGACTGCTACCAAATTTGCTGTGGATCAAAAAAAGGTATCAAAATCTTTTTGATACCTCTTAGCGTTAACAAGATATGGACCAATAAACTTCTTAGGGGCGTGGCTAAATATCAATACACATAACTTTTCAACCGTTTGTCCTAAAATTCCAAGATTTGCAGCATATGTGCACATCGCATGCTGGAACATACCCTGATAATTGTTTTTCATTCGACTACTAGGGGGCGCTACAGCAAACCCGCGAAGTTGGCCTTTTTGCCACTTTTTGCAGATTTCAGCCTTCGCATTTTAACGAACTCCTCCTAGAGAATTTCAACTTCTCCTTTGGTCAGGATGTTCTTAAGACCTTTGTGATTAAAAGTTATCAAAATCTCGCGCTTTCATCGAAGAACCTTGACGTGGCGCGGCGGCCATTTTGCCTCACTGTTTTGGAAAAAATAAATTCTTATAAGTTCTTATAACTCCAAGGTACATTATCCAATCCGCACAAAACCTCTTATGCATGATGCTACATCAAGCTTGAACATATTTCAATTGAAAAAAATTCAATACCTCATAGCGCCGCCTACTGGCGAAAGGAAATGTCATATTTTATACTTTTCTTTATAGCTCCTAGCCAGGTGACCTGATGAGTTTCAAATTTGGTAAGGATAGCCATAAGACATTGATGATGCATGATCATGAATATTGTGCGCTTTCGTTGAACGCTGTTGCCATGGCGACGCATCGTATTCATGAAAAAGGAAGCTGATGGTTGAGTGTGTTGGGATGCTCAAAAACTCATGAAACGTTGTACATGTGTCGTAGGTCATAGGAAGACAGAGTGTATATGGTTTTTTGGCTTGGCCGTTTTAAATTGCCTCTATAGCGCCCCCTACAAGATTTCGAAAGGGCAGCCCCAGCGCTACGTTTGAACTACATGTATGAAAGTTGGTACGCACATGTATCCTATGGAGACTTAAAAATAAATCTCTTGGGTCCATGCTCTAAACCAGGGGTGTCAAACATACGTGGCGGGCCGCATCCGGCCCGCCACGTCATTTTATGTGGCCCGCGAATCCGCCAGCAAAAAAAAAAAAAAAAAAAGTATTTTTATTATTATTATTTTTTTTACAAAAATTAAAAGTTAGATGTGAAAATAAAAATATCCCCATGGTCGAAATTATGAGATAGAAAGTCGAAGTGATGAGATAGCATGTTGTCTGTGTGCCGACATTAAAACGATCACAACAGGTGGACAGGAGATGCAACAACCCATAAAGAGGATTTCCAACAAGTGATCGTGCCTTTCTCAACATGCGTACTTCTCTGCACTTGTAAACTCGTGGACTTGTGAAACGTCATCAGTCTCAGCCCAAGTACTGTTCCAATTCAAAGTTCACATCGAGCGGAGATGTTTGAGTATAAAAAAAACTTTGAGTTGAGCCATTCGCGCCGCCGGTCTCACCGGGGGCTATTTGTGTTCATTCGCACTGGACGCGTCGGAGAGGGGGCGGGGCTTATCGCCCTGAAAGCCGTTCAACTGTCCGCCATTAACCATGGAAAAAATAACCTCTATTTCTGCTTAGTACGTGTTGTGGAAGTCACAGATATCCCGGGAAACTAAACTAAATATGTTAGGAGTGGTTACATTTACAACCGGCCCTTTGAGGGCGACCGTGATGCTGATGTGGCCCCAGAGTGAAAATGAGTTTGACACCCCTGCTCTAAACCCTACTGGAAGTCGGCCATTTTGATTTATGTGTCATTTTCCATCGATTTTGGCCTATTTCTAGTCGCTATACTTTAACGAATTCCTCCTAGGGACTTCATCAGATCCACTTTAAATTTTGCCAGTTCCATGTCAAGACCGTTGTGATTAAAAGTTATCAAAAGCTTTACGTTTGACGGAATCGTTTAGCCGTAGCGGGCGGTTACTTTACGTGATTCCCCGTGAAAAAAGCTGATGTAACTCAGCTGCACTTGTTCTAAACGGTCTCAAACTTCACATGCTTGATAAAACTCACGGCCTGAGGGTGTCTATAAGCTTATTTTCACGAGTACTCACAGCGCCACCTGCTGGCGAAAAGAAATTTGCGTTTTCTGACAAACTGCATCTGATATACGTGACTTTTATACTACGTGGTTTACACCTGACACGGAGCAACACGATGCACGCGTTCTGTAGCGCCAGGCAGAGGACACAGGAAGCGTCGGACTATTTGCAAAGCGTCATTTCCGGCATCAGGCGGTCCACGCGGGATTAAACACGTCTCGCTCGCGGACGCGCCGTCCGACGGTCGCGGATGTTCTCGGACGCGCAGGCCGGAGTCCTGCCGGCACGCCGACGCGCGCATGGCGAGGGCCCGTTCATCGCTGCTCGCAGCTTTAATTGTAAGTCGCTTTGGATAAAAGCGTCTGCTAAATGACTGTAATGTAATGTAACCTTTGCAGAAGTCAACTCTGGTGAACTGTGGAAGGTATCCTATCAGCTGTAACTATTGCACCATGCACATCACCTTCCCAACGAGAGCACATTGAGGCCCTGTTCACACCTGGCATCAACGTGCTCTTTGGCTGATCCTAAGTACTATGCTTCACATTTGGCATTGGTTTTGTAAATTTGGGTAAGAAAATGAGTTAAAAAATCACGACAATATAACTTTAATATCGATATCTAATTCTTGCCATGTTCCGGGCACACCAAATCGCCCAAGATTTTTATTTGTAATATATCTCTCATGGCCAAAGCTGCCAAATGAGTACTTTTGCTTAAGCAGAGGACGTCAGTTGAGTAGGTGGTCCTTCAGTGTGGCACAGGACAGAATATCTTACAGTGTGGTCTGAGCCATCAGATCTCAATGTGTCTTTGGTGCATTCACAGCTGCTCGTACAGCTGTCCAGGTCTAAATAATCAAAAACTACCTTTCTTTTCAAGAATGTGCAGTTACATTTAGTTATGCCACTTCCTGGTGTGACTGTATACATTAAAACAGTCAGCAACAGCATACGGTCATCAAATGGTTTCATCTTATTGTGAGCATAAACCTACTTATCAACTTTGAAGGCAATCTGCCATTTGAATTATGAGACACCACACAAATATCCATATTCAATTCTCCATGATGGGATCTCTCTACCACTCAGTAAGGGCTGTCAACGCAGCTGCTTTCCATCAGTCAAAGTCAAAACAGCTGCTCTGACAGCCACGACTGAGGTGTAGCAGCAGCTGCATTCCTAACGCCACAGCTGTTATCTCTTAGTATTGCTTATGAAATTAAAGAGCATTGTATGGAATCAGTGTACTGCTGCTTGCCCCCTGTTCCCTCCCTCTGTTGCGACTGTGATGGTCAAAATCTGAATAAGACCCCAAAATGGCTTTGACTGGCCCTGAAAAGTGCCACAACACAGATTGGCAACACAGATGGAACATCTACATAATTCGTGCTGAGCTAGTTCTTTAAAAACTTCAGAGATCTACAACTTTGGTACAAACAATCATTAACCAGACAATTATATATTCATTTGATGTTTGTCTTCTGTCGATAGATCAAATGTCATTTGTTTGGGCTGCCGGCCTCTGATTGGTGAAGCACTAATGGTGACCTGTGTGTTTACTGAGGACTGACTAATCTTTCGAAGGGCTGTACTCAGTTCGGAAGTACACTCAAATCAGACCAAAAATACAAAAGTCCATTATTACTGCAATAAAGAGCTAATGACCCAACAACGGGAATACATTTGCCAGGGCACCCATCTTCTTAAAAGGGCCAAAGGATAAGGAGTCATTAAAGCAGTGTTATCTGGTCCAGATAGCATTGGCATGTCTGTAAAGATCATTATTTTCGACCCTGGAGCCGTTTGGTAAAGGAGAGCAGGGCTAACTGCACAGCCAGCGCTAACTCCAGGGTCAGCTGTAACAGGGATGAAGACGCTAATGATACGCAGCCTGGCAGCTCATGCTTTTTCTAAATGCTCTTAATGACTGCGAACCCTAATGCGGGAGAGTTCGGGATCTGTGTTTTGCTTTGTGTTTCGTCAGCTCACTGCAGCTGACAGGGACTTGGCCGAGTTGTTGCTTTTTCATTTTCTGTACTTTTTTCAGGGTTTCTTCTATTTTCTTTTTTCTGCCTCTTTCCGGGCGGAGGGAGTGGAGTGCACATCTCACTGAAGGGCCCAGTGAGCTGCAAGCGGCTGATATTGTAATAAAGGCTCTTAAATAAAACACAGTCTTGCAGTCTAGCCTCCCTTTGGTAAAGCTGAGTGTTTATGTGAAGGACTACTCCAAATTCAGACGGACACGAGGGAGCAAGAGGAGAAACAAGTACCTTACTCAAGCAAGCTGCAGCAGAAGAAATGTCCAATGTGCTTTACTTCCCTCTCTATTGAAATACAATAGTACGTAGCCAAGTACTTTTCAAGTTCTTTCATTTAAGGCCCCCAGAACGACGACAGTAGCTTGGAAAAATTGCGATCCTGAATTTGATGAATTGACTGTTTATCAGAGCACAAATGAGACGAGCGTTAGCTAGCTAGCACACCAGCAGCCCATCTGCCTCACGACCAGCTGCTAGGAGTCTACTTTGTAGGGAGGAGAGCGGTCGGCAGGTCCAGACGGCCCTTCAGCCAGAGCAAGCGATGGCACCGGGTTCACAGTCAGCTGGTGGCAGCGCAGGATCTAACCTGTGTAACGGCAGCAACAGAAAGTATACTGATCCGTCGAGAAGTGGGTTAGCCGCTAACGGCAGGCCACCACTCTGTTACCTCTGACCACGCTCTTCCTGACGGGTCGGGGTACAGGGGCTGAGGCAGGTTAGCAAGCAGCTAATCCTCACCTCTCATTGGCCCGGTCTCAAAATAAAATGCAACAAACCTCTCCCACGGGTGTGTAGGCTCCATTGCTGTGGTGGTTTCATGGTCATTTGACATTATTGATATTGATATTATTATTTAGATGTTTTACACATTGACCTAAATAATCTTTTTTTCATGCACGTGATTGGTTGATCCCTTCTGGGGATCTGTAAAATCGTGACGTAGTGATGTAGAAGTAAAACAAAAGGCAACAAAAAGGTTTTAGTTGACTAAGTATTCTGAACAAAGTATTAGAATCAGATGATGTAATGCAATAGTGACACTGACTAATCGCTTGTTTGGATCAAACCAATATGATTTTTAAACTTTCTGCATGTAAGTTGAAGTAAGTAAAAAATTGATCATCGTATTATTTTTAAAAGTAATTCAGGTGAACTTAAACTTCAAGTTTAAATTGAAGACATTGTCATTGTGGTGGAAATACATCATACTTTGGTCATTTCTGAGTCACACAACGTGAAGGTGTTAAACGCGCACATATAATCGATGTAAACATGTGTGTTGGTGGGCTCATTTTAAACTCAACATTTTTTGCAGCCAAAAATGATTGTGGAGGAAGAGCTTGCAGGTATCAGAAATGCTGTTTTAACACCGTTCACCTGAAGGCTGAGCAACGGGTTTCTTCTGTTAACAGTATATGTTGGGCTATAGGTATAGTAGGTACATCGACCTGTGTAATCCATTACAGAGATACAGCCCTCACCTGGTTGTACAAGGGTTATACATGGCTAAACCTCTTGACCCAGCTGCATACTGTTGTGTCAGTGTGTTGCATTCAAAGGTTCCAAGATAACAAATGCATAAACTAAGCGTATTCATTTTGTTTTGTTTCTTTTCTATTCATGGGCTCTGGTGAACTCCGACCGCAGTGGTCATAACACCATCTGTCATATAAACAAGGGTGCATGGTTGTAGTATTCTTCTCCTCGGCCATACAAAGACTTTCTTTTGTTTGCATATGTTGTTGCTAACAGCCATCGCTTGGTGTTGCATCATCCCCGAGACACCAGCCAGCACAGCAATAATGATGCTACTTCATCAGCAGCCGGATTCAAGGGTTAACATCTGACTCCAGAGCAGCTGAGCCATAATAACACATGACACATGTCTGCCATTAGTAAGAATTCTCCCCATGGTTGCCACACTTTCTTTTAATTTGACTCTGCTGTAACCGCCATGTGTTTTCATCGACTAAAGAACCTCGAACAGCTTGAGCCTAATCAAAGAGCTTCTCTCACTCCTCTGTGTCTCTGGAAAAGGAAATTCAATTAGCTTAATTGGCCTGGATATTATGCTCTGTAATGTGATGTAAGCATCAGTGTCGACAAACTTCACAGGGCACTTTGGAAGCACCTCGCTAATTAGAGCAATAACTTTAATCCAAATGTTTTACTTCGACATTCCGGATGATTCTAAATTGAAATCCAGGTAATTAGCTGAAACAACCCACGAGGAGATAGCTGCATCCCTTCTTGAAAGCTGCTGACGGCAACATATACTTGAAGCATTGGTTTATTCTCTCGTTCCGTGTTTGACACCTGACAACCAAAGCACCAAAATATAAAATCCACATCTGACAAGATGAAAGCCCATTGTGCTTTTAGAGCTGAACAAAGGATGGATTTGAAAAAGAATCTCATTTGAATGGGAAATTCAAACCCTGTAACCAGCGTTCTTCTGTCTGAGGTTCTGTGAGCTCCACATCACCGGGACAAAACTGGAAAGGGCATTTTACAAGCTGGAGAGACAACAAACTGAGGAAATGATTGCACTTTAGATCAATCATATATCATTGGCTGCACCATGCTCTGCTGGTTAGCTTAATGGACAGAGAACAGGCTCTGGGGCTGGTTTGCATCCAACGCTGTGCCCTTGAGCTGGATGCTTAACCTCAGTGACTTCTAAATGGATATGAGAAGTATGAAAGTCTAAAAGTTCTTCAGATATAAATCTCAGCCTGACAAATATACAGGACAGAAATAACAGTCCAAGAAAGAAAGACACCACACTCACAATTAACACAATAAAACTGTATTACATTTGTGCTTAAAATTATTACAATTACAGTATTTACAAGCGTCCTAAAAATAAACATCTCATGCTGGATGACACATAAAAAGAAATCATTGTACAATAGCAAGCAAAAATGAATATTTCTTTTATGTACACCCACAATTTACAAATGAAAGAACTTTTTTTTTCCAGCTAAGAAATGGTGCTGAGTGCTGTTGCACACACTCAGATGCTGATGTTCACTACTGGACCTGGTCCTCTGCAGCAGGGAGCCACCACGCCCTTCAGGTGCAGCCTGCCGCAGGCTGCAGTTACCTGAACCCACAGCGTGTTGAAAATCACACTGCCGCCCTCAGCATAAGCCAAATGTAGATTGAGAAATCCTCAATTGGATTCAAGTATGAGCATGTCAAACAACGGGCGATGTACTGAATGCTTATCAAATAAATAGTGTACAAAAAGTAACCAACCCCCACCATCCCCGACCAATCCCTACTCCGCTAACAAGCGCTACAACAACATGCCGCCATGGGCATCTCCCCACTTTTCTGTTTGACCAGAGTGAAGGAAAAGGTTTTCATGAATAGAAAGACTGTCTCCAGCAAAAAGACGCAGTCCTCCCTCAGAACGTAGCCCGGCTGCCCAAATACTGCTGGAAGTAGCTGACGGAATGCATTTCAGGAAGGGAACGGTGACTCTCGTCACCCCATGACAGTCTCGCAAAACCACGTGTTTGTCCACAGGCATGAGGTCTGGTCCATTACGTTAAAGCCGCATTAATTGTATATTTTGACCACTTGGGGGCAGTAGAGCTGAAAAGATCTGACAATACTGTAATCCTTTGGTTGCAACGTGTTTGTTGCCTCTTTACACATCAGACACAGAGCAACATCTACATCTCCTTGGAGGGATCTTTGTGTACACCGGATGAATAGAATTCCAATGTTTTAGCTCTGTTTTGGGCTCCACCAATTGCTGTGAAAAATATGTGGCTCTTTAGCTGCTAAATGCTCCAAGTAGTTGCTAACCTTGACTGCCGTTTGTTGCTGAGCAGGTGAAGCGACATGAAGCTCAGGAGAGGTGAAAGTTGTGAGGATTTTTTGGGGCCCAATCAAAAAACTCCTTTTTCTGTGCTTGCACACATACCATTGCCTGGGCGGTGAGGCGGGTCATCTTCTAATTGCAAATTTTTCTTGCAAGCCAATCAGAGCACACTGGATTTTTCTCGGGAGGGGGCCTTAAAGAGACAGGCACTACAAACGGAGCCTTTCAGATCGAGGGTGAAGACAGGTATATTCAGATAAACATAAGAAAAATAATGTGGTTTTGAACATTAACACATGTCAACATGTTTCAGTAGTAACCCAGAATAAAAGTATGAACCTGAAAATGAGCATGATATACCCCCTTTAATGTCCTCAAAAGCTGCCGACTTTGACCAGGAAAGGTGTTTTCACTAACAATCAGAACAGCCAAAAGCACGTTAACGTGACACTCGTCTTCAAGGATCAATTGTCTTCTAGTGACATGATGGTCTCAAATATATGCATGTAGTGATTGTGAGAGATTCCATCCATCCAGAGAAACACACACATTTTGCCACAAACTGATTTTCTTTGCCCGGGAGCCAACACAGCTCTGTGATTTGGAAGCATGGCGACACTATTTGATATTTGTGATCAATTTTGGAATCTTAAGGTTCTTAAAGACTACTTGGACCAGACCGAGCCTTGCAAGACGGAGAAGTCCTCAACGCGCACACACACACACACACACACAGAGCAACAAATTAGTCATCAGCGTTTGTTTTGCCGCTCTTTCGCTTACATTCACTGTGTTTTAAATCTGATGTCATACGGTAAAAAGGTTGTTACCTCAAAATGACATTGACAATACCTCAGTGTATTTTAGATTCAAGTAGAAGTTGTCTGTCCTTTTCAGATAAGAAGACGCAAAACTGGTTTTGGGTGGGTTAATATATATCTTGTTTTCCAACAGCCGGGATCAGCCGTTGGTTAGGAATTGCTCTGAGGCCGGTGTCTGCTGTCCAGAAGGAAAGAGGCAGGATCCGTCATAAACAAAGAAATGGCCAAACAATTTTTTTTTCACACTTGTAGTTTGTTGTAGGCTCCCCGGGCCTTTCCTGCCACATGTCTCTATGGCTATTCTGTACAGCAGAGTGTGTCCCCTCCCCTCCCGGGGAAGCTTGCTTAGTTATGTACATGTGGGGGACAGGAGCTGGACAGGAGGCGATAGTGCTTTTTGTTGTGTGATTGCAAGCTCTCCTTCGGGTCTCTCTCTTGCTCCCCCTCCTCCTCCTCCTCCTCCTCCTCCTCCTCCTCCTCTTCCTTGTTGTTGGCCTACGAGGGTCAGCGGACCTGGGGAGCGTAGCCCTCCTTCATCAGCCCCTCCTCGTAGTCGGTCTGGCACAGGATCATGTTGTTCTTCAGGAAAAACTTGTCTCCCACACAAAACCTGCGCAACACAAAGAGACAAAGCGTGGGGGGGGGGGTTACAATTTACATAAGCATCAAAGCAAGAATCTCATCATTAGCACGGAGCTGTAGGCTAGCAGGCATAGCCAGCTGCTAGCTTCCTGACTATTGTGCAAAATCTCTACTTAAGCGAGCATTACCTCGGTGCCAACACCCCCCCCCCCCCCCCCCCCCTTTCAGCTACAGCCGCATGCAGGCAAGGTTCTCCTCCAGGAAACAGTCAACTCAATTACAAGGGGGCGAAATGCAGGGTTTGTGGGGTGGGGGGGGGATTATCTCTGTTCCAAGCCGGGGTTCCTTTCCACCTGCAGCTCTTACAGAAACCCCTACCAACCTCAGCAGGCGCCGGTCCTGCTCCGGCCGGGGGGTCAGGGGTGGGGGGGTGGGGGGGTGTGTACAGTTACACTTGACCTTTCAGCGCAGTGCCAAGTGGAGATTATGTTGAACGCGTAAGAGCAGTAACTCTCCCTGTATTGTCCTGAGGGCTGCTTATCTCCCTCACTGTGCAGGTTAGACAAGGTCGGCAAGCAGCGGTGCCAGTGTTTACCGGGGGGTGGTGGAGCCGGGGTTGGGGGGGGCGGGGGGGGCGAGCCTCGCCCCCGTTTGACTTCCTTGGATGTTGAGACTGCAGAGTTCAGGGCTGGGAGCTGCACACACAGAGATGGAGGTACCTGATGAGCAGCATTTATTCAGGGCTGCAGGGCAGATCGGGAGCATGATTTGTTGCATCCATTCGGGACCAATTAGCAGGATTCAAATACACTGTAGGTGTTGGCACAAAGTACCAAAAAGTGTGAGTGAATGCCGTGTTTCTGGAAATGAATTCCAAATGCTCTGAGGAAGAGCTGACATGAATCATGTGAAGTTGCACACACTGACGCAGCGCCTTGAATTTAGTATTTCAGCGACATATGACATGAGCGTTACAGTGGGACTGTCACAGTAGGTACAGTAGGTCACTCCCAGCTGATTCCACAGCACTATAGCAAATGAATCAAGGGCCTTGTTGACTCCTCAGAAGCTTTGTACACAAAACTCCTTTAAACAACCTAAATGTCATGAAGTACTTTGAAAGCTGTGGCCACATACATAAGAGAGACATGCACTTGAAATGAATCGGTTTGATTCCTTATCGATACTACCTATCGATTAGATTCCTTATCGATACTACCTATCGATTAGATTCCTTATCGATACTACCTATCGATTAGATTCCTTATCGATACTACCTATCGATTAGATTCCTTATCGATACTACCTATCGATTAGATTCCTTATCGATACTACCTATCGATTCGATTCCTTATCGATATTACCTGTCGATTCAATTCCTCATCGATACTACCTATCGATTCCTTATTGATACTACTTATCGGTTTGATTCCTTATCGATACTACCTGTCAATTAGATTCCTCATCGATACTACCTATCGATTCTATTCCTTATCGATACTGCATATCGATTAGATTCCTTATCGATACTACCTATGGGTTTGATTCCTTATCGATACTACCTATCGATTAGATTCCTTATCGATACTACCTATCGATTTGATTCCTTATCGATACTACCTGTCGATTCAATTCCTCATCGATACTGCATATCGATTAGATTCCTTATCGATACTACCTCTGGGTTCGATTCCTTATCGATACTATTTATCGGTTTGATTCCTTATCGATACTACCTGTCGATTCAATTCCTCATCGATACTACCTATCGATTAGATTCCTTATCGATACTACCTATCGATTTGATTCCTTATCGATACTACCTGTCGATTCAATTCCTCATCGATACTACCTATCGATTAGATTCCTTATCGATACTACCTATCGATTAGATTCCTTATCGATACTACCTATCGATTCGATTCCTTATCGATATTACCTGTCGATTCAATTCCTCATAGATACTACCTATCGATTCCTTATTGATACTACTTATCGGTTTGATTCCTTATCGATACTACCTATCGGTTTGATTCCTTATCGATACTACCTGTCAATTAGATTCCTCATCGATACTACCTATCGATTCTATTCCTTATCGATACTGCATATCGATTAGATTCCTTATCGATACTACCTATGGGTTCGATTCCTTATCGATACTACCTATCGATTCGATTCCTTATCGATACTACCTATCGATTTGATTCCTTATCGATACTACCTGTCGATTCAATTCCTCATCGATACTACCTATCGATTCTATTCCTTATCGATACTGCATATCGATTAGATTCCTTATCGATACTACCTATGGGTTCGATTCCTTATCGATACTATTTATCGGTTTGATTCCTTATCGATACTACCTATCGGTTTGATTCCTTATCGATACTACCTGTCGATTCAATTCCTCATCGATACTACCTATCGATTCTATTCCTTATCGATACTGCATATCGATTAGATTCCTTATCGATACTACCTATGGGTTTGATTCCTTATCGATACTATTTATCGGTTTGATTCCTTATCGATACTACCTGTCGATTCAATTCCTCATCGATACTACCTATCGATTCCTTATTGATACTACTTATCGGTTTGATTCCTTATCGATACTACCTATCGGTTTGATTCCTTATCGATACCACCTGTCAATTAGATTCCTCATCGATACTACCTATCGATTCTATTCCTTATCGATACTGCATATCGATTAGATTCCTTATCGATACTACCTATGGGTTTGATTCCTTATCGATACTACCTATCGATTAGATTCCTTATCGATACTACCTATCGATTTGATTCCTTATCGATACTACCTGTCGATTCAATTCGTCATCGATACTGCATATCGATTAGATTCCTTATCGATACTACCTCTGGGTTCGATTCCTTATCGATACTATTTATCGGTTTGATTCCTTATCGATACTACCTGTCGATTCAATTCCTCATCGATACTACCTATCGATTAGATTCCTTATCGATACTACCTATCGATTTGATTCCTTATCGATACTACCTGTCGATTCAATTCCTCATCGATACTACCTATCGATTAGATTCCTTATCGATACTACCTATCGATTAGATTCCTTATCGATACTACCTATCGATTCGATTCCTTATCGATATTACCTGTCGATTCAATTCCTCATCGATACTACCTATCGATTCCTTATTGATACTACTTATCGGTTTGATTCCTTATCGATACTACCTATCGGTTTGATTCCTTATCGATACTACCTGTCAATTAGATTCCTCATCGATACTACCTATCGATTCTATTCCTTATCGATACTGCATATCGATTAGATTCCTTATCGATACTACCTATGGGTTCGATTCCTTATCGATACTACCTATCGATTCGATTCCTTATCGATACTACCTATCGATTTGATTCCTTATCGATACTACCTGTCGATTCAATTCCTCATCGATACTACCTATCGATTCTATTCCTTATCGATACTGCATATCGATTAGATTCCTTATCGATACTACCTATGGGTTCGATTCCTTATCGATACAATTTATCGGTTTGATTCCTTATCGATACTACCTATCGGTTTGATTCCTTATCGATACTACCTGTCGATTCAATTCCTCATCGATACTACCTATCGATTCTATTCCTTATCGATACTGCATATCGATTAGATTCCTTATCGATACTACCTATGGGTTCGATTCCTTATCGATACTATTTATCGGTTTGATTCCTTATCGATACTACCTGTCGATTCAATTCCTCATCGATACTACCTATCGATTCCTTATTGATACTACTTATCGGTTTGATTCCTTATCGATACTACCTATCGGTTTGATTCCTTATCGATACTACCTATCGATTCCTTATTGATACTACTTATCGGTTTGATTCCTTATCGATACTACCTATCGATTAGATTCCTTATTGATACTACTTATCGGTTTGATTCCTTATCGATACTACCTATCGATTCAATTCCTTATCGATACTACCTATCGATTAGATTCCTTATCGATACTACCTATCGATTCGATTCCTTATCGATACTACCTATCGATTAGATTCCTTATCGATACTACCTATCGATTCGATTCCTTATCGATATTACCTGTCGATTCAATTCCTCATCGATACTACCTATCGATTCCTTATTGATACTACTTATCGGTTTGATTCCTTATCGATACTACCTATCGATTTGATTCCTTATCGATACTACCTGTCGATTCTATTCCTTATCGATACTGCATATCGATTAGATTCCTTATCGATACTACCTATGGGTTCGATTCCTTATCGATACTACCTATCGATTAGATTCCTTATCGATACTACCTATCGATTTGATTCCTTATCGATACTACCTGTCGATTCAATTCCTCATCGATACTACCTATCGATTCTATTCCTTATCGATACTGCATATCGATTAGATTCCTTATCGATACTACCTATGGGTTCGATTCCTTATCGATACTATTTATCGGTTTGATTCCTTATCGATACTACCTATCGGTTTGATGAGTCATTGCTTGATTATTCTTGTATGTAAACAAATAGTCTATCTTGAGCAGCAATACAAGAAGTTCCAAAATCGTTCCAATACATTCTCACCTTAACAATAAGCTAAGTGGTTAGTGTTCATTATTCGCTCATTCTTATTAGCTGACTCCATAGTTATCGCTAATGTTACCTGCGAGGATGGATGGGTGCTTTAGTTTGACTAATTTAGAAGCAGTCCCCATTTAGAAGCTGCTTTCGAGGGGCATCCCTTATTTAAGATTGGATATCTTTTTCAGCAGAGAGGAAAGTTTATTCTGAAATACAATTCTTCTCTTACACATGCACAGTATTGTGGTTAATGCCGGGATGCTAGCACTCCTTTATTACCTAACTAAACACTAATATCCATTCATATGGTCTGTTTGACATCGTGATTAAGCCGAGGCAGAGGTGCGTTTCACGCTGTCATCCACTCTGATAAAAACGTCCTGTTAAAATGACACATTCCCTCCTCAGAATCTATTAGTGTCTGTCTTTTCTGAGGCCCAGCCCACTCTCACTTTAACTTGATCTCCCTTTATTTTTTTTATTCCACCCTCTCTCCACTCGCAGTGTCACTCTCCCTCTCTCTGTCATCCCCTTCCTTCTCCCCCTTTCTTGCAGCTCTTATCCCAGCCCTCCACTTATTTCACACGGCCAAATTGTTTCTGCTCTGTGAAATGTCAACAGCATATGTGACATCTGTGCACCAATTATGATGAGGACATTACACTGGGCCCAACACAGCCGTGTCTAATAAAGGACCTTGTGTTGCCCTAGTATTTCCACTTTCTTAAAAACAATTGCATCTTTTATACAGATCTCTATGCTGACATGTTGGTACGACTGGACTTTCAGTCAAACATGGATTTGTTTTATATGTTATATTCTATTGTGTTTTTATACAATACGAACTGCATCTGCTTATGAAACAGTGGAAGGGTTAACAATGGTGGTTTTGTTATCTGTTGGCTTTGAAGAGAATGTATAATCTCTGTTTGTATTCACATCTAACTCTGTGAATTATGGGTTTATTTCTGCCATACCAGAGTTGGTGATTGTTGAAACAGTGGAAAGACTAACCAAGTGTGTTTTGATGAGTTTTCATTTGTTTCTGTTGAGTTTGAAGTGAGTTTCGATGATCAGCGCATCAAAAGCACTGCCAATGGAGTCTTGTGGCTTTGAAAAGAGCATATTAATTGTATGTTTTGTACGTTAGTTTTGTACATTAATAAATTCTGTTGATTTTTTAATTATATATTCATGAAGGGGCGGGAATTAGCGTGTCCACCATGGTGTCATGTTTCCATCACTGCAGATCAGAGCTGAAGCTGATAAATACCTGTGAGTCATTTGTATTGGAATTGATTCTGATTGTCACCTTTCCCACTGATGACACCATCTAGACCAGGGGTCTTCAACGTTTTTCAGGCCAAGGACCCCCAAACTGATAGAGAGATGGAGCAGGGACCCTCGACTATATATATTGTATCCAATTGTGTTTTATATTAAACTGGGCCTAGTGCCGTGTATAAACATACCTCTTTATTGTGCATTCAACACTAAGCTATTCAAATAAGACACAGGTTCATATATTCATATTGTTATGTTAAACATGTGCAAGGTACAGTGAGTAGGGAGGCCGTGCCACTGACATTTATAAACATATTTTGTCAGCTGATACCAATGCCAATATCAACATTGTCTGTCAATTGCATGATAATCATCATACAAGCTATTCAAACCGATGTTTCTATTTTAAACGTAAATGTGGAAACTAAAAATAAGTGATGGCCTATTAGTGTCACTGCTATGCATACACATACCTGTTATCTTTCATACAATACTAAACTATTAAAATAATGGACACATTCATGTTTAGAGATTTTTTTTTTTTTTTTTTTTAATTGTCTAATCAACCAAAAATTTCGCGGACCCCCTGCAGTACCCTGTTGAAGACCAATGATCTAGATCTTAGTGGGTGTTAGTGGGGTTTTTGTCCACTGGGAAAAGGGCTTAATTAAACATCTGCATTGTCAACAACTGTAACATGTCTCAGCCCTACCTATGTAGGTCTGTACTCACTGTTTACATTGTGTTCATTAGAAACATGAATAGAGTTTTGCCCTTTAGACCCGTTTACACATGTTTGTAGGAACTAGTTCATCTGAAGCACTTGCCATGCTGCGCCAACATCTGAAATTGGTGTTCAATTAGGGTTGAGATGTGTCTACAGTAAAGACCACAGCATATGGTTTAATGCAATTTCAAGCTCATTCAGTGAGCCCCTGAACCCTGTGTGGAAGCATCAGGTTCAGGTTCTTCCCTTATCTTGGCCCCCATATGTGCTTATAACATGTCTAACTGTGTGAGCAGCTCATAGGAGCTATAGCTCAACCTTCATTAAGGTCCCCCTTAACACCACATCTGTTGGTATCTACACAGTTGGGCAATCATATCATGGTTTCTACCTTTACAGTCAGTCAGCTTCCCTTCCCCTCTCCCTGTACTGCCTTCACTTCCCTCCTTCCTCTACTTGGAGGTGACTGTGACTAATGAGTCTTTAGAGACCTCTTGTTGTAGGAGGAAGAGAAAAAATGGCTTCCACAGGCACACACGTAAAAGATGTTTTGCGATGCCTCGGAGGCCCGTGTTAACTAGAGTATTCACTTTCCACTCAAATGAAGAAACAGTGAGATTGTCAAAGAGAGAAAATAGTCTCAACTGCAGCAAATCTAATTACTGTTAGGATGCATACAGGTTCAGAAACACTTGGCCCTGTGACGCTGATTCTTAATTGTAACAGCATGTTGTAAATCTTCTTTGGCAGATTGCTGCTGGGCAATCAGACGGCAGCACAAGGACACACTGAAGATGAGGGAGTGTAATGTGACTATCATTTCAGGAGGAGACTGACGTGTTTTTGTCTGTATATAAATGTCTGTAACCGTAGTTACTGGGCTACATGTCTACTGCTGTTATATCTGAAACTGCTTTGCTTTCTTCCCTCATTCTGTCTCAGTCTATGAGACTCAGCGCTCGCAGATGTCTGGTTACTGTACCCCCACAAAATCAATTGCTCATCAAACAATGTGGCCACAAATGGAGGAAGCCATCATATTAACTGTGTTGCACCATCCAATTCAATATGACCCTGCCCTGTATGAAGTATAAAGACCACAAAAGACATGCGACACTGTCAGGAGACAGGAGTGGATGCTACAAATACTACCTATGATGTGTGTTAATTAACTTACTGTCTCGTTAGTGACTCTAACAAGTATTCCCTACAACGAGGAAGTAAATATCAAATACGTTCCCGATTAATATTTAAATATTCAATTCAAACAAATGTAACAAAATAACAGACCCTAGTTGTCAGATGTCGAAATAGAAAAATAGTGGAACGGATTGTTGTGACTTCTAGATTTAATCACAGTACGTCATAGCAACCCTTTTCCCTCATCTGGAGAATAAGTCTTTTTTTTCAGTACTTGACTTAAAAGGAGAAATATGCAGTTAGGATAATCACTGGCTAATGTATTTTTGCAAACAATTTATTCACTAAAAACATTTTGTCACTCATGAATGGCCGTAAAATAAAGATAAAATATAAAATGGATGAATAACAACGCTACCTTACCATAGCAGCAGAGGTGCAGACATTTCTTTTCATGGAGGTGAAAAGAACATTGAGAATCAAGTTTAAGTGACTACTAACAGAAATGAGTAATCCCTACATATAAGAAGTAAGCAGGACCCGGTGCTGACGAAGCGGTCTGGGAGGATTTTCACGAGCAGATAAGCCATTTTCAGGTTGCAGGTCTCTGAGCACCACATTGTGGGTCTAAAATACTTCCAGACTTTCGGGGATGGTGGGCGAGGTTTTTACTTGGAATTGTGGAGGATTACGCAGTGAAATTGTGTTCTCTAGTAGGCTGGCTGCACAGGCTCCCAGTTCTCAACACCAATCATACACAAAGTGACAACTGTGTCCCTTATTGGCTATTAGGCCCCTGTCTAACAGGCCTAACTCGTGACATACAAGGCACCAGTGGCTGAGTTTAGCTGTGCTGAACCCAATTGGTGTCAGTCTCTCCTTCCAGGGCTCCAGTATGGAGCATCCTCCCTTATCAGCAGTGACCTTCCCCTGCACTGTCACCCATCCTGCTCTCCTCCGCTCCCCTCTACTCTAACCTTCCTTCAGCCTCCCTAGACTGTGGCCTCCAGCTCATCAGGGGGAAAATGGGCCAGCACTCGCTAGATGATGAGGCTGGACGACAGCCCCATCGATTAGCTGTCCCCCAGGGCTGATCTGTGGCTAACTGCTTGCTGGATGGAGTCTCATATCTCTGTCCTTATTCCCAACACCCCCACCCTCGCCAACAGCCCCTTCTCCTTTCAGAACTAGCCCCCGTATCCCTTTGGCTCCGAGACCACTCCCTTCCTCCAGCTCAGGTAGGAAAAATAACAGGTCTGGCTGGTGGGAAGGTCACGACGGTAGATTTATGTCCAGTTTAACAGAGTAAGGCCACATTTGGTGCAGACATGAGCAATCAGAGCCAATGTAGGATCCTATATTTCCACTGATAGACCAGGGACAGGAGCTATTCACTCCCCTCGGCTTGATACCATTTCAAAGTCGTGCACGGACCGAAGAGAGGAGTGGGGGTTGGGGGTGGACTTGTGCTCTCTGGCAGATAAACAAGTAAGATAACTGGTGAGGCTTTTCCATTTATCTTATTCCCGAAGCAGGTTCAGCACTCAATGCTTCTTTCGTGGCAAGCAAGAGATTGCTGCCAATTTGATGGCAATGATGACAAAGAAGAAGAAAGCGGTTGCGGGTCATGATTGCCATGACTTGTCCACTCTAAGCCATCGGGCCGGTCTTTCTGTCTGGCACAAAGTGGCCTAAAACTTAAACAAGGCCCTTAATAGCTGAGCAATGCCCATTAGAGTCCTGCAGAGAGCCTGTGATGAAATCAGAATAATCACTGTGGGATAGAGTAGCGTGGATGTACCCACAAAGCAACTGACGGCATGAGTGAGTATGTTTGTGTGCGGTGGGGGGGGGTGGCTGTATGTTCACACTTAATTGTAGCGATCCAACCTTCAAACAGCAGCACAGACTGACCCGCAAGAGCGACGGGTAATTACACCGCGGGACCCCTGCTGACCTCGCGATCGCCTGCTCTGTTTATCAGATTTCACATTTTCTGATGATGTTCCGCGGAGAAATCTCTGGGCCATTTGTGAGATGGATTAGATTGCTTTATTGAAGGGCCCGTCAGGGGAAGGGGGGGTTCGATGGGGGGAGGGGGGCTTTCATGTTTGTTTGAGGCTGGGAAACGAGAGGGGACAGAGCGGGTGTAGATGAACAAGCCGGCAGATCGGTATGCCAGACAAAGACCAGAAGCCCATTTCCAGGCAACGAGACGCTGAGAAACTATTCAGGAAATCTTAAGTGAGACCTCCTGATAGATCTCAGGCTGGGAACATTTGTAAAAGGTCATTCTATTAATCTGGATATAAATGTTGAGAAACTCGCTCAGACGAGACTCATTTCGTGATGTTGCGTTCATCGCTGACAGCATTAAAGACACAGTTCCCCCCCAAATCAACAAGACATATGTTTACACTTGTAGCGCTATTCATCATTTTAGATTGTTTTGGTCTGAGATGAGAAAGTTTGAGATATCGGGTGTAGAGGTGTCTGCCAATATAATGGAAGTAGTTAGCACTGGGCTTCTGGTGCTCAAAGCACCCAAAAATATAAATATTCATCAGACAAGTTTTTAGTGAACATTTCTTTCTGCGCGGTGAAGCAGCTGGCCAGGCTGTTCTCATCCAGCGCTCGTAGCTATACCTACGAAAAAGAATGGGCTTAACTTTTGTAAGATATACCACCCGTTGTACGAGGATAAGTTGAGCTGGTAGGTGTAGTTAGATAGAAAGAAAATAGTTCCTACATGAAGCTGCTCACAACAAGGTCTGTGGATCATCTTGAGTAACATGCTCATGGTTTCTGTTGATTTCTCTCAAATAGATTTTTTGGTGCTTGGAGCACCACAAGCAGAGGGCCATCTACTTCCATTATAATGGAGAGGAGGCAGAAATCTCAAAAACTCCAACACCAAAGAGGAAAGATATGTCATTTGGATCTTGGGGTGAACTGTCACCTTAAACCTGCTCTGAATTCAAAATCTTCGAGACTAAATCTTGCAGTGGCATAAAACTCCAAAAGAGTTCCTCTCAGAACAACAGCCTGCTAGTAGGCTCATGTTTGCAGACAGAGGGTAAAAAAGACATTTCTGCATCAGAGCTTTATTTTGTAAGTTTACACTCCCATTGAAATATCTTGTCTCTAGGATGTGAACTCGCTTTAAATACATATTCCTGCGTTCCGGTGTTTCTCCCCCATTGTAGAGAAACAAACTGGAAAACAAAAAGTCAGAGCTGAGGAACAGCTTCAATTAAAGCTGGTGCCACGCCATAAATCTTGGCCGGGCCCCGGTGAAATTGTGATGGGCATCTGAACGGTGCTTGCGAGGCCACAGCGGACCATGTGAAACACACTGACGTCGATTTTATTCAACAGTTCATCAACTGGCCTAATGTAAAAAGAAAGATTTGCTGGTGCTTTAATGGGTTTTAATGTGGGGGCGCAGAGCTGGCCTGCCTCGGTCTGGCTGATGAAGATTAGCTGACTTCTTCCATTAGGAGAGGCTGTCTGGTGCAACCGGCTGAAGTGGCAAGACAATAACCGAGTGCTAATTGTGCGTAACAAGGTCCTTTGCCTTTAGCATGCGCAATGTGTCTGGGTCGTGTGTGTGTGTGTGTGGTTGCATTCGGGTGCTTGTGGGTGACTGTGGCTCAGTGGATCCCCGGCTCTGCTGGTCCACGTCGATGTGTCCTTGGGCAAGACACTTAACCCCAAATTGCTCCTGTAGGCTGTTCTTGCGGTGTGTGAATGTTAGTTAGTTGTGATGGGCGGGTGCACATTGCATGGGTTAGGGTAGCCCCTGTCATCAGTGTATGAATGAATGTTGTGTGAATGACGACATGTAGTGTTAAAGTTCTATGAGTGGTCAGACCATTTACCATTTATCCGTCTGCAATAAAGGCAAGTTTAGGAACAGAGGTGAGAGAAACAGGATGCCGGCCAACACGTAACCTTCCTGACGTTCTCCTGAGGTGTTCTGTTTGTGTTGTTGATGGTGTAACCTTCAAAAAACCTTTGATAACGTTTTGGTATGTTCATTAGCTTCAAGAAGATTTTCAGACAGAGTTCATTCAAAGAAACGTGGCAGCATGGATTCTTTGAGGCTCTCCTGTTCGGACAATGTTCCTGCAAGGTTCTCAGAACTATGCAAAGGAATTTAACATTCGTTGAGAAGACTTTCTGGGGCCCAGGGCATGCAGGGCTTTGGTACGTTTTTCAACAAAGAGTTTGTGAGATCTTGTAATGGCGGCTGAAAACCTCCTTCCGACAGCATTTAAGGGATTTGGGGTGTGTTCTTCCACTGTTCATGTGTACAACTACTAGCAACACATTTGTTTTCTCATCCTCCAACTCGTCAGATACCAACGACTTGGTCAGTGGCCCTACACTGCAAACTATTATGATCTAGGTACGGTACTACTCTAGAGTAGGTTTTGGGCGTGTCAGGGACAGCCTGTTCGTTTCCACACGTTACATGCATACATCTTTTCAAATACAGACTTCCCACAGAGGTTTACTTAGATTTACCTAGCAACGAAACTACTCCGTTAGATTCAGAAAAATATCATGGTTTGGGTTGAAATATGGATGTTGGTTTTGTAAAATTAGAATGTTTGTTCTATAACTAGCGTAACTTAAGTATGGAAGTTATGTAAAACAACTACGGTATACGCTGACTTGGTTTTACGTGGGACAAGGACAGCCTTCTCCTGAGTGAAAGTCCTGTGTTTGTTTGACCTATCCAACCTCCCCGTCCTACTACCCTGCTTGGACTTTCTTGCTCTTTTCACTGTGTCAGTTGTTCTAATTCAGACTCAAATCGGTCTACAAAGGAGTTAGTGGAAAGCAGACATTAAAGAGTGCCGCGGTGCATCGGTATCAGACGCCGAGGTGTGACCAGGCGTCGGTATTTGACGAAGCCTTGATTAACGGCTACTTCCATTTCAATGAGAGACTATCTGAAAGTGTGCTCCATCGTGCCCATTTAAACTATTATTCATAAAAAGACTACAGCCGTTCAGAATAGTATAAACACTGTTGCCTTAAGACACGGTTGACATACATACTGGTTAATTTGAAGGAGACACTGCATACCGCTGCAGAGACCGATGTCCAAATTGGCAATTGTGTTTTTTCAAACGGTCCATCAAACACTACACTGTCACTGACAATGTTTTTGCGTCACTGTGAAACTTCTGTTTCAATGTTTCTAATACTCCATCCATGTATGTAAAGGAGGGTGGACAAGAGCACTATTACAAATCAATCCACAACCAATAACTATGAACTCACATACCGAATAGTGTAGGCTTTACGGGGAGGGGACATATTTTAGGGCTGTTGTATTGGATTGTAATAAATTGAAACAATGTACATAATAAACCCATTGTACGGGTACCAGAGAGGTTCAGTCAGGGTGACACTAGCTTTTATTAAACAAGGCTTTTTCTATCACTGAGTTCAATGCTTCCAACCAGCTCCGTCTCCTCTGCTGCTGTATGTCCTAAAATCTCTGACCACATCCTGTCTACAGAACGCAGAAGGAGGCTTGGTCATGAAGACTGATGGGGAGCATATGTATGGACATGTAACTGCACTTGTTGCTCTAGGCGGACAGCGTACAGCAGTAGTGTAGGATTGTAATCACTGCGCCAGGTCCAGCAGGTGTCCTCGAGGCCCTGGTTGTGTCTTCTTGGCCACTGGTTAGAGTGATGAATCTACAATGTGGGATCTTTGTTTCAACTTTCAGCAGCACTAGAGATTCACCATGCTGCAGTCTCGCTTCCCTGACCGGCCATCTGCCTCGACGCAGGTACAAGAGAGGAGCAGGAGTGCGGTCCAATCACTCACCTCTGATTGCAGAGCTGGCACGCGAAGCAGTCCAGGTGGTAGACGTTCTCTTTGGCCCTCATGACCATCTCGAAGGCTGGGATTAGCTTGCTGCAGGCCGCGCAGTTCCCTGTAACGCCAAACAACCTGAGATAACACAAAAACACAAAGAAGACACACGATGTTAGTCATTCCCCCAAAATCTCAGTACACAACAGGAAGTCTGGGCGGTGACTTCATTCATTTTATTTTAATATTCGCCAAGGGGTTTCCAGTCCAGTTTGTTTGCCTGTTTGTCAGCAGGATCATGGAAAAACTACTGGCCATACTTTCATGAAACTTGGTTGAAGACTGCAGCACGGGCCAAGGAAAAACCCATTACATTACGAAGCAGTTCCAAATCATGGGGTTGGCCTTGGCGGAGGTCTGGCCTTCTAGTTTTACTTGTTATTTAGGTGTGGGTCTTATGGATCTTTTCCATAGCGTACAGGTTTCCCACTGACTGTTGATGGCATGATATAACATTTAATATCAAAGCTCACTGCTGTCATACGTGCTCTGATGAAAAGTCGTCAGGGGATTTGTCAGTCCATTAGTTTTAAATAAAAACAATAAAAAGTAGAAGGGCACTGGGAGAGAGCAGACCTCCACCAAGGCCATATGCCCTATCTCGCAATGATAAAGAAAGTGAAAAGTAATGTGTGTCGGAAAAATGAAATGGGTTCTCCTATGGTCCATGCTAAGCCCTTCCACCAACTTTCATGAAAATGGGGCCAGTAGTTTTTCCGTAATCCTGCAGACAAACCGACAACCAAAACCAAACCAAAAACACAAACTCTTTGGCGTAGGTAATGATCAAGACATGAGATTTCAGTTTAACTAAATGTTTTAGGAACACAACAGTTGAACTCCATTGTCCCAATGGACGAAACAAGTCCAAAATTTGTGCACTTGACTCCACCCAGCACTGTGTCGCACACTTCAGAACAGAATTACAAGAGGCCGACTGCTTGTGCTGCTTCTCGGTGCCTCTGAGAACCAGAGTGACAGCTGTCAAAGAGATTGTGGTAAACACACTAACATGAGCTGCTGAGACAGATAGGGTCTCTAAAATAGGTTGTACAGAGCCGGGCAACAGCAGCGCAGTAAAGAATAGCAGGGCAACAGCTTGTGCTGTAGAAATAGATGGGCCATGGCCAGCTCTACTGCCCAGGGAGGACCCTATTATTTCTCCTCCTACTCCGGGGACATTAATGTGAGTATTCATTACGGATTCAGGGCTGTTACTTCACAGCGACCTAGACCAAGGAAAAACAACTCTGATAACGAAATCATATAACAAAATAACCTATTAGGCTGACTTCTTCAGGCACTTTTAGCCGTCGTTGTTAAAATGATAAAACGGCATGCCACTCTCAGAGTCTGTAAGAGATCGCAATCTGATAAATGATCTCAGGGCTCGGGATATTCAGGGTTGTTTATTAACCTTCAGAAAGTATGTTTCCCCGAGGCAAAGGAAGCAGATAGATTGTGCCCTCATGAATATCTACAGAATTAAGAGCCACTGTCAACACACCTTGAGACAATGAAGGATATCTCTTGTAACATGGTAGGTGGGAGAAAACAAAGAGGGCCAATTGGATGGATTAGTGCTGACTTAATTAAAAGAATTATGCCTTTTCCTTTGAGCAATCTAAATTTAGATACATTTGTCGGATCTCTTGTCCTTTCTCTATTCTGCACAAATGTGCATTGCCGGAAGGCCTTCACATGAAATAGATATTTCATCTGTTTTTCTCCTTACAGAGTCGAGCAATTGATCTCAAAAAAACTTTATAAAAAAGAGGAAGAAATGATACATTTGTGCGAGATAATGAGCGTGTTTGAGCAAAACAGCAGCACTTTGCACGGCATCTTACAACTCAAAGAGTCACAATGCAGCCGCCTCTCACCATGCAGGGGCGAGTGTCCTTGTCTTCCAGTAATCCGAGTCATTTTCAGATAGCATGCACTCAAGGCTCTGTATTATAAATGATGGAAGGTATTCGTGTAAAAAATGATGTTTTAAGCTTTTTGCCTGCCAGCTTGAATCAAAACAGTCCTCTGTTTCACTGTCTGGCCTCACTCTGTTTTTTCAAATGTAAGGTGGCCTGCGCAGCTGAAAAGACTGTCACATTACTTTGCTCTGAGAAATTCTGGGTGAAGATCTTCTTATCTGTGAACAACCAGTGTTTGTGTGTTTCTGAGAAAGATAGGCTGGACAGACGGAGATAGACAGACAGACAGACCGATCGATCGGTACTGTGTACTGTGTAGCGCTTTTCTAGTCCGACCACTCAAAGTGCTTTAACACTACATGTATCATTCACCCATTCATACACTGATGAGGGCTACCATGCAAGGTGCCACCTGACCATCAGGACTCTAACTAATCATTCACACTCATTCACATGGATGGATGGATGGATGGATGGATGGATTCGCAAGAAACACAATGTGCGAAAAACTCAACTATAGTTTAGTTTTTGATCAGGACAATCTATGTCTGATTAAGTGAAAGTTAATGAAGTAAGCACATCAGTTCAAATGAATGTCTTCCAGGTAGTTGTATGAGGCAATGCTATTGCCTCCAGAGTGGACACCAACATTCAAGCTGAGGTTGTTGGACTCTGAAAAAATGAAATTCTATTCCTGAGGATATTTTTCAGCCTAGTATACACGCATTTGATTTTACTTACTAATGAAATGGAATCCATGTAAAATACCCATTCAATAAATCAAATCAAATACAAATAAAAAATATGTAAAAAATACAAAGACCCTCAGGGTTCCCAAACCGAACATCCAAACTTCTGGCTGCTTCTCATCCACTTTTTTTGCTGCATAATTCATCCCGTACCTTCCTGCGCTACTTTCACTACTACTGTAAATGATTAAACACCGCCTTATGGGAACAATACATACATTCATCACATACACTCAAATCTTCAATCTTTTTTAGTGTCGTCGACAAGCTGAGCTAAATAAGTGGAGCAGCTGATGAGGCTCTTCAGAGATTTGCCCAAACTGTATCTGTGGCAGCATGTAGTCAGCATGTAGCCAGCCGGCTCGCTGGGCTCTTGTGTGGCAAACACTCCTCAAACTGGCAGCGCACTGGAAGCCCCGGCTCACCCTTTGGGGAGGGAAGATGGATGGAGCGTACCTGCCACTCGTCTTTTGCTGCTCCGCCAGTTTGATGCCACAGACGCTAATGGCTCTCAAGGGAGGAGGCAAATTAAGCGTGGTTTGGTTGCAATGAATTCAAAGGCCCAGGCTCCAACACAATCAGAGGATGACGGTTTAGAGGCCTTGTGCCTGGGACTCAGTGCCTTCAGCGCTGGATTATAATATTATAGTTGGTAATAAATATATACATTTCTAATGCATCTCTGTCAGGCTTACAACAGCAGAGCTGTCTGCCATATCTAGAGGGCTTCTAACTGTGGGTCTGCTTAAAAAAAAGAAAGAAAACAGAATAACATATGTAGTAGGCTTGACATACACTTCATACCCATGGCTGAAAAGACAGCATAGATATTTAAAGAGCTGTAGGATACAACATGAAATTAAAATTCATGCTTTGCTCAAATCCGAATTTGAAAGAGAATCGAGGCAGTCGATGCCCAATACCTTGTTTCAGTCAAAAGGCATTGACTGTGCATTACAGCCCGGTACGGCTCAGTGGTACCTATTTGATGAGAGAAAAACAGACACCAATTAAATTATTCCACAAGGCTTTAGCCCAGTGGACCCCAAAACCCAATCTGAGTGTCCAGGCCCCCCCCCCCCCCCCGCCCATTGTGGAGAATGCGGGAGTGGTGTCATGCCAAAGCTTTTTCTGATCTTTGTCAAGCTGAATCCCAAATACAATGACCGCCCAATTACTGGGGTGTAGGAAGTAAAATGCATAATGCTGGAATACATACATGGAGGCACAGATACTGTACCAAAGCAAGCATGTCTGATGTCTTGGTGGGAACTGTTGAGTACCGAAGAAATAGTCCCAATCACTGTGTTGTGAATTAATCCGTAGGGAGCAACAATAGTCAGGTTTCTATCCAAATGTATCGCAACGTTTCATCGAATTTTGAGGAAATCTGCAAAAGAATATGCAAAACGAACACCTGTTTCCATCTGCTACCGCTTTGCAATTAAGCAGCAGGTGGTTCCAATTCTCAAGTCCGAAAGTCATTATCCCATCGCAGAAGAGGGGACACAACCAGATGACCAAATTAAAAGAGCGCCAATCAACCTCAAACGCTGAAAAACAATAGAGAGAACCCAATGCAGGAAAATTATTTGGAGAACTCAGTGAATTATGACATTTCTGTTTGTTTCATATATTAATGTCAGAAACGTTACATTAGATCCGCGTGGAGCGATCAGGATGTTTCAATCGGACCCAATGTATCCGTGTCCACTCGTATCACATGTATCGATAAAGCAAGTTTTTCAACTGAGCAAAGCGTAAAAAAAACCAGATTTTGTTTTAATTTTCGACATTTCCACACAAGTTGAAAATGTGCATAAAATAGGTGGATAGAAACACACTTACTGTTTCTGGAGATACATGTTGCTGCATGTAACATACATTTGATTCACCTCCCATCGACTGAGATCTTAAGAGACTGACTGGAACAAACAAAACCCAAACTAGACAAAAGAAAGAAAATATGTTTTGTGTGATTTGGGTGAACCAACCCTTTAAAACTACAGTAGTTGTAGAAGGCTGCTTACTGAACAAACTTTTGTCAAGATGATCAATCAGCTCCTCCATCATTCACCTGAAGGGCAATTTTTGGGGGTGGTTAATCCATTTTTAGAGCAGGGAGAGGGAGGGGGGGGGCACTGATAGCACGAGCCTCTCCAGTGGTTGTTTGAAATTCCGGAGGCGCCTTTCCTTTGCCCCCCCACACACACACACTCCCCCTCCCCCAGCCCCAACCTCTCCCATCCCTCCCACCACTACAATTGCTCCAGCCTCGGCATGCATTCATCAGCTGCCGGATTAGAATTTGTTTCCTCGCAAACCATTGATCATCGGCCTATTACTAGGCAAATGACAGTTAATTACCCACTACATTAACCACCGGGACCCGGGGACCGACTCCCTGTGCCATCAGTCAACATGATGAATGTGGCAAGTTCAGTAATGCACGGCCGTACCCTCGTCCGCCTGCCACGCGGAGAACAACCCCTGGATCTCACTTCCAGGAAACCAGGGAAAATCGATGGCAATCTGCATAATCACAGGCTCAGGGTTAATAACAGACAAATGATTCGTTGCATCTCAACATAGGCTTTTTAATGGGTATGTGCTTTGTCCAGTTGATGATCCACCCTGGCTGGAGCCACTCTGGTGTCTCACTTGAAATGTCCTCACAGTGAGAAGCTCGTGTTTTGTCCATAAAAAACATGGACAAGAGAGGCAAGTAATAGTTGACATGGTTTTCCCATCAATGCTTCATCTCAAGAAAATCTAGACATGAGCGGGAAAAGAAACAGAAAGGTAGGGCTGCAGAAATCTGAGGGGCTGATGTGAGCTGTGGCAGAGGGGGGAGACAATTAAGGGTGGCAGATATAATCAGACTTGTGCGTTTCTCCATTTTGTCTCCCCTCGCACGTGTGATTGTCAGTGATTAAACAACTCTGGGGGCAAAATGATTTCAATTACCACGGGCATGACCTGGGAATTGTCCCTGGGATAAGATTTTCCTCCTTGAGTGCCCCGACTTGCCTGGCTGCCGGCTCTATCAGTTCTCATCTGCACCTGGACTCTGATATCCTAATGATGAATTATGGCCTGCTTTCTGAGAGACTGCCGACCATACAGAGGAACATTCCCCTGAACTGTCAGCCTGAAGAGCAGCTGCAGAGTGCTACCTAATGAGCTCCTATAGAAAACTCCTCCAAAAGGGCAGAAAACACTCGCCATTCCATGCTTCTCTGAAACTGTTAGAAGAAAAAATAAACTGCTGGTGGCAGTCCTGTCCTCAGTTACTATCATCAAAATCAAACCCTACCCTCCCCTTAAGAGGTTCTGGCTTATCTCTAACCCTTAATCTACTCACACTAACCACATTGTTCCTGGGCAAAACTCACCAAAGATCCACTGTCCTTAAACAAGAAACAACTCTTTAAAAAACAACGACAAAAACATGCTTCAAACAAAGTAACCAGTAACAGGCTTTCAGCACAGTTGTTTGGCAGTGCAGTGTTTGGGTCCATTTTGAAGAGGGTGTAATGAAAGATCTGGAGCCCCGCAGGGTCCAGATGTGCAGTTTGATCGGCACTTCCCCACGCCAACCCACCTGCAATCCCAAGCTGGGTGCCAGGCGGTGGCACACCAACCCTGCAATTATCTGCACCAAACATGCACGGTCCCATGAGTCACTGCTCTTCACAGCTAATTTAGCTAATCTCAACTGGAGGGGGCGGTCCAGCAAATGATGTGTCCAGGCGACTGAACTGAAGCATTTTAGTACAAATGAAAATACCAGTGTTGTGTCCTGCATGGAGACAAAATGGTGGCCTTGATTGATCAAATTAACTTTGTGAATGCATTTTCAATCAAGAAAGAACCGGAACAAGGTTTTGGAAAATACTGAAAGAGAATAGAACCGGTGCAGCACTATGAAAGTTTAAGAACACGAGAATAAAAAGAAGACCTTATTCTTTATACAGCAGTCACCAAATTAGCCATGATGTGTTAGTTTGTCTCTGCACACTAATACTCTGACTTCCCTACTCTGCCTGACTGCTGCTCTCAACCACAAGTCCATTGTTTCCCGTTGAACACTGAAATCTGCCGATCCAAGTATGCACAACAACAGAAAATGCTTTTTTGGGGGACTATTTTAGCATTAATTAATTAGATTCATTACGTTAATCAAAGTGTTGGTACTCTAGTGAGTATTTCCAGCAGCCAGTTTCTCGTTCAAACGGATGAAACCCAACGTGTAATCTCTTCAAATGAATTTGAACGCAACCAAGTCACCTAATCCTAAACTCTGTGTAGAAGAGCCTAGTTTACTGTGTTAGGCAGACTGTGCCTTTAAGGAAGGCCTCGCACTGAGTTACAAGGCTCGGGACTATAGGGGTGTTCATATGGTCACCTGGCTATTATCTTTAAGGACCACTTTGTAGGATTTAGAAAAGTTTACGGAGATCTATTGGCCGAAGTGGAATAGATATTCGAAACTGTATTATTAAAACTATATAATATTGTCAATATTTTATAATCCCTTGAAACTAAGAATCCTTGTGTTTTGTAGGAGTCCTTAGCGTTTTTAACCTGGAGGCCTACGTGGTTCACCGACATTGCTTGTGTAACGTGAGCCGCAGAGTGCAAAACCGTATCAACGCCAGCTGCTGTCTGAAGTTCATTGCCCCTAAAGTAGTCAAGGCAAAGGCCCTGATACACTCCGTTACCATGGCTCTGCACTCAGCGGCTCACGTACCGCAGCCTTGGAAAATAATGAGTGAGCAGAGGGGATTTCGATTGGTTGCAATCTGCAACCACACCAGTAGATATCCCTGAGTCCTACATACCTAGTCCTTGAAGAATTGTGAACCTTTAAGGACTCAATTATAGTAACGTGCTACTAATTAGATGTTTACAGTGTGAGGTGTCAGCGAAGGTCAGTCTGTAGCAGTCTGCAGTTAGCCGTAAATGCTATTCAGAGCTATGAGCAACATTGACACGCTGCATGAGAAGATCAGCTTTTTCTCAAGTCTGAGCATATGGAGCATTTTTCTCCGTGACAAATGCTTTCAACAACACGCTGAATGCTACACTTTTCAGCGTGTTGTTGAAAGCATGTTACTGGCATGCTGTGGGGGGGGGGGGGGTACAGTTAGGACAATGTTTAGAAAAGTGTAGCATTCAGCGTGTTGTTGAAAGCATTTACAACACGCTGAATGCTACACTTTTCTAAACATTGTCCTAACTGTACCTCCCCACCCCCCCACCCCACAGCTTGCGAGTAATATGTGTGTTTTCATAGTCTGCTTTATCTCAGCCATTCGTTGTTATTCAGCCATGAACGGTAACGTTACATGATGTGGTGTGTTCAAGGACCCAAATGCAGACTCCGGACAGCAGTTATATTGCAAACCTCAAAAACACGCACACAAAAACACGCATTACGCTGTCCCCTTAATCTAGTACTATCCCAGACTTTTGGAAGCCCTTGGTGATGGTGGATTCTGTCACACTGTTCCGCGCTGTTAGGATCCACTGGCAGACTTGAGAAAAAGCTGATCTTCTCATGCAGCGTGTGTGTCTACATTGCTCATAGCTCTGAATAGCATTTACGGCTAACTGCAGACTGCTCCGAGCAACAAGTTATTGCTTCGTTGATTTTAGATTCTAATGAGAAGACACGCTGCTTCGTTTCACTTCATCTGTTTGGTAGACTTGAGAGACCTTAGTCTGTAAGTATGTCTGCATGAAAAGATCTACGAAGATATATTATATTCGCTAATGCTAATCGCGGTTAGCATTTCCCCATTGGCCGTAATGTTAAAATTAGCTTAGAAGCTAGCAAATCGGACATGTACGGTACCTACAGTTTCATGATGTGGTGTGTTGAAGGACCCAAATGCAGACGCAGGACAGCAGAGTTCTATTGCAAACCAAGATGATTTATTTCTCACTCAAACACGCACACAAAAAAACTCTTGGAACAAGTTTTGTAGAACTGTAAAAAAAAAAAAAAAAAAAAAGAAAAAAAAAAAAAGTGGAAAAAACGGTAATACCGTAAGTCAACTAGGAGGCGTCTCCATGTGCTCCGCACAGGTCCAAGCCGGGAAGTGGTTTCCGGTAATCCCTCTGATCCGAGACGGAAAGTGGCTGGATAGACACAGGATCGCTATTGATCGCTGTCGCTGTCGCCTTCGTCCTCCTGTGCACTAAAACCATCAAAGTCATCTTCTTCAGTGTCGGAATTGAACAGCCTCAGAATTGCTTCGTTCGTGCTTTCAGTCAATCTTTCGTCAGTGTCACTTTGCTCCCGAGGCAAATCCGCCCTTGCGCTGTCATCATCTCGCAGTAGTCCAGCCTTTCGGAAGCCGTTGGTGATCGTGGATTCTTTGACACTGCTCCACGCTGTTAGGATCCACTGGCAGACTTGAGAGAAAGTTGCTCTTCGCATGCGGCCAGTTTTTGTGAAGGATTTCTCTCCGTCAGTCATCCAAGCCTCCCACTGAACTCTGAGTGCCACCTTAAATGAACGGTTCACACTAATGTCAAGGGGCTGCAAATACTTTGTTGTGCCCCCAGGAATCACAGCTAGAATAGAGTTTGTCGTCTTGATGGCTGCTTTAACAGAATCCGTTATGTGGGCTCTCATGCTGTCCAAAACTAGCAATGCCGTTTTTCTGTGAAAAAATCCCCCTGTTCGCTTGGTGTAGCATTCCGTCAGCCATTCCTTCATTACGCTTTCTATCATCCACCCTTTCTTGTTCACTTTCACGGCGATTCCTTTCGGGAATTTTTCTTTCGGCATTGTCATCCGCTTAAAAATCACCATGGGTGGAAGCTTTTCTCCGGATGCTGTGCAGCCCAGAACACACGTGAAATGCGTTCTCTCATGGCAGTTGTTTTGAGCGTGATGGAAGACTCACCCTTTCTGTTAACAGTCCTAGTGAGAGGGAGGTCAAACGTCAAAGGTACTTCGTCCATATTTATGATGTCGTCTGGTCCAATGGAATTTTCAGTTATATGTCTTTGCGTGTATTCGCTGAAGTTTGTCATATTTTCCTTGAAGTCGGGAGGGAGTTTCTGACCAGCGGTCGTCCGTGTTCTAATCGACAGGCCCTTTCGTTGCATGAATCTGAAACACCAAGACGGTCCACCTCTGAAATCTCCAATGTTCTTTTCGGTGGTGAGGGCTTTAGCCTTCAGTCGGATTTACACGGTGGAAACACCTCGACCGTCTGCTCTCTGTGTGTTCACCCAATCCTCAAGAGTGTTTTCAAGATCAGGCCACCTGCTTTTCCTGCCTCTGAAGGCTTTTGTCGTCTTTTTGCAGCAGCTCAGTTCTTCGGCCTGGCGTCTCCAGCGTCTCACCATCGATTCATTGACGCCGAGCGAATGTGCAGAAGCTCTATTTCCTTCTTCGACAGCCAGGCGGATCGCTTTTAACTTAAAAGCAGCATCATACGCATTTCTTCGTGTACCGGTTTTCTCCATGGCGAGCGAGGCGAGATGTGTGGAATGAATGAAACTCACAGTGGCTGGATACGCTTTTATCCGTCCGGGGTCAAATCACGAGCATGCATTCATCCGCCGTGTGCGATCGGCTCCGCCCAGTGCGAATACAGGTGTGTTATGTATTCATCCGCCATATGCTCCGTGGTGAGACGGCGCCATACAGCGATCATAGTTCGTCAATTGTTGGCCACAATTGTGGCAAATCTTCTAGATATCTTCCAGATATGATCTTATGATATGATCACCGGAAATAGTCCAGACATATTAAAATAAAAGTCTGAAAAAAAGTCTGCGCAACATCATCATACCAGCCATTGTAAACACAATTATACATGAACTAAGATCATACAAAACATTTATTTCTCTCACTCAACAACACGCACACAAAAACACTCGATCAAGTTTTGTAGAACAAGTTTTGTAGAACTGGAAAAAAAAAGAAACTGGAAAAAACGAGTCTGCATTTGGGTCCTTGAACACACCACATCATGAACCGGGGCAAATCCGCCCCTGAGCTTGCGTTGTCGTCCTCATTACGCTGTCCCCTTAATCTCGTACTATCCCAGACTTTCAGAACCCGTTGGTGAAGGTGGATTCTGTCACACTATTCCGAGCTGTTAGGATCCACTGGCAGACTTGAGAAAAAGCTGATCTTCTCTGCTCATAGCTCTGAATAGCATTTACGGCTAACTGGCTTGCTGCTGTTAGACCGGAACCGGAAGTTACGGCTGTTGTTGTGGCGGAGAAAAGCTACGGAAAAATCCGTATATAAAGCGCACCGGACTATAAGCCGACGCCTCAAAGCGTGGGGTAAAAAGTAGCGGCTTATAGTCCGAAAAGTACGGTAAGCGCTGGAAGGAAACGAGACCCTCCTTCAGACTCAATGGCTTGTGATTACCGGTGCCCAGTTTGACACCTTCAGCATTTTCAGATTACATGTGAAAAGCCCAATTTAATTACAGGAACTTCAGAACTCACGCATTTGCAAGCTCGGGCATTATTGCTGAGGTAATTGCTAGACGTGTGAAGTGTTGGGAGGTTAATGGCAGCCAAGCTTTCCAAATCACAGCATAACAATTATCGGGTGCTTTCAGAGCTTTAACATCTATGTGCCATTTCATTAAACAAGGTACACACACACAGATTTATTTGTATATTATCTGATATTCAAACCTTTAAGGGACAGAAAAAAATAGGACAAATGATTGAGAATTTAGAAACAAACAAATGGAAGAACACACCAAAGAAACCCATCAAGCAACTTCCTGTTTTGGGTTCGTAGCTTGTGATGGTCCAATCCAGTTGTCTGGTTCACAGTGGATCAATTATTATTTATCTCAAAAGTGTCTTTGACAGAAAAGGAATGCATGTGCAGCTGAACAACCAGAGCTGAAGCATGTTAACGCACCTCCAACTCAGCATCTGGAGGATGCAGGCAAGACATAGCAGGTGAAATCTCTGTGATTGACACATTGTTGAGGAATATTATAAATATTCCCACCACTGCCTCCAATTCAACAACAAGCTGTCAGCAGCCATGTCTCTTTCTTAGTTATTGCATGTCCTTATTATTCTATCTGCTACCCATCAGAGGAAAAATCAGAACAATCTGCCATCAATAAAGGTCAACACTTTCCTCCGACAGTCATCTTAGATAAATACTGTTGCTTATTCTGTCCTTCAAGATAATTGGTGGAAAATACAATACATCCTTTTCTTAAGAAAGCTACCAGTTCACCATTATGTAATTCATTACCACAGTTTTTACTAAGTATTAAGCGCCACTTACTTATAGGACTTTAACATCGTGAAGGATTTCAGATGGCAACTGGAATGATTTTTTGTAGAATATGACTAAAATCATATTTCCTGCATTTATATACAATTATATCAACCTAAACATGATCGTGATGAAATTGGTCACGATGCTTTTCACGGCAGTAGGCCTGCAAAATAACGACTGTTATTGTTGTTGTTTATCTCACATTTGTTATTGTTTATTCCTCTGCAAATTGTTTAGTGTAGTCTTATTACAGTGTAATAAGCTCATCAAAAGTTGACATCCTTAAATAGCTTTCACGGTCAGACAATATGAAACCCCCCCAACCCATTCCTATACAGTGGGAGAACACCGATACCTGCATCAGTGAGGGTGTTTGGCATTAACCAATCAGAACAACTGCTGGTAATTATGTTTCTGTTAACTATCTCATCATGTTATCCTTTTCAAATCGAAATGCATTCTGACAAAAAAATGGAAATACTTGTGGAAATAATGATGCATTTTCATCTTTTCCTTCACTGATTGTAATTAGTTGCATCTAGCTGAATGTCTGCAGATGTCCCTTTCAGGTCGTATATTGTTCCAACAACCTCCACCAATCAAATGATCCACAAAGCGCCAAAGCTTAGAGTGCTCGAGGAATGAGCCACAAAACCTGGAAAACGGTTCCCGTGTCTTGAAGTCATGTGAAGCCTGAAATAAGGTCTGTTAACACGAGCTTCAGAGATTGGTTTATGACATCAAATTTGTCAGTAAATAGAGCACTCGTGAATTGTTCATGTATTCTGAAAGGCGGATGCTATCAGGTGACAAAGGTTGTCGACATTAGACGTCATCATGCTGAACGTCATGCTCCTCGCTAGTCCTCCACAGCCTTGTTGGGTTTATAGTCCCTCTTGCAAACTATTCTAACTGAAACTGTTCAACTTGTAGATTTATTAAAATGGAAGATCTTGGAAGCTTAGTGGTGGTGACGTTGAGTCACGTGACCTTGGTGTACTTTGTTTAATGTTAGCTTTTTGCTTCTAGTGGGTTTCAGTTGTAAAGATTATCTTGCTGAACAGAACCTGTACGTATCAATCATGTTTGTTTGACACAACTAATTTTCTGCAATAATCCATAACCCTATGGAAAAATCTCATTGGCATTTTGTCGAGGGAACCGGGGCAATGCTGACTTTGGGGTTACGTCATCCCTGCAGCCCTGTAAGAGGACACGGTGCTAACTGACTAGCACGGCTGCTGGACAGCACCAAGACACTGTTTAGGGATCAATCAAAGAGGGCCATGCCATTGACCGAAGCACATTTAGTCACTGATACAGTGATTCTACTATAATTGTAATTCATCAAATAATGATAAAAACAGATGAACTCTCAATACATTTTGTCTTTAGAACATCTAAATATTCATGTCCGTGAGTATGAAAGGCATCCCTGCTCTATGACTGCGTACATCTGGGTACCACAGGCATGGTGGACAGGAACGCCCACATGTCCTGGTTTATTGACTCTGTATTGTACGAACAACGTCGTGATGAGGCAGATGAAGCTCGGCGAGCTGTGGAACAAAGGAGATCTTGATAATGAATGGACCAAGTGCAGCCAATTCAACTAATGAGAGCCTCCGATCTGGCCAAACCCAAGTATGTAAGAACCATTAAAGTCAGAGGCGTTGTAGAGCACTGCTGTAGAGCAACTTTATACAGTTGGTGTCAGCAGCAGCTGGAGTAGAGCTGCTACATCATGATCTAGAAAGCATGACTAAACCATGATTAAGTCCACTTGTCATATCAGAAATATACACACGATCATTTACTTTGCTTTGACCTGTTCTCTTGGACGTTCAGCGGTCAACGCTACGGCAAAGTAGGAGGGTCAATGTCGGTAAACAAGAAAGGAAAAAATATATAAATTTAAAAAACTTGGATATTCTGATAAAAATGTGGCAAATGTGTGAAGAAAATAATCACTAATTTAAAATAAAAACCCAACCTTGCAATGTGAAGCGACGTGGTTACTTCATCACATCGCTTCACATTGTGAGGTTGACTCGATCACACCACAGACACCGCTTTAAACACTGCGGTAGCAGGAGTTGCAGATTGCAAAATATAATAATAATAATTTATCTATATAAGTTCATAAAAGAACACAAAAACATCAGAGAGGAAACTTTAGGATTTATCTGATAACCCATCGGCAAAATGAAACATACAACAGGTCGAACATGAGGTTCAGTACAATACATCACAATGTCAGCATTATGTTTTATGCATTATGAGCTCTCTCAGAGGCCATCTTACTTTAGGCACGGCGGCTGGCGTTACCTCGGGTTTGCACAAATTTATGAGTTGTTTTTCTCAGAAACCTTTTTTTCATTGTTGAATATTACCCTGCACCCCAGCTGTGTATTTATTGTTATTATTTTATATAAGGATGTACACTCTGAATGTGGTCTTTAAGTCTTTCTTCTTCAATTTTGACGCCAAGTAATGAATGTAATTGCCATTTTAACTCCATGTCCATATTCATTAATGTAAGTACGACTTGATCGTTTTAAATATGAAAACCGGATAAAAGACAAGAAGTCTAACAACACATGGGCAAATATGGATCAAGTGACAATCAACGCAGAGAACCAATGCAGGTGGTCATAGAGGAAATGAAGCAGAGTTGTTATCTTGGCTCTGTGTGGTGAAGTCAGCTGGCGGGATGATTCCTGCAGCTCATCACCATCTCTGTCCTGCGTGCGGCACAAGACCCCGGCTCTCCCACCCATTGATCAGTGTCCTTAATGCAGCGGAGGTGGCTGTGAAAATCACCAGACTGACACATGGACGCTGCTCTGACAGCGCGGCTGCAGATCGCTTTGATTGCCTCTTTAGCATTTCACAGATTAAAATGGTATGGAAGCTGATGGAAGGGGTAATCAATGCTGCAGCAGCAGCAGCAGCAGCCCCTCTGCAGTCACTGCTGTGTCCCCCAGCCTCTCAGATACACATCAGATATACAAGAGGCGGGCGTGACCCCGGCAACACATTGATTCTTTTATGCCTCCAAAACCAATTATAGATTGGATGTCTTCTCAATAATGAGTCTTTGTATGGATTTGGCCTGACAGATTTCTTTTTAGTTCGCAGAGTCTCGGTTGGACAAACATCCTGAGATGATGCCTTAAAACACGTTTTAAGCTAACTCGCAGGTTAAGTCTGAGATGTAGCAGCAGCCGATAGCTCTGGCATTAGCCATTGCAGACAAAGTGACGCCGTCAGGTGACTTAATGAAGTTGTTAATTCCTTCACCGAGTGTCTTGTTTGTTGATGCGGCCCTGAGCCAAAGCAGTGTGTAGCATTAGCATTCCTCTCCTTCTTTTGGCTTCCTCATGAATAACTCAAGCTGCTCAAATTGTTGCATTTACATCTCATTTTACAACGAGCTCACACCAACTGGCTCGGCTGGAGTTTACGCAGAAAGCACTGCTCCCCCTCCTCGTGTTATCGCAGAGATCCAGGCTGGACGCACCACAAAGCATCACACTCTGGTGATCATGGAGGACAGCGCCACATCTAAAGCTGCTGCACCGTGTACACAAGTTCTCCTCAGCTCTGACGCCCACGTGGTGTTTTTACCTAAGAAGACGTCTGACAAAAGGAGCATGTTCACACCGAGTCGCACAGAACGACTTGACCAGCTGCAGAGATCCGGGGGGCGTGCGGCCTGAGGAGGAGGCAACTGGATCGGGGCTGGGTGGGTGGTGGTGGTGGTGGTAGGGTGGGGGGGGCACACAATAGTGTGTCTGGCAGTTCCGCTAGGCCGCCCACTAATTGAGAAGTCGCTCAGGGGTTCAGCGCAGGCCTCACAGCTCTGCCTATACCATCCAAATAACGCCTGTAAGTGGGGCTGACACCGACCAATCAGCATTTTGAAATTCTGTTTTCCACAGTGCTGCCCATGCCCCTACACACACACACACACACACACACACACACACACACTCCTCCCCTTCACCACTCACGGTTCTAACAGCTGCAGCTAGCTCCAGTCACACTGTCTCCACGCCCACCTCTCCCACATCCCCCCCACTTCATCTCCATAAAGGCCTCATTAACCAAGGGGTGGCACAGAAGGCCTGGCTGAAGCCCACCGCGTCCACACACACACACACACACACACACACACACCCCACCGCGCTAATTGCTGGCAAGCTGAGGTTCACGCGTGCAGACGTGCTGCGTCCGTGCTCCCGCAGCAGAGCTGGAGCTCCATGGCGCATACTTACATTAACACCATGAGGCGACCTCCTCAACGTGGAACACCGCCTCTGACACAAGGGGGCTGCAGGACGACCACGATCACAGTCCAACACATTTCAGACACGAGAAATAGTCAGAGAGGAGCTGAAAGTACGCTGGCGGAAGAACAACACCACAATGTAAAGACACTAAAAGTTCCACTCAAACTTCAGTGTTCGTGTTAGTCTTGTGTCTCTGGACATGAACTGGTAACTGGAGTCCTGTTGAGGCCGATCACTGGAGCCCCCCCGGTGAGCCCTGAGCAGAGGGGACGGAGGAGAGAGCCATGGAGCTCTGCAGGCTCTCTGAACCTGCAGCAGCAGCACCACCAGCAGCATCACCTCGAGCTCGACCGGACCTCGGCTGATCCCAGACCGGAGCCCTGGTGGTCTCGGAGCTGCTCTCACTGAGCTGCTAACTATACTGACACATGCAGAGGTCACACTGGAGGGGAAGTGTTTGACTAGCAGGTGCTCTCTCTCTCTCTCTCTCTCTGTCCATGTACCTCCCTCCATCCTTCTCACTCCACCCTCTCGTCAGCGGGCACAAAGCCAGACCCTCGTCTGCTCCGGCGAGGCCGCATTAATCATGCATGGCCGGGTCTGCTCCCGCCCGCCACAACGCATCTGCTTTAGTCACTCGGAGCGTTTGGGCATCAATAGTTGAATACGGAGAGGAGGGCAGGTTCACGTGGGAGAAGGGTTTGTCTCCCCTTTCAGGCAGGTTCCACCCCCCCGACTGTGAGAGCGTCATATACAGGATGAGAGCTGTGGATGGTTCCCAAACACACAGCCCCCCGGAACAAAACAAAACCCGATGCCAAGAGCCTGTAGGGTTGGCGAGGGGGGGGGCTGCTGCTGCATGTCACTGTGTCCAACAGCAGCGCTGTTATCATACTCTCACATGCCTGCAGAAGAGAGGTGGCAGCCAACTATGTGGCAGCCAGCGGTGTGTTCTAGACGAGGCGCGGCAACGAGCTGCAGAGGTGGTGACCACACTACGCTGCAGACACAGCACCAGAGCTCAGCCGTCATCTTCTCTACAGGATCCCATCAACACACAGCAATGTGTCCATATCCACATCCACATATGACACGACATTCTGTCCCTCGCGATTGCTTCTTTGTGTATTTGTATATTGATGTGTAATTTCCATGCATATGTTTTATTCGTTTCTATCACACATTCCTTTAAATACAATTCTAAATTCTGTACCGACACCTGCAGCAGACGGATTCCTTTTACACGTTTCATAAATTGATTCAACTTTGATTCTCACAGCAATTAAATATAATGAAGTGAGTAAAATGTATATATCTTTACAGTAACTTAAGGAAATTGAGAGGGAAAAATACGGGTTCAAGGAGGACAAAACACAATCACTTGAAATAGACTTCCCCTTAACCATGTGAACTAAAGTCTAAAGCGTTTCTGCTTCTTCTCCATCAAAGAACTTCCAACCTAGCAGATTAAAAACGGGCAATACCCGAGACCCAAACCGCCCCTTAATCTGCAAAGCCTCGCGGATCATTGCCGAAGAGGAAAAGGGAGGAGGGCCAGCCATTAATATATGCATGGAAATGACCTGCGGCACTCCCCATAAAGAGGGGCCAGCAAAGGTCAAATAGCCTCCAAACTGCTCTTGAGTTTAATTAAAAAGACAAAGAAGAGCATCATTTCAGAGGACAGGCACAATTACTGTTCGCTGAGAAGGGGAGCCAGCTCGGGCTCTTTCAGGAGGCCCCGCGCTCCCTTCCCCATAAGGCATAGCGTCATCTTCCCATCCCTTTGATGTCAATACGGACCATTTATTAGGGCCATAAAGGTTAATCTGGAAGGAGGGAGGATATGAAATAGTCTGGATGAGGAGAGAAATCCACACGAGCCGGCACCGCGGAGGGAAGTTCAATTTAGTCCAGTCAGCAGGTAATGGAGTTACCAACATCAACTTCTACACGGTTTGAAAATGAAATGAAAACCTTGAACGCTGACACTTGGGCTCCTCTGCGACCAGAGTGGGGGGCAGGCGGCTTTTAGACGTTTCAAAAGGCTTGATTTGCTCGAATGAATTGAATACGAGTCAATATTCATTACAAAGAGCTCTGCCGGGTCGGAGGGGGGTTCGCGACTGCGACGGTCACATGATTTACAATATTACAAAGCGTCGGGAGGTGATGGATGTGTTCAATTGCGCAAAGTAACTGACTCAATGAATTTTTCATTAGCTCGGTTGATGTGTTTGGGACAGTGAATTAGATAAGCCCCCTGATGAAACACAGAGCCGAGGCTGTGTACCAGCCGGCCTCAGGGCGGTGCGGGAGCATCCCAGACACAGAGATGTGATGAGCTTTGGGTGGACGGAACACCCGGCTGTCCATGACCTGAGCCATGATGACTGGTCCAAGGCTCCGTGGTAACTGTTATTAGAGCGTCATAAGATTTGAAAACATGAATGCTGTGTGCCTCCCTGCCTGAGGGTGGTGCTGTACATCGTGTGTGTGTGTTGCTTGTATCTGCTGAGTTGCAGGTGATTGGACTGGAGACTGATGAGGCCTGAGATAAGAAGGAACCTGTGGAGGCCGACCGTGAATGTGTTAAGAACGAAGGGACAGAGAGACTTTTAGACAGGCGATTACAGAGTGCACCTGGACAAGGGTCCTGGGAGTTAGCCAATAGGAATTGTGATAGACAAAAGGGGAGGGGTTTCAAACCGGATGTGGGAGGTTTATTTTCAAGTCTTTTTCTCTTCTGGCTCGGGTTTTGCTTCGAGGGGACGCATGTGTCTCCTGAGAAGCTGAGAAGATTTTTTTGCACGAGGGTTTTTGGTTTGTTTTATTGTTTCATATTCCATAGAAGTAGTGTACTTCACTGTATAATTGTATTAGCTTCAGTAGGATTAAATTCCTTTTAATTGTAAACCACTTTTGGTAGATTTATTATCGCAGCGTCTCTACTGTCAACAGCAGTTGGACCACGCGCTCTGGCCTCCTCTCTGTGGGGTGAAATCCAGCCCCCCACACATGTCAACACCGAGGACTATTTGTCCTTCTTCCTACAGGAAGTAAAGATGGTGGGCAACAACATCACTTCTAAGAATATGGTGGGTGAGGAAGAACCAACAGGTCAACCAGATGATCCAAACCGCTTTAAGTTGAAGTCCAAACCCTTTGAATTGGCATTAAACATTTCGTGACTAAGTCACGGAAATTAGAAAGTCAGAGCAATTTCTTAAAAGACATAAAACATAATATGATTTGTATTTTATTGCGATATTACGTGGCCGCTAACCTGAGCCACACGAAGTGAAGGGAGCTCTTCATTTAAACAGGTGACCCAGGACCAGGACTGTCAGACCCTGCTGCAGTAAAGTGAGCTTTCTAACGGCGATCTGGTCTCAGAAACACTACCGCTACCGTCCACAGGGACCACCAAATGAACATAAAATGAAAGTTTCTTGCTTTGAGTAATATTTTGACATCTCTTATGTTTGAATGGGTTTTTCACTTTAGATTGGAATACAACTGCACTTCAAACACATAGATAGCTAAAGATATATGAGGTTATGCCATGTTATTCTGTACTCTTACTGAATTCAGGGTCGAATTCTATGTTCTATGTTTTAACTATGCTTTTTACCAGGTTTTTACTATGTACTGGCTCTGTGGCACTCTGAGATTTAAAAAAAAAAAATGAAAAGTGCGTTACAAATAAAATACATTATTATTATTATTATTATAAAGGAAACCGAATGATTGGAAAGACAAAACAAAAAGTCACTTGGTAGTTCTGTGTACTCCGTTTCCCCCCGAAAACCAGAAAGCCATACAATGGCCGTTAGTCATCAGCTGGATTCTCGCGATATCACAAGATCCCGTGAGAATCCATCCGGTTAGGCTTCAAGTTCTGACTGAAACTAAAGTGTGAGGGACCAATCAGCGTCCTATGAGGAGCCACTGCCAGCTATGGGCGGGGCTTAGGTGTGTGTGACACAACACGAGCGTAGATGCTGCGATAGTATCCATTATATCAGAACTGGAGAGTGTTTCTTCTTCCGACTCTCTTCGATAAGAACTCAATTGACAGATGCTTCATCCAATCACCTGCCAAGCTTATATTGTTGAAGGTGCGTCTTCTTTTCCAATGACGGCTTCTCAGATGGTTCTGTGTAACCAACCATGAGGCACATCAGGTTATGTTTCCTATAAAAGCATGACGAATAGGACCCAATGATGTTGCAGGACTCTTACTTTGCCATGTTTCAGTTGGTGTTACGCTACATTTCCTGCACATGTGTTTCACGGTCAAACCCTGAACACAGTCCCTCCCTCGGTAAGCTTTTAATGTGAAACCCATGTGAATAAAGTTGCAATGCTTAGATGTAGATAAGATGCAGATATATGGCGTTGTACCATGTTATTCTATTTTCTTACTGTGTTTTCTCCTGATGAAGGTACGTCTTCTTTCCCTGGGTCGAATTATAACTTCCTTAGCTGATTGTGATATTTTAAGAGCGGCTATCATTAAATGTGACTATTTTAAACCAAAACATAAGAAATGTGAAGGTGCACCAAGTTGGGAGATACATTGACAACAAAAGATCAATATTGAAAAGGTCATTTGAATGAATAGAAAGGCAACAGTCACTTGGTGGTTCTGTCAACTCTCAGCTTCCTAATCTTCAGAAAACCATACCTTCAATCATATGTGGGAGAAAAACATCTCATGTACACAGGACTGTTCATTCATCACCTCCAGTACGAGGTTACATCACTGCTCTGGCTACATGCCAGGCTGTATGATCAGAGGTAGAAAATACAAGCCCATAAGTGGTTTCTTAGAGAGGATCAACTGCCATTCTCAGGGATCTCTGAGTTAACAGAATAAATAATGTTGGAGTTTTTCCTGCCAGACAATCTTGGAGATCATCTCTGTCACTGTAACAGTCCGAGCCAGCAGACCCTCCTCTCACTGGCCGTGTGGGAGGAATCACCAGGACTCATCTCACTTCCCTTCAAATCCCCAAAACAAACAGGAGAAAGTAATGCAACAATTTAGGCCTTTACGCCGAGGCAGGAGAACAGGAAGCTGCACAGGGTAGAATTACCCCCGTTCTGTTCCTCGGCACAGATCAAATCATAACATGGACCACTCTGTGAACTTTGACCCCGCCAAAAGCAATTTCATTCAGAGACGGAGGACGTTGAAGCTGGATTTGTGATGCATGCAAACCGAGTGGAAGAGAAATCCACAGGAAACAGGAACAGGTGTGATTCAGATACACTGTGTGGATCGCACTGTCCAGGTTCCAGGGTAGAAAACACGGCCCTGCTGCAGACATTTAGACAAGGCACAGCTGGGACGGCTATAAAACCCCATCATTCCACTAACTAGAGATATCCCGTCATTTGACTGGCGATTAGCATTCCCCCCCCCCCGCGCTCACACGCCATTTGAATTTAACGCCGCCATCGGAAGTTTAACGACAAAGCAGGGAGACAGAGAGCAAAGGGAGACAAGGGTGTTGAAAGTTATAGCCCCGACCTATTCATATTCTGATACCTCCATCTCAGTGGTAAAGGTATGCTTAAAAGCACCAGGTGGTGACATCTTAATTTTTCATGGCCCCGAAAAATGTGGCTGCGCAGCTCCCCCCTCGCTCCCCCTCGCTCCCCCCTCGCGCCTCCCTCTCTCCCCCCATGCATTATTCCTGCTTTAAGCAGAGCGTCTCCTCAGGGTGACGGGGTATTGTTTTACAACACAGCCCAGCTGCGGCCTACTTGCTTCGCCCGCGGTTCTTTTCAAGGAGTTGTCTTGGGTGACCCCTCTCTCTGGCAGTTATTAATAATAACACGTGCCGGGGAATAGTTCACCTTGTAGCGGTGAGGCCGCCTCGCTGCTGCGCGTATGACCGGCCTCATACAGAGGAGTCTCCAGGGGAGGGGGGGGGAGGGGGGTTTAGAGGAGAAGGGGAGAGTGAAAGCTATAGGAAGCCAGAGCCAGAAACGCACAAAAGACATCAAACTAAAGTTTCCCCCTTGTATGTAATTAGAATCAGGTAATCATCTACCTACGGCCCTCTAAAGTGATGGAGAGCCTGATTAGCAGCATAAAGAAGGCCGAGAGGGCCCAGACTGAAGAGGGAGATGGAGAGGTACACGGTGTGTGTGTGTGTGTGTGTGTGAGAAAGATGATGGAATAAGAAGGTAAAATGGCAAGGCTGACAGACCGAGTGCTGCATTCTCCAGCGTTAAGTTCCATTAAGAGCTTGAGCAGCAGAGGCCCTTTCTGCATGCCGAGTGATCTATTGTAATAACAAGCAGCAGAGACGTGATGCAATCTGGGGCCCGAATGAACCGACCAGGCACATTGTCCCCCTCAAGTGCTCAAGTGGTGCCAAAGAAGAAGAAGAAGAATAGACAGAAGGCTGCTTCTTCTTTGAGGCCTCAAAGAAACTCATTTATCTTTGCGGTAGATTCAAACCTGCACAAACCTTTAGGGCGGGTTTGTGACATTTACATGATACTGACTTCAGTAAACGGGAAGCGCACTTAACCATTCCAGAGATCAAATAAGTGGATGAGCTAAAGCCTGCTGGTCTGCCAGTGTGTGACTCAACTTTTAGATTTAAACTGCAGTTAACAGAGTTCTGCTGCTGTCACGCTAAAGAAAGAGTAGAAAATGCGCCAACGCACAAAAGACTGATCTGCTACAAAAAACAGCAACACTTCTCGGTAGCCGGCAGGTAGCCTTTCATTCTCCTCTTACCCCCCAGCACAGGGGCAGACCTGGGAGATGCAAACATAAAACATTATATTTCATGTCACACATCTCGCTTCAGTTGGCGCATCGAGCTGAACAGCTAATATCTCATGGTTTTATATCAATAACTCTCCAGTCCAGAGGTTCTAATTTGCACTGTTCTGCATTGTCATTTCAACATGTTCTCACTCCCAACTCATCACATGTCAAACCATGACGCTCTACATGCTGGTGTCAATTCACGCTGGTTACATGCATTCACTGTCCTTTCAAAATAAACTTCCGTGTTGACAGGAAAGGACTTTGTTTCAGACTGTGGTTCTTACGGAGACGCTCAGAAGGCTGCCGCCTCATGTGAAACCAAAAGTCATCGTTGATTTAGTTTAACGGGATCTTTAATGACACCTACATAATAAACATACTTATTTTATGCATCAAATATATTACTTCTTTTAACCCAAACCACAATCATTTCCTGAACCGGACCAAACGCTTCTGCTGCATGAACAGCTTGTGCACTGGTTGGCGTACTGATCACTCACGTTGTTGGTCGTAGGAGAACACACAAAAGATGACAAATAACTTCTCGTGAGACTTCATACAGTATGAGGATACGTTTAGACTGGATCTCACCAGTCCTGCACCTCCCACATGTTGCTGGTGTTAGGTGGTTAGTTTCACAGCGTACCAGTGGGTGCACTGGTCACACTCCCCTAATCATGGAAATGCAGTTTCATGACTGAAGTTATGTCATCATTGTGTGGCATTAAAACGAACAACCTCTGCATAAGAAACTGTAACAGGAAAGCACGGCGTTTACCAGTGAGCCTGCTGCCAGACAGAACGCTGATTACATTCAACAACATTTATCTTAATACACATAACAGCTACACTATGGGATGGTAGGAAGGACCCAGGCTTTGCTAAATGAACTACGCTATGTCTCCATGCGGGACACGTTGCTCGTCCACCTCCATTGCTGCATATTCGTTCATATGAACATTATTCTTAGCGACAGCAATAAGCTCATCATGGGAAACAAACATATTCACTAGCTTAGGGCCCCACCTCGGCGATTTGGCCGGCTGGAGAGTTTTAGGGATGGTTGGTGGAGGGTAGCCTGAGCGAAGCGGTTTGGGGAAAGGCTAGTTTGAGGGTCCACTGCGGCTCCCGGGCCTTGCAGACCCCCCCCCCCCCCGGTCCATGTGGGACAGTAGTGGCTGTGGAGGCAGGTGGCCTTCCGGGAGTGGTTTTAAAGAGGGGCGGGAGGGTGGGGTGCGAAAGGCGTAGCAGGCTGAGCTATGGTGGCCGTGGGTATTTGTAGGGTGTGGCCGGAAGTGGCCCCGTGGAGGTGTGGCCCTGCTCCTGAAATTCAGCTAAGGTTTATCTCCAATTCACTAGCTTAGGGCCCCACCTCTGCGATTTGGCCGGCTGGAGAGTTTTAGGGATGGTTGGTGGAGGGTAGCCTGAGCGAAGCAGTTTGGGGAAAGGCTAGTTTGAGGGTCCACTGCGGCTCCCGGGCCTTGCAGACCCCCAAAAGCCTGCCTACGGGAGCAGTGCCGCCTGCCCGTTGCGCATGTCGGTGGCGCTGTGGCGGGTGTAGAGTTGGTAGGCGTGGGAGGGCCAGCGGCCCAGGCTTTGATGGTGGTCTGGGACTCCTCTGCTCGCTGCGGTGGTGGCGGCTCCTACGCGGGAGGAGTGGCCAGGGAAGGAACCGGGATTGATCCCGGAGATGGTTAGGATTCCCCTGAAGTGCAAGAGGAACCAGGATCGGTCGGCGATGCGGCCAGTCTCTGTGGTGAACAGTGGTTCGTGGGGGGCGGTTTGCTGTGTTTTCCTGGTTTGTAGTTAGCGCATGAGGGGTTCGTAGGGGCTCAGGTGTGAGTTGAATTTGAAATATAGTAAGGGGACCGCTCTTCTCTTCTCTTTCTTCGAGGCTGGTCTCCGGCAATGTCGTCCGTCGTGAAAACCCCCCAAAAGACGGCAGAGGGAGCGGCATCGTTGTTGGCCAATTGTGTGAGTTCGTCGCTGGAAGTGGGCGGGGTGGAGGCACCCCGGTGCCAGATGTCCCGGTTATGGTCACTTGCTGTAGGCGGCGGGGGCACTGGCGTCCTGCGTTCCGTTGTTGCTTTGCGTTCCGTGCTTGCTGCGTCTCGTTGCCTGCTGCGTTGCGTGGCTGCGTCATGCGTCGTTCCGTTGTTGCTTGATGTGATCCGTTGTTGCTTGCTGCATTGCTGAGTCGTTACTTGCTGCGTTGTTACGTTGCTGCGGTCCGTTGCACTGTGTTGCTGCATCCCGTTGTTGCTTGCTGCGTCGTTGCGTTGCTGCGTTACGTTGCTGCGTTACGTTGCTGGGGTACGTTGCTGGGGTGCGTTGCTGTGTTCCGTCGTTGCAATGCGTGGCTGCTGCGTTCTGCCGTTGCTGCATTCTGTTCCGGCGTTGCTGCGTTCCGTTCCATTCCGGCGTTGCTGCGTTACGTGGCATGGCTGAGTCGTTCCGTGGCTGCGTTGCTGCGTTGTTGCGATTCGTTGCTGCGTTCTGTTCCTGTTGCTGCGTCCCGTTGCCTGCTGCGTTCGGTTGCTGCATTGTTGCGTGGCTGCGGTCAGTGGCTGCGATGCGTGGCTGCTGCGTTCTGCCGTTGCTGCACTCCGTTCCGGCGTTGCTGCGCTCCGTTCCATTCCGGCGTTGCGTAGCATGGCTTGAGTGGCTGCGTCATTGCACTCCGTGGCTGCGTTGCTGCGTTTCGTTGTTGCTTGGTATCTGCATGGTGGAAAAGCAGAATGGGGGAGGGGGACAGAGGAGAGGGAACCTGGCAACCCGGTGCCAGGACTTAGGGGGGGGACAGAGGCAAGAAGACCTGGCAACCCGGTGCCTGGAATCTGCCTAGTGGGAAGAGTATGCGTAGTAGGAAAAGCGGGATAGGGGAGGGGGAGGGGGGAGAGGGAGCCTGGCAGCCCGGTGCCAGGACTAAAAGAGGGGGACAGGGGCAAGAAGACCTGGCAACCCGGTGCCAGGAATCCGCCCAGTGGGAAGAGTATGCGAAGTAGGAAAGCGGCATTAGGGGACAGAGGAAAGGGAACCTGGCAACCCGGTGCCAGGACTTAAAGAGGGGGACGGGGCCAGAAGACCTGGCAGCCCGGTGCCAGGAATCGCCTGGTGGGCAGAGTATGCATAGTAGGAAAGCGGCATTAGGGGACAGAGGAAAGGGAACCTGGCAACTCGGTGCCCGGACTTAAAGAGGGGGATGGAGGAGAGGGAACCTGGCAACCCGGTGCCAGGACTTGCCTGGTGCCTGACGTGACTTTGGGAAGGTTTGGAGGAGTTGGCACTGTGTGCTTTGTTGCGTAGACTCTCTTTTCCCTTTCTTCTCTCTTTCCTTGTGGTGGTGGAGGGGGACGCTGTGAACCTGGCAACCTGGAACGTCGAGGCCGGCGGGGCGGGGCTTGGTGGTGCGTGATTGCGTCACTTACGGCGCGCCCGTGTGTTGATGGAAAGTCCGTCGCTGCGTGGCGAGGTGTCATGGCAGCTGCGAGGAGTTGGAGCAGTGTCGCTTTTTTGTCGCGGCGCTTGTGGGGGATCCCCCTCTCCTGCGCTCCGTTAACAGGCGCGCTACGGTCCAGGTGGCGATCCTGGGCGGGTCGGTTCCGCTGGGAGATGCGGTCGGGGCGCGAGCGCCGTGCCGGTGGCTTCGAGCGCGGCGTGCTGGGATGCTGGAGTCGCCGGAAGCCGGGCTGTCGGAGGTTTGTCCCCGAGCGCTGCGTCCGGAGCGAGCGGAGGAGGAAGGGGGGGACTTCCGCGTCCGTTGCCCGCGTTCGGGGGCAGCGGATCGCCGTCTGCCACGGAGGCGTGCCGGTGTGGGACTTGGTTCGCTGGACGATGACGGTCGGTCTGGGTCCCCGTACTGGCGGATTGCCCGGAGGGAGGGATTCCGGTCGATGGATGTGGCCGGTCGGCGGGTTCGGCTGCGTTGGGCCGCCGGGCCGCTCCCAGAGGCGATCGGTGGCGTCTGGAAGCCCTGCCTCGGTGGAGTGCGGCCCCGGGCTGTGCGGGTGGCGGCTGGGGAGGCAAGCGGTTCGTCGTCATCGGGAGGCCCGGTTAGTAGCAGGTCCATGCTGGCGAGGTAAGGGGTTTATTTTCCTTCCCTGTTCGTTGTTTTTGCGGTGCTGCGGGCATTCTTGGGTTTTGGTGCGAACGACGTAGCAGCCTGACTCTTTTCTGAAGGTGTAGCAGCCTTACGGTTTGGTGCGAAAGGCGTAGCAGGCTGAGCTATGGTGGCCGTGGGTATTTGTAGGGTGTGGCCGGAAGTGGCCCCGTGGAGGTGTGGCCCTGCTCCTGAAATTCAGCTAAGGTTTATCTCCAATAAGATTGTAACAGATGGTGAGCAGTGATTTGGAGTCAGACGTAACGGTAGACGTTGCTCCTCTCAGCAGAGCGCTCATTGACCAGCGGTCCTTGTGCCCTTCAGCGTGAGAACAGCTGAACATCTGCGCATTAGTTGTTCGAGGAAGAGGAGCTGGCCTGAATATTTCAGCCTGCAGAGAATCAGGGAGGAGAGATGCTGATGACAAACTACACCCAGCTTCCTGCACATCTCCCAGGAGGGCGGCACTCGGGTGAGCGGGACGTTGTGCACTGGCTATTGTGAAGTCGCGGGCCTTCAGGTCTTTGTGGAACCGTTTGCCATCCATCGCAGCCGGAACAATGAGGGCTCTGCAGCTGGGAGTCCAGGCTGCTCTGAGGAAGGTGTGTGTGTGTAATCTGGGTAGAACGAAGCTGCATCTTTAGCCTGACGTTCACGCTGAATGGACATTTCATTACCACGCCATTATTCAGTCCGACACCGACTGCTCTTTGGTGCTTCCTCTATGTCGTTAGTGGGGGGAGGTTTTATTTTTCATAACCAATCACGACTGAGTGATGTGTCCCTCATTGTCAGTAAAGCTACATGAGCCAGTTAGCAACACAAACAAGCTTGTAGTTTAGTCTTTCATAGTGGCTGTAGTCAGTGTTGATTCATGTCAGTTATACACAATGGTAGGGCTGGGCGATAAATCGATTTAATCGATTAATTCGAATGTGTGCTTTAAGGCGATGTGTTTTATTGAAAATCGAGAAAATCGCCCCCACCCCTTTTTCCCGTAGTAGAGTGCGCGCGCATTGTTTACAAACTAAAACAATGGCGGCCAGCAGCTTCACTGCTTCACCAACTGTACTCCGCATGAGAAGAAGAGTGCCCGGTGGAAAGCCATCACGGATGCAGTCGCGATGTATATCGCAAAAGATATGGTGCCCATATACACCGTGGAAAAGCCGGGGTTTATTCACCGTCTCAAAGCTTTGGACCCCAGGTACGTGCTACCAAGCCGTAAACATTTTTCTGACGTTGCCTTGCCTCGGCTGTACAATAGTACACGCCAAAGGATCTCTGCGGAGCTGGAGGGGATGTCATTCTACTCCGCAACAACTGACCTGTGGTCCAGCAGGTTGACCCAGACACCGATCCACTTGACTGGTGGAAGCGTCACCAACTTAACTTTCCAAGGCTAAGTACTTTAGCAAAGAAATACCTCTCTGTGCCAGCTACAAGTGCCCCCTCTGAGAGGCTTTTCAGTGTGTGGGGGGGGGGCATTGTTACATGCCACCGTGCATGCCTGAAGCCAGAGGTAGTAGACAGGCTTGTCTTCCTGGCAAAAAATATTTAGAAAAAACATGCACTACTGTTTAATACTGTTGGTTATGTTGTGAATGCACTTGATTTTGTTTACATGCACTTATTTACTGTGCAAAATATGTTATGTTGATGTTAGATCAGATGTTGCACTTTTGAAAATGTGAATGTTAAAGGGTCATATACATTTTATTTCATGCTGTGTTTGTATCAGTGTATTCAGTTAGAAAAGCTTACTGTAAAAAGTTACATTTGCACAGTTGTTTACAATGGAAGGCTACTATTTAATGCCATTTAATGTTATGTTTAATTTAATTTTATATTTAAATGATTCAGGCAAACAAAAGAGTGACCAAATACTTTTTGTATACTACAGGCACCTTTCTACAATGTTCAGGTTTTGTTTGCACTTTATTTTTATCAACCTACTTGGGAAAATCATCACAAAATAAAAGAAAAAATTGTTTTCAACAGCTTCTGTCATCTGCAAAAAATTTTGGGGGAAAAAAATCGATTTAAATCGTGAATCGGATTTTTTGTAAAAAAATCGGAGATTTTTTTTTTAGGCCATATCGCCCAGCCCTACACAATGGTACACATTAGTTACTGTAAAGCCATCTTCAGTCACATTGATCGTCTGTACTCATAGAACAGATGTGTTCAGACTGAATGAGGAGCTAATGTTAGAGAGCGTGCATATGAAGCCCAGGCAAAGACTCCTAATCATTGAAGAACAGAGAGAAGAGGAACTGAAGATGGGTCTGCAGCGACAGAACAAGAAAGTTCTGGAGTTTGTCTTCTGAGATCAGCTGGAGGCCAAGCGCTGACAGACCTGCATCGATATACGTAGCATCTTTCTAGTCTTCAGACCGCTCAAAGCACTTCACACTACATGCCAACATGTAACCACTTAACAGCACACACAGGTTAATACAGAGGCTGCCATAGAAGGTGCCACCAGCTCATCAGGTTCGAATGTAAATCGCTCATTCAAACACACTCACACACCAATGGCTCATGCTTTGGGAGCAAATTTGGGGTTTCGTATCTCGCCCAGGACACTTCACCATGTGGACTGGGATCAGACTGCCGTCCTCAGATTAACGGACGACCTGCTCTATCTCCTGAGCCACAGGCACCACAAGCACACAAGCATTCACAGTAGCTACAAATGTAAATTAGGCACATTTTGGGATGATTAAACAAGCTGCACACAAAATGATTTTATCCTCCACTTCAATCTGAATACACGTCAGGCTTGTTTGCTTTGGGAAATACTCCGAACACACAAACAAAATAATATTTTCAAGTTAGAGAAGGAAAATATGTGTGCAGGTTAATGTCGCTATCTCACAGTTAAGCTGCATGAGTCAAGATTTAAATAATAATAATGAAGATATGTGGCAGAGGTGAATGTTGCCACGATGTAAAAAGAGAAAATGACACGAGGAATGATTCAGAATGTGGCCTTCAACACTTCATCGGTATGTGTGCGTCTGAGCTAAGAAAACTATATTTCGCCACTTTGTGAGTAATGACACAAAAGGTGTGACACATAAGGAGGAATGCATCTAAAGGAGATTTCTGAAAAGAACAGATGAGTTGCAGACAGCCGGAGCCTCCCTGCCGGTCGCTGGAGATAAAGCTCGACTGGATGTCACAGTCATGCCTCACGCCGACAGACAAACTGACAATGCGTCACAAGCGCCATGCCAGATGAAAAAAGATACATTTTTCATTTACATATGTGGTTATAGAAGGTGGCTGTGGACTGCAGAGTTGATCCTGAAGGGGGGGGGGGAGTTATTACACTGAACCATGCTCTACATGTGGGTTATCTCTCGCTGATAGCCAGCTTTCCAAAACGTTAATAAATCCAGCCGTGTTGACGGCTCTGTGAGTTTGCTTGCATTTACAATCTTAGTAAAACCAGTGTAGAGGAAAATTGAAGTTGGATTAAAAAAATGAATGAATAGATAGATAAATAAATAAGTGTTCTCCTGGTGCTGTCTTTAAAATGGATGCCTGGAATTTACAGTTTTCCATTAACTGATGCCCAACAGCTTTTTTCACGCCTGCACCCGGCCTTGGAACCGGCGCCGTGTGTGTGTGTGTGTGTGTGTGTGTGTAGGTGTGTGTGTGTGTGTGTGTGAGCGGGTGGCACTCAGCAGGCCATCTTCATTTCCTCAGCGTTTTCTGAACTTAAACGTGTCAGTCTGTCTGCTCTCCTCCCTCCTCTGGGGCTTTTAAACATTATCGCTCTGTACTGTGGAAATCACACGTCAGCATAAACAGAGGCGTCGCACTATTACCAGCACCATCAATGGAAGCCTCCGTTTCAAAGGGATCATTTGTTGATAAAATGTTCTCGCTGCGTTTTCTCAACATTCGCAGAGAGCGAAGCACAAATCAAGCTCCAGGAGATAATACCTGTAATTGTGTTTGCAGTCGCAGGTTTATGAAGGGATGGCTTAGTTACACACACACACACACACACACACACACACACACACACACACACACACACACACACACACACACACACACCTCTGTACATCATATTTGATCACTGCTAAAGATTTTTTCTCCCTGTATTTGTTTTTATTTTCCTTCGCCTCAGTTGTTTGTGCATGTGTTGCTATAAAGGATTATTATTTCTCTGCTAGTGGGATGGTTGTAGACCCCTGAAGAATTCTATTAACCCTGGTTATGTCAGGCCTAATAACATGCCACCCTGCTTAGCAGAAAAGGATTGACTTGGAGGAGGGGGTGGGGGTGTGTGATGAAGGCCCGCGTCATTTACAGTTGAAGCCAATGGAATACAAAAATGGACCCAATGTGCGGGCGTTCTGATTTTTTTCCTCTCCTGTCGCTAACCTGGGCTGACAGACTGCGATAAATATAAGTAGAAATAATACATTTGAGGTCGCCTTTTGAGTAAGGGTGTGTGCGTGTGTGTGTGCGCGTGCGTGCGTGTGTGTGTGTGTGTGTGGGTGTGTGTGTAAAATTGTATTGCTTTGTGACGGTGCGGCCGTTGATTGCCTCAGCGACGGACCCCGGCTTTCTTTGTCGCTCCGCAGATGCCGAGTGCTGCGGTTCGCTATATTTGCCATTCATTAGCAGTGAGGAGATGTCAGGGCGCATTCGCTGGGATGGGCCACTTGCGTGAGACCGAGCATCAAATCAATTCAGTCACCTTGAACTTCGAAGATGAAAGAATGACATGTTGGGATGGGTCTTCCTCTTAGCCTGCACACCTGTTCTGAAACGCCCCAGCCCCCTACCTCGCTGCTACTGAATGCATTGGCGTTGGGGAAAACAATGCCCAATCAGCTGATTCGTTGATGACATTTACAGTTTTTGTCTTCTGGAGCTCTGCTATACAACAGCCTTATCTGTGGGCCTGGCACTCAGCTTGATGTGTGGATATATACATGAGAGACTAAGCAGCCCAGTCGCCTGGAAGAAATGCTGTCATTTCTGCAAAGCACGACTTTTCTTTCTTGAATGTGGACGTTTGTACATTTGGGCAGAGTTAGTGACGTAATGTATGGAACGAGCATTATTGGAAGTTACATGGCAAAATTACAAGTATACAGAGCAAGAAAGTCCAGTAAGGGTGGATGAATCAAACAAACCCAGGACTTTCACCAAGGAGATCACTGTTCGTGTCCCATTTAAAACCAAAAGGAAATATGGACTTGCACTTGCTACATAACGTTAATGCTAAGTTTGGTTAGTTGTTGCGTTACGTTGTTGAGTTACGTTGTTGAGTTACGTTGCGTCACGTTGTTGCGTCACGTTGTTGCGTCACGTTGTTGCGTTACGTTATTATTCAGACTCAAACCATGATGTCTTTTCTAACCTTCATATCCAAGGGATGGCCATTCTACATTTTCTTACATTGTCAACAAACGGACATTTGTGTTATGCAAGTGTTAGCCATTGATTCCTACTTAAGGAGTTACTGAACCGCTTTTACAAACAAAGTTTTTTAAAGATTTCCATCTTAACAGCTGGGCACGGTAGTTTTTAGCAAACGTTACTCAACCAGGAGTAAATTGTGCGTTAGCTGGAGACTATTTTATGTGGCCGATTAATACATTAAAGCAGCAGGACGGTGTAAGTATTATTAAGTCAAAATTAACTACAGCGTGTTCATGGTCATGAATGAAAGTGTCACGCAGTGCAACAGTTGTTTTAAGGTGAGCGTTGTCACTGGGTGGAGATAAATACGTGGTCTGTGTATTGGTCTGTAGGACACAAAGACAGCAGGAGTTTTGCATCAGTAGAATTTCAAATCAACACTGCAAACAACACATGAAACAGCTGCTTCTCTGTCTCTGTCTTATTGTGTTGCATCAGACTGACCACCAGCTGTGGCGCTGACGGAAGCTTCTGTACAAGCCAACAAGTCCAGTAAAGACATTTAGAGTAAGCACCGTGGTGTTGGGCTTGTAGGAAATGACGACTAAACACAATAGATACGCAGTATTTTAAGACTCAGATTGCTATCCAAAGGAAGCGTGATCATCTTAACTCTAACTGTTCAACAACACTTCAAACAGAGGGCTTAGAGACCCTGACCTCTGACCTAATGTGTTGTTTGACACTTTATTCCAAAGCAACATTTTACCCCTCTGTCACACAAAGTGGGTGCAAGATGCAGTTGGGTGTTTTCCTCAACATGTGGACAGGGTGAGCGAGAGAGAGCAGTGAGTCAGTGAGAGAGCGCGACCTGAGCTGCAGCTGTTTCTGCATTAGCCTCGCTCATTTTGGTGACATGTGAGGTGCATAGACAGAAACATACTTTATGTTAAAAAGGGTCTCAAATGTTCCACCAGCACCAGGTTGCACATTGAGCCGGTGTGAGTAAGTGAGCCTGACTGTGGGTGGATAATCCAGCAGCGGGGCTCCAAACCTTTTGGATGTATTCTCTGGCACAGCAGCTTCTCCTCAAAGCATGCGAGTGTGCAGCACATAGCAGAGTGTGCCAAGGCCTGCAACCAACACACACACACACACACACACACACACACACACACACACACACACACACACACACACACACACACACACACACACACACACACACACACACATCGTCCGACATACATTAGCTTGACAGCAGATTTTGTTTTACATGAGGTATAAACGTCCTAATTTGATTTCTTTCTAAAAGTATGACTTATTGGGTCTATAAACCACGTATTAAGAATGAGTTTTTTTGTATTTATTCGATTCTAAAATGATTTGTGTCAGCTACAACACCATACAATATTATGAAGTGTCTACTGCACAGAAACAACACATGTCCTTGCCGCCTGATAGCTACTGCAATGTGCAAACTAATACTACACACCTGTGCTGTAACACTCTTGTGCACCCTAATTATTTCTATGATAATGCTACAATAATGTTAACAACAAATCTGTGTTGAAATTAGCAGGAGGGCTAGCTAACGTTGGCTGTTTTTGATGCCAATGTTTCAGGTGACAGTAACAGCGTAAAAGGCTTTGGGATGGTTGAAACTACTCGATAAATAAATGAGATTTTAACGCAGTGCTGTCACATTGGAATCCATGTTGGACATCTCTACTGTCATCGCTTTGTGTTTTTAATGAAGAGATGTCTGTCACAATGTTATTATATCAAGTACCATTTATACATATATACACTACGTCACATTCAAAATCAGCACGGAAGCCTCTCAGGAATCCAGTTCCGAATGTGTGGACCCTTTGTCCAGCTGAAGTGAGGTCAAACAGAAATCAGTGTGTGTCTGCAGAGAGCTTTACATGTGCCAGGCCTCCATAAACTCCACGTTCTTATGTCAACTACTCTATGTAAACCAGCGGCTGTTTGTCTCCCACCAGGTCTCAGACCACAACACTGAGAAATGATGCTGCGCTCAAGGACAGCAAAGAAATATCCTTGACCAGTAATGCAAAGAGAAATACTGATTCGTGTTAAAATTGACAGTCAATGAGGAGAGATGATCCTTTGATCACTTTTGGGAAATGAGGTTGATTCATATTGGACATATGGATTTAAATTGTTTTTAAAAGGCTCATATAGTTGACCATATAGTATATAGTATACAGCATATAGTATACCCGCATGTATACTGAAGAGTTTCTTAAAGATGCAAAAAACAACAAAACTCGCTGCACTGCGAATAGAAAGAGCTGAACTTCTATTTCTGGGAAGTAAAAACAATCTCTTCCACAGAATAACCAGGTGAGTGAACTCTACTCCAGCAAATAAATTAAATTCAGATAAAAGCAGAAGGAAGCGTAAGAGTTCATCCTATCAGTCACCGTGACATGCTGCTGTCCCATAGGTGCGGCTCACGCTTGATCCGATTGGTGCGTCGCTCTGTCCATCACACATCATAGTGCGGATCCTTATCTTGATTGGTGGTAACGACAGTCTCCTCTGACACGTGGACCAGACTGTAACGGGTTCCTTATCACTTTTGTTAACGGACTAATTTATTAATTGTGATGCTTTTGAGAATAACTGACATTCTTGCTGTAACCTCTTGACCCCTGATGTCAGAGAGTCTACGTGAGAGTTCACATGATTCACCAGAGGATTCATTACTCGTCATGCTCATAGGCTTTGTCGGTGTCACTCACAAGCTGCCATATTTCAAAGTTGTATTTTTTTAAAGACAACCTAACCTAACCTATACTCTACACGTCTAAAATCCATAAATACAATTCTGTATGGCAATTAGTGACACCAAATAATTCTTCATGTTCAAACAGCCCTGCTGTTCCTGAAATAACGCTGACACACCATATTTAAGAACCAATTTCAGACTTTAACAGGCGAGTAAATACAATTATAGAAATGTTATATTAGTGCTTTCTGAATAAACCGAAAATAATGATATTACAGTAAAAATAAAACACAAGGAACAGAAATGTATCTGATTAAATACTCTGAATGCCATACCATAATTTGCCTACATTTGCAACGGTCTAATTGCTGGCTTGTGACTAATTCTGAAGCCTTAAAATGGCAATCTGGAATATTTATTTGCAGCATTACAAACTGTTTTGATCGATTGTATAAACACTAAAACTGTCTGAACACGTGCTCATGTATCAACAGGAAGAGCCCAGACTGAACTCTGCACTTCACTGCTTCACTAAATCAACCTCACGTCCTCAGGACGGACACTTTAAAACAAGGCCACAGGCCACAGGTCACAACCGAACGCCTTCCTGTGAATAAAAACGGCCTTTATTCCATTCCACAAAATGAGAGAGCTCAACCTGAACTCGAAATGTTGTGAGCACATGTGTGCGTTATCTATGTGGCGTTTGGTCCAACGTGGCCCAGACGGCGTCTTTCTTACCGTAGGTAGTCTCTCCGGCACAGGATGAGGTTGGCTTTGGTGTAGAGCGTGGAGCCCACCTCGCCCAGCCTGCAGTCACAGCAGGCACACTTGAGGCAGTCCTCGTGCCAGTACTTATCGAGGGCCTTCAGCAGGTAGCGGTCCTTGATCTTCCGGTTGCAGCCGGCACAGCCTTTTGGCTTGGTGTCCGGCTGGACGGAGAGCATTTGTATACCTGTGAGAAGCACACACACAGAGAGAGAGAGAGAGAGAGAGAGAGAGAGAGAGAGGGAGAGCGAGAGAGAGCGAGAGAGAGCGAGAGAGAGAGCGAGAGCGAGAGCGAGAGAGAGCGAGAGAGAGAGAGAGAGCGAGAGAGAGAGCGAGAGAGCGAGAGAGCGAGAGAGAGAGAGAGAGCGAGAGAGCGAGCGAGAGAGAGAGAGCGAGAGAGAGAGCGAGAGAGAGAGAGAGAGAGAGAGCGAGAGAGAGAGAGAGAGCGAGAGAGAGCGAGAGAGAGAGAGAGAGAGAGATTTTTTTTGATTTTTTAACAAACCTTTATTTTACTTTTTTATTTTTTGTCTTTCCTCAAGTCATATGAACAAACAAAACATCGCTAAACTGCTACAATCAGTTCAACCTTTTCCTGAACACGATACGCTATCATTTAAAACTGTTCAACAAATACGGTCCATCAAACAGGAACGTGTCTGTAATTGTCTGTAGGCTGAGATCTGACTCTCACTCAGCGCCCACTTTTGTCCAGTTCTCTGTTCACTTTGTGAACTATCTTCTTTAGTCTGTATCCTTCCTGCTTCGTGAGCCCTCCTCTGTCCTTGCTCCTCATGTGAGACCTGGCAGAGCTGGAGAGCTGCTCCTTGTCAGAGAGGTAGTCCTCCACTCTGACTTTTCTCACGTTCTTACTCCGCCTCAGAAACTCCTTTATCTCCTCCACGCTGTAGCCTCCAGAGCCCCGAGAGCTGCCAGCACCGTGTGTAGAGGGCTCACTGTTAACAGCAGAGTTCTCCTCCTGACTGGACTCAGAGTCCTCCCAACCGGACTCAGGGTCCTCTTCCGGCTTGGACTCACACTCGGCTGCTCCTCCACTGTCTGTAGTTGCCACTTTCTTGGCCTGTGAGCTTCCTCTGTCTCCTCGCTGTTTCCTCTTCAGCTGAGGGGCCTTGAGCTGCTCCTCGTCTGCTTCCATGGCCACCTCCCCACCTGCCTCCACCTGTCATCCAGTACTCTCCCTCACCTGCTGGACCTCACTTGCCCTGTCCTTCATTACCTCTTGTCCCCTACTTTTCCTCTCATTTTCCGCCATCTGTACCCCACTTGTCCCCTCCTCCCTCACTTCCTGTGCTCCACTTGCTTCCTCAACCCTCACCTCCTTGGTCTCACTTGTTTCCTCAACCCTCACCTCCTTGGTCTCACTTGTTTCCTCAACCCTCACCTCCTTGGTCTCACTTGTTTCCTCAACCCTCACCTCCTTGGTCCCACTTGTTTCCTCAACCCTCACCTCCTTGGTCCCACTTGTTTCCTCAACCCTCACCTCCTTGGTCCCACTTGCTTCCTCCACCCTCACCCCCCGTGCTCCACCTGTTCCCTCTTGTCCATCCTGCTTGCCCCCGCTGGCCTCAGTACCTCCCTGGTTCTGGTCCTTGTTTGAGCCGTGTTCCCCAGGACACGCTCTGCTCAGATGTCCTTCTCTCCCACAGCTGTAACATTTAAAATCGTTCGTCTTTGCAAAGATGACGTAGTCAAAATCGCCCACAGTGATCTGGAAGCTGAGGTTGACCGCTCTGCTCCTGTCGCTGGGGATCATGAAAGCATGCCTCCTGTGAGACGACACGTGGCGCAACAGCGGAGACTGAAATCCACAGGGCATCCTTATCACCGGAGACACCACCTTCCCATGCTTGGACAGCTCTTTGGCGATGGCAGCGCCCGTTATGAATGGCGGCACGTTGGACACAGTGACTTTCACCTCCGGTGTGGCGAGAGCATATGTGGGCAGGAAGTGCTCACCCACGGAGATCCCGCGCGTCAACACCACATCCGCAAGTTCAATACTGTCCAAAAAGATGACCACCGCGCTGTTCATCCGTGCTGCGGACTTCACGTGGCTGTGGCCGACAAGTTCACCCACTGCCAAACTGATCTCCTCCAACGAACACCCGAACAGCGGCGGCGGTATCTTCACGCCGTGTTCCCTGGTTAGCTCCGTCAGGCGCATGCTAGCGGTTAGCACGCCGACAGCACCTGCTGCCCGGCTGCACTCCGCTCAAAAAAAACGACCCAAAAACCCGATAAAAGTACGCAAAAAAAACCCGTGAACCCTGCACACCCCACTACACCATCATACCCAACATTACCCAACGAAGAGAAATGTCGAAAAACACGTTAATTATCGCTCTCAAAACTCCGCTCCTGCAGCTCCGCACACGTCCTTCCACTCAGAGAGAGAGAGAGAGAGAGAGAGAGAGAGAGAGAGCGAGCGAGCGAGCGAGCGAGAGAGAGAGAGAGAGAGAGAGCGAGAGAGAGAGCGAGAGAGAGAGAGAGAGCGAGAGAGAGAGAGAGAGAGAGAGAGAGAGAGCGAGAGAGAGAGAGAGAGCGAGAGAGAGCGAGAGCGAGAGAGAGCGAGAGAGAGAGAGAGAGAGAGAGAGAGCGAGAGAGAGAGAGAGAGAGAGAGAGCGAGAGAGAGAGAGAGAGAGAGAGAGAGAGAGAGAGAGAGCGAGAGAGAGAGAGAGAGAGAGAGAGACTTCAGACGCTCGTCCAACACCAGCGCACTGACGGACGAGGAGAACGTTTCCAAAAATCATAAGTCAGGGCGAGTGTGAGGCTTTAACAATCCTGTTTCACATGCATGAGGTCTTTCTAAAAAGGCTGTCGTTGATAAGTGAAGTGATGGATAATGGGAACAAAACACAGTTCTTCACATGCTCTCATTGTGCTCCTCCATCTTTAAGCAGCAGTATAAAGTCAGAACAATATTCACGTATTTCACTATTTATATAAGACACAAGTTAAAACGAGCATTCGTAGACGATATCTTTTGCTTTCCTAATTGTCAAAAAACACAGACTTTACCCTGGACTGCAACACAGCACATGAGGTCTCATACACTGCATGTCGGCAATGCACATATTCAAATGTAACAGAAACACTGATTCAACTCTTCAGCATGGGTCTGGAGCCGTGTTGTATGAAAGAGCAGCATCTGGACCACACAGTCCTCAGAGGGACAAACTAAAGTACACTGAGCGAGTTGGTGGACTTTGCAGACATTCCTCTGCGGACTGTACAACGAGCTGTGAAGAACAGAACTACTTCAGCAGTGGAGTCTTAGTTTAGCTGTGTCTTAATTTAGAACTACACACTAATTGTGAGCAAATAGTGTTCACACTAAGTGTACCAAAAATAAAGTCCAGCGTACTAAAGGTAAAAAAAAAAGCTTAAATTAAGTGCAGTCCAAAAATGTATGCAGTATGCATCCTAGAAGTGCTACGACTGTACGGATATCCTGATATGAGACTATACAGCACATGTACTGTGTATCTTAATGTGTCAGAAGTCTCTTCCTGGTTTTAACGGCTGCATCACAGTAAGTTACCAGCTGTTGTATTATTTTATATCCACGTTACTGATCAGTATTTATTCAAAGTGTCATTGTGTACATTTTTTAAAAGCAACCAACCCGACAATATCACCGCAACATGCAGGCAGTTGGTCAGAATCATTGAGATGTTTGATGTTCTCCACATCTCTGAGCGCTGGCAGGAGATCTCATGAGAACACACAGCGCTGCCTTCAATACAAACCCTCTGACATGAGGAGCGCTGGACTTTAATTGTCATGGAAACGTTAACTGATTAGCACATTACTCGAAGAGGAGGATGTAGTCTTTGGTCTGTGAGAACACACACACACACACACACTTATTGCACTTTACATGGAGAATACTTGAGGAGCCCCTGCACTGATCTGGTAAAAACAGGTGAGGTCATTTCATTGTAACTCACGTCCATAGTGTTGTTATGGAAGAGAACGTGAATAGTCTAAATCAAATGAATACTAATTTAAAGAGGCATTAAAGCAACACTTTAGGAAAATGTGGTTTATCAGTCAGTGTTTATCATATCGCTGTAAAACAAGAGCCAGACGTAGAGCCAGACCAGCACCAGCAGCTGCCCTGTGGACCCACACGAGGCCCACAGACACAAAGCCACAGTTTCACATTTCTGCCAGGACACTTTTTTTACATTGACCTCCTCTGTGTTTAAAGGGGCGTGGCTACAGGCAAGGCTTTGTAGCAGCCTGTATTGTTTGGCCTGAGCTGACCGTGGAGAGCCTTTGTTGGCCCATCGGGGGGGCGAGCCACATTATCCCGCTTCACACCAGGCTGGAATTAGTATTCTCCTGCCATTCCCCGAGGAGAGGCACACCCCCACTCCCCTTTGTGCCCCATTCAACACACACACACACACACACACACACGCTCGGTGTCTCTTAGAAAGTCCAGTATTTAAATCTATTTCACTATTTTAGCTCAAAGAAGTTCTCACTGTGTCATTAAGCCTGACCGCTGGTAAAGGATGCTGCGGTGTTTTACTTTGTTTGGGATGTTTTTTTGTCTTTCTTCCTAGAAACCAGTGTTTTCCATTGAGTGGTTAACGTGCAGTAAAGTTGGACAAATCCTGTCAGCTGTCACTGCTGCTTGTTCTGAACAGTCTGCATTGACAACATTACACGATGTGGAACCTGATGCTCATCGTCCTCAGGCAACTTTCTACTTCTATTCAAATGTTGTAAATAAATACACTCGTACTCCTGGAAGTAGGAAAAAAACAAATGTGTTTTCAAACTAACTGAGTCGCGTTAAATACATACGGTGCTGAAATAAAACAATCTATCAGGATGAAGATCACTTGTTGTCACGTGCCACACAGTCTATGTTTGGTGATGAATCATCTGCGGAGCCTATGGAACGGGTCGCACTGCTCCCTGCTTCGGGGCTGTTCATCTGTTAATTGGCTGGATTTTGGAGCGCGGCTGCTCGGCCGGCTGCGTCCGTTCAGTGGCACTGATCCGTCCGGGCCTCGTTAACACTACAAAGTCCCGCTGCTCATTACCAAACCAAAAGAGGGAAGAGTTTAGACTCCCCCCTTTTTCACTATGCAATCAACCCGGGGAGGAGGAGGAGGAGGAGGAGGAGGAGAAGAAGAAGAAGAAGAAGAAGAAGAAGAAGAAGAAGAAGAAGAAGAAGAAGAAGAAGAAGAAGAAGAAGAAGAAGAATTTGACCACTTCGCTCTTCCGACTGCCGAGGGGAAGTGGTGAACAAAAGCCTCGTTTTCTCCATGAAGGGAATCACAGCTGCTCGGAGCCCTAATCATATCTGTTTTGTTTGTGCTCCGGCTGGTATCCTCCCTCCCTCCCTCCCTCTCTCCCTCTCTCCCTCTCGCATTGTGGACTTCAAGGCTGCTGCTGCCGCCGCGGGTCTCGGCCACATGTATCACCATCCGAGCCGGATGGAGGATGATGGCGAGGGGCACGGAGCGGCGCTGCTATTTCAGTCCCAGCTGTTCGGCGGAGAGATGCTGACATTTCACCCTATCAGTTTAATTACTGTTGCCATGGCAGCGGAGCGCTGGTAAAAGGCCAATAACGGATTGAACACAGAGACTCAATTTGCCATGCGGCTTTGACAAGCAGCCTCTCCGGAGCCGCTGCGCACGCATCGGCTCCGCGATCAACCGCCACGACATCAGAGCACGTCCCGGTGATGTCCCGGTGATGTCCCGGTGAAAAGGTTATCAGCGGAATAACGCGGAGAGTCGGCCGGCTTCACAGCAGCAGCAGGTCGGATCTGGACGCGTCGCCCTCTACGACGGAGAGAGATGCTGCAACTTGCAACGTCGCAGAGCACGCCAAACACACACACGTTTCGCACACGCGCGAAACGTGCCATTTTTCACACACAAACCGAAGCGCAAAGTAAGCGTTCTTACCGAAACTTTTCTCCCTTTTCTGCATTTGTTGAACCCGCTGAGGCGCCTCACCACGCAACACCCGCAAAGCCGCCTGGTCCCGGGGAGCAGCTGTCTGCAGGCAGGCTGGGATCGGGCGCTTTGTTAGAGGGAACAATCCAGCACGGCGACCAGCGAGCAGTGAGGAAAGGAAGGCGGAGGGGAGGGGAGGGGAGGGGGGAGGGGGGCAACAAAACACAGGCGGATGTGATGAGGAGCTCGAGCGAGCTTGTTCGCCGCCGTCGGGTCATCACCGCGCGGAGAGACGCAGACAGCGAATGACAGAACGAGAAAAAGGGAGAGACGCTTCTCCCCCTCCGCGGAGCTCACACCTTCTAACCCCGCTACACGCAGTGGCTGCTGCTGCACGCTGCTCCGCTAATCAGCGCTTTTGACGTAGCCCCGCCACCGGGGCACCGTGCACCGATGGAACGGTTCCCCCGCCCACCCCCCCTTCCCAAGCATTAAACCTGCTCTTCCACGACTCCCCTGTATTCACTCACATAGCCGGTCTATCTGTTTATCTGTGAACCCTCCCAGCTTCGTCACAGCAGAGGAAGCTTCTCCAGCGCACTCACCTTTGTCAACAAGTGAAGCAGAAGTGAGAATGAACTCCCGCTACAGCTGCTCCTCTGAACGGGACAAAAACAACAACAGCTGCAAAAAGTTCACCAGACTGACATCGCGCGCCGCGCCGCTCTTCAGGATGGAATGAGCTCCACGTGGGTCAGAGCGAACTGGTTTGTGGGAGACGGCTACAGGTGTTCAAGCGGTGTGAGCGTGCGGCAGTAGTGCGCGTGGGGCTCAGGCCGGACGGTGTCCCCGATGCATCAGCGAGAGTGGCGAGAGACGTGGTGGGGAGCCGAGCTTTATTACCTCCAAAAAAACCCAATCCCTCTCCGGAGAAACATTACACCGCCACGATAAGGTCATTCACGTATTACAAGCCGCTCCACTATATGACGGAGAGGCATGCATCGCGTGCGCGTCCCTGGAACGCCCATTCCGCCCCCCTCAACGTCCTTTCATTTTGGAGTCGCGGGTGCGCGCGGCGCTCATTATATTAGACAGGAACACAGTTTATCTAAAGGCGCGCGCAGAGCGGTCTGAACGTCAGGACAAGTTTAGTCTTGGATTTAAGGTGGATGCTGCGTTCAGGGGCACCTCACGAGCGAGGAGACGTACAACACACCTTCCGACACCTGCTGACGTGGTTGTTCAGTGTTAACAACAGCGTCAAGTCCAGACCGAGTTAAACGGAGGTACAGTCACGCGCACACACGCACCTTGTGTTGGACTTGACTTGGCTAAATCGAATAGGACTATGAGTTTATCATTAAAACAATGAGTGCGTATGAGTCAGTCACTCGTGTGTTTCTGTTATGAGGGCGGAAAAGGAAAAGTAGAGCGCAGATACAACACGAAGATTCGATCAATCAAGGTCACCGATTCCTCTTCCTCCGGTGCTCCCGGGCGTCATGTGAGGTCCCGGGCTGCACCGACGATGATCGCCTCTCTGCTCCACAGCCGTTATGTCAATGTTTCCGGTAATAAGAGGACGGGATTATTCTTTGTGCCTTGTTATTGCATAGTTTGGGACCACGGCGAGGCCCACGGCCACACACACACACACACACACACACACACACACACACACACACACACACACCTGTTGCATATATACGCACCATTCAGTGTTCCAACACGCGGCCTAGACAAGTGGAAGTTAGTCCCTTGAATATTCTGGTAGGGAGAAGGAGGGCGGGAGGGAGGGAGGCTGTGGGAGGAGGAGATACAAGTCAATAGTTGGCATGCGGCTCGAGCCTAAAACGCAGCGATAATGAGATGGGTCATAAAATGCTCTCTGCGCCATTATGAGTGATGAGATGCATTAAAGCTGACAGGGTATATTACCTGCCAGTAATTAGGTTTTGTCATGGATTGAATTATTTCAAGGAGGCCTATCTCGGTAATCATGCAATTTTCTGCAGCGCGCGTGTGTTTGGGGGGGGGGGGGGGTGCCCTTCCGATCTGTTATTCATCTTCCCGTGTGAATGGAAGAGAGAGACGGCAGCGGTGGAGGATGGAGGGAGATCGTAGCACGGCGCGCGGATCCAGTCCTCCACAGGACACGCGCACCTGTTTATAACCATCAAACGTGTGCGCGGACAGGAAGCGGAGGAGAAGCTCGTCATGTTTGTACCTGACCTCAACCTTCCGCACGTGTCTCTAAATGACGAAATAAATGACAGCAGGGACCTGCGCCAAAAGAAAACGACGGCGGCTGCTTCGTTTAACCAGCGCGCCGTGTGATGAACAGCGGATGGAGAGGGGGGGGCACGAGGTGATGAAGACGCTGTGCGCTGGTGGTGTTTATGTGTTGACGACACTTTACGCGTTAAAAGCCCAGAAACACACAACGGGACCGAACACGTACCTTTACAAGTCCAGCCAGAGATGCCCAAAGCAAAAGAGTCAGGGGGTCGCTGCAGCGGGGCTCGTCTTCTCCGTCCTCTCACTTGAATCAAAGTGTCCACGAGGCAACTTTTTCCCCTCGGAGCTCGTGCAACTCCGGGTTGTCTCAAAGAAAACTTGGCGACAGGATCTCAAATTGTCAAATCAGCCTAAAACTCGGCTCCCCACACCAGCGGCTCTCTGCGCGTCCCGGACCCCGGCTCACAGGTCGTCTCTCTCTCTCTCTCTCTTTCTCTCCCCCCTCTGTTGCTGCTTCCTCACCCCTGACTCGTCTGTGCGTCTTTCTGGTTTCTCTGGCAGGGAAGAAGAAAGAAGCAGCGGAGAGGAGCCTCCTCTCCTATTTAAGCCCCTCCACCAGGTCCCCAGTCAGCAGCACACTCCAGCTCATCCAAGAAGCTGACAAGCACCGTTAGGGAAGGCAGCGCATGTTGCTCTAATGGACCTCATTAAGCTCTACTTACAGATGTTCTCTTAACATAATTGATCTGCAGCGAGTTGAGAGGACGGCAACCTATTCCCCAGCCCCCAATTATGGCCCGGTAATTAGATCCCCAACCTCCAGTTCTCCACGTTCACCCTTCTAACATTCCGAAATATCAAAGTATCTCTTTCTCTCAAAGCGATCGCCCCCCCAACCACCCCCACCAGCACCTCACCCCACGTCTCCCCCCTCCACCCCCTCCCACCCACAAGACACTATTGACAGTCAGATCTGCTAACCTTTGTAGTGTAGCCAGACTTAGCAGTGCACTCACTCCAGCTGACAGAGCTCGCTCACTCGTCTATTCCTCCTTCCTCTCTCCTTGCCTGTTCTTTCACCCGTTGGGGGAGTGAGAGGCACGGATGGAGAGAGAAAAGGAGAGGAAAGGGAGGAGAAAAAGGTAAGTTCGCACTGTCCATAAAGGGTTGTAATGATAATATCTGTCAGGGGAGAATCTTTCTTCTCTTAAATAATTCCTCTGATGGCAACTTTGAACAGAGAGAGAAGAGGGGGGGGGGGGGGGGGGTAATAGTGCAGCTTTTATAATGTCAATCAGTGCCACTCCTATCACGCATCTCATTAGCCAGAGTGCTGTGCTACAACAGAAAGCACTTGGGGAAATGGTAATGTCACATTTTTGCATGTAATAAAGAAGAACACCATTTTGACTGTGACATATAGAATTATATTTGTGACGCGGTGTCATCAAGTATTTAAGAGTAACTCAAAACACACTGAAGAACAACAACAACTCATAACTCTTTGTAAGATATATGAACCGTATGAGGAGACGTCGTTTAAGGTGTGCAAAAAATAATAATTCTAAAAATATTTAGAGGCAACACAACAACAGAGCAACTCTACAGTCAGATACATAGTACAAAGTGTCCTTTTATGTAGAAGGGTAGTGGAAAATACCTGTAAATCAAACTACTTCAGTGGATGTTTCGTTACTTCCACCATTGATTATCACATCAACAGAGAGATGACAATGCAAATCAATACAGTGTGTGTGTGTGTGTGTGCTGTTTTGTTTGTCAGTTAAAGTTTTAAGCGTTCAGTTTGACGTAAAGTTTTTTTTCCTGTTGATGAACTTTAAGTTTTTGTTGACCTCGTTGGCTGTTCCTCTTTTCTACCCCCCCCCCCCCCCCCCCCCCCCCCATGTACATCATAGGAGAGAAATGACTCGGAGGGTTTTCTAGAGAAACAGCCCACAGACAGCAGGTGTTTCTAACAGCTGAAAGGAGTTATGGCTGTACAGTGTTGATATCATGCTGTCATGATCACCAGATGTGAGCGCTTTGTGCATCAGTAACGTTTCACATGTCTGTCCTTCAGAGAGTCTCCTCATGGAGGCTTTTGACATAGAGGACACTCAGCACCTCTCTGCTCTCATTCTGCCCTATAGTGGAGCTCACAGGCCAACCAGCAGCTTAAGGATTGGATGCTGCACTCTGGTCCTCCAGCCCCTCTCACACACACACACACACACACACACACTCCCTCTCTTCTCCCCCAGGGGGATAGCCGGGACTGTCTCCACTAAGGACCAGCAGAGCTTCTCCTTAAAGTCACACGCAGTAATTGCTGCCAGTATACGACCTTCAAGTGGGGTCAAGGGATACGTCATTTTAATGACAACTTTCCCCCTTTCCCTCTCCCCCGCAGGCCAATTTTGTCTTTTGGCAGGAAGAGAAGTGGCAGAGCTAAGTTCAGAGTCATCCTTCCACAAAAAAAAAATCTGGAGAATCACCTTCGGTAATGGGTCAGAAGGGAGCCGTCCAAAGAGTATTGACCCTTCTTACAACTCCGCTGAGAGTTAATGGAGATTATTTAATTCAAGCGCTATTCATTTAGTCCAGATATAAAAGGAGGACAGCAGCAGTCAGAGAGCTGGGGCTCTGGTAATAGCCCGGTCTCGTTCGGTCTGACTCTGAAGATGGATCAGCAATCAACGAGAAGCAAGAAGCAAGGGCTCCAGCTTCTGGAGACACCGGACATGATTTGTGCTGTTTCATTCATACAGATGAGTAATCCAGTGAACATTGTGAATTCAAAGACTATATGGTAGAAACCAATCCACACACTGAGCAGGGGCGGAGCAAGACGTGGGTTAACATCGGGGGCTCGGCCCGAACCTGGGAGGGTCCGGGGGGGTCCCATTCACAGCAGCTATACGTGCACTATGTCAAGCCATTCGATAAGAGAATACCTGCAAACACGGTTCATCATTTGGGAAAGACATGACAGTTGCCAAAGCAGAAAAAAACTAGGCGACATCTTATTTGCTATTTGTTCTCCAACTTCTTCATTCTGCAACCAGAACACAACAAATGTTGAGGATGACTTAATACTGACACCAAAGAAGAGGCAACCATTGTCTGATATTATTACTAAGTTACATAACAAGAATACATAGAGAGGGTAGGAAGAAACATCACTCATCTTGAAACCTCTCTTTGTTACACTATGCTGGATTACAGTTCACAGAGTGAATATTTTGCTAACAAATCTGCGACATTTCAATCCATGGCATAATAATCTGGGCTGCTCTAATTGCACATCGAGGAGCCTAAACAATGCTGAGAGAATTCAGTTCAATTTATTTTATTTTTTTATCGCCCAAAATCACAAGTTGCAAATTTGCCTCAGAGTGCTTTACAATCTATACACATGGACATCCTCTGACCTTTGACCCTCACATCAGAACAGGGAAACCCATTGAACTGATAATGTGCTGTCCAATACTCAGAAGTGAATATTAGACGAACAGAAGAACATTTACTTAGTTGTATTAGAGTTCTCTCGGGAATAGAATAGTAAGACAATGTTATTGTGCACATTATGGCAATATTTCCCCGGTGATGGAACCTTTGCTCCTTTCATTTGCTGTTCCAGACAGACGGAGGAGAAATGACATAAAGTCTCGTAAAGACCGAAGAGAATCGCGGCTTTTGAGGAAACATTCAGGGCTTGAGTCCCAGAAGCCGGCCCACCCCAGTGTTTCATGTAACAGCTCATCCGAGCCCAAAATGTTACAGGAAGACTTTCTAATCAGGTCAAACATCTCACTTAACACACATCAGAACACTTGTGTGGGTTCACAGATGGACTGACTTCATCTGGAGGAACCTCAGAAGTAGTACTGCGTATATACTCTTCAAACAACGTTCACCATTGAAATCACTGTGCCAGTTAATAAGCCATACTGACACCATCATCTACCTTCTCTGCCACTCCAGACCTGATGTCCACCAGGATGGACGCTCGGGGCTCTAGTTGTGTGGATGAAGCTCACAGTCGCCCCTTTAAGCACAGGACACAGTGACTCTTTATGGGAGACGTGACCGTCACCATGAATGTGATCCTGGTAACGATCCAAGTAAATATGTAAAAAACAAACCCAGCAATCTCATCACATCATGTTGCTGCTCAGCCTCACGTCTCACTGTAGCGTCATGAACAGTGTTTCATGTGTCAGTGTTCAACATGCCTGCTGATTTAAAATGCATTAAAAAGCATGTAGGATGATGAATTACTACAGACAAGTGTGATGTGCATGTAAGCACCGAGCTTTCTGTGGTTATTTCACCACATTGGTGCTTGTTGATTCTTGTGTAATTGTGGCTTGACAGCGTGCAACATCACTCCAATTAGAGGCTGCAGATGGAACAGATACCTGCTGCCTGCAGATGGCTGTAAAGAGAGTCAGAGTGAAGGGAAGGCCAGCAGAACAGGATGCTCATTCATATTTATTCTGTGGCATTAATGTTCTGATCAGAATACAACTGGTCTTTCTCCTGTCATGTCAGACGAACAGAACTAGAGTCTGCGTTTGTGTGATTTTAAAGAGGTTTATATGGGAGTGTCTTCACCACAGTATCACAGACCACTGGTGCACAGAGCTGCTCCGTGCACACTCACCCTGCCAGACGCACTCATTCTTGGCACCAAGATTGCGATACGCACCTGGATTGGAATCTCCACGTCAAGGGACGAGGGAGCTACTCGCCGTGCTCAGCACAAGAATAGAGCCTGCAACTTCTCAAAGCTCCTCTGATCTCCATATTGACCAAACCTGCAATGGTGAATGTAGTTTATTGACACTGTGCCCATATCTAAATGAATGTTTAAAGGGCCTGTGTGTAGCATTCCAGGGGGGTCTATTATGAGAAATCTAATCTAATATTCATAGTTGTGTTTTTATCAATCCCCTGAAACGAGGAATCATGTTTTCGTTGAGAACGAGCCCTTCAGAGGGAACGGGTCCTCTCCACAGAGTCTACAGTCGCCCGCACCAGACCAGCCAAACACCGGCTCTAGTGAAGAGCCTTTTGCATTTCAGGTCACTGAAGGACACCGATGTTCTCCGACACACTTGTGAAAGCGAGGTACCGCCAGCCGCTGTCTGACTTCTATCGAGGTGTGGACGGTTTCTGAGGCAGGCAAGCAGCGTTAACACGGTTTTGCCCTCGACTGCTCACGTTACGACAGTCTTCAAAGGGAGGAGTGAGTGGAGGTATTCAGTTGGTTACAGTCTGCAACCACACCACTAGATGCCACCCACTCCTACACAAGCTGGTCCACTTCCTGGTTTGTATGCGTGCCATCATGGTCTGTATCATGGCTTACTCTGCCACCTTGAAACTTGTTCCTCACATGTATTAGTTAGAACACAAGAGGAACTTGCACAGTGCATTTTCAGGTATTATAGTAAACATCCAGTAAAATGGAGGCCAACTCTGAAGGGGTAAAGGGACCAAACTGGTGGTTTCTATTCATGCAGATTGTTTGATTTGATCTGAACCAGTTTAGACATTCAGCAATTTAGTTTGTGGTGTGAGAAACATATTCCGTTTTTGTCTGGATAATCCACAGAACATGCTATTCAGTTCAGAGCATCCACTTCGAATGTTGTCGGCCCATTAAATGTCTGTTGTCAGTCGGGGTCAGGCCTTACTCCACCTCTATTGGCTCAGTGGGCCGTTGTCGAACCAGGAGACCATGTTATGTCCTGTGTGAAACCAACAAGTCTTTATCATCACAACTATAGTTCTGTGGTAATGATGTGATGAGTTGTAATCCACCTGCTCATCCTTGTAAATAAATGTCATAGATGATCAAATATATTTCAATCAGGAGAGACTTGTTTCATAAGTTTAACAATGATTTATTATACAAGCGTCAAATATGAAAAAGTGCAAAGTCTTTGGTGATTGTACTCCATCCTGAAGTACTATCACAGAGGGTAGGGATACTGAGGTCCAACAGGCCTAATCCCCCCTTGGAGTCCAGACACTGGTGGTGGTGATGACAGGAGTCGCTGCAATCTGATGCTGAATCAGGAGCACGACCGTGATGCTGACTGGAGGCGACTGGGGTGGAGGAGGGTTGCATCTGCTTAGCTGAAATGACACCTGACAGCAGCAGAGAGGAGAACACTATTTAAAGATTGACAGCAACGATATGATTGGCTTGAGGACCCGGTGTGCCGAATCTGGTTGGTTACTTAAAAGTACACGCCCCCAATCAGCTGATAGAGTACTTACAAGGAGAGGAAAGACAGCGATTACTAGTGAGTGTCTTCCTGATTGAACTTGCGCTTGAGCTACATTTGAAGTAAAGACGGCACTACTGTTGGAAAGAGATCGTGATTCATTGGATTTGGTAAATATCTTGCAAACATAAAAGAAAAGAGAGTAATATAAAGAAGGCAATATATTCTCATCCCTACATTCTGACAGAATTCAAGGACTTATTGATCGGAACATCACAATAACTTTTTCCTTTGGCCCTCTGAGTAACGAATGCAAATCAAAGTTATGTACATATTATTGAATAAGGGTGGACATCTAAACAGCACCAGTAACATGGCGAGTCGAGAATGTTGTGAATATGTTATCAAGACATCAGACTTTACTGTTGCTGAACATAAAGCATCGGCCTGTTTCAAAATCAGCACAGCAAGAACAACTTTTGAAGAATAAATATGAGCAAATATGAAAGGTGTCTGCGCTGTACACTTTTAATGGATAAGGTCTGTCTGTTCTGCTTTCATACAGATAACCAAATAACTAATTTGATTATATTCTATTAATATCTCAGGAGCAGACGCATGTCTATGAGAACCCAGGAGGTATAATGGGGTGCATACAGATGATTCATCGTTCTTTCAAATCAGCAAACTGTGCAAACAAATGACTATTTCTTGCACACAAAGTAGCATAACATAGCATGAAAGATATTGTTGACATTGTAACATAGCGATGACCACTGCGTTGTTTATCTGTCTAATCTGCTGCGTCACCCGGGTCCACCGACAATCCACCTCTTTGCCACAGACTGTACAGAAGAAGTGGGCGGAGTTGGCTTGACGTCACCCATTGGTTTGTGGACTGTGGTCATGAATCCTCGAGTTCGGCGTATTGGCCGTCGCCAATCAGTTAACGAATGTTTCCGTTAAGCACCCTGCTTTAATAATAATAATAATACATTTAGCTTTACTAAGTTACTAAATGAACATCATGCTGTATTGAAGACTTGAAACTAGAGATTGAGACATAAACTCATGTTTACAATGTTTACTGAGGTAATAAATCAAGAGAGAAGTAGAGTCATTTTCTCATAGACTTCTATACAACCAGAGGAGTCGCCCCCTGGTGGACACTAGAGAGAATGCAGCTTCAACACACTTCAATGTTTGCTTCACCTTTCAAAACTGGAGGGTGCCGCCTGCTCTTTGCCCATTTTTGAATGAGCCAAGAGTTGACGTGTCAGAGCTTCTGTACTAACTCCTGTTCCTACTTACCTCTACCTCACTTATTGTGGTATGAATAAACTTCCATAACTTGGGGAGTTCAAAGCAAGAACATCGAAGAAGCACAACCTGAGTACATTGAGTAAGTGGCAGTAAGTACACAACTCAATTTCATGTGCTAGATATTGTTTAATCATTTTCATGCCAGAACAAATAAAATACCTGAACGTTGGTTTTATGTCCGATCAGTGAAAACGTGAACACCGACGTTTCTTGAGCGACACAAAGACAACAGTGTCATTATAGTTAGCAAAAGGCAGTTTACACAGATCAAGCCCAACTAATTATCTAACATTTGGAAGAGAAATGGAGGAAAATGCTCAGCTCACACATACTCGTTGCTGAAGGTTGATTGACTAGTGGTGGTTGGAGTGTTTTTCTCTGGATGTGTGGGGTGAGCATCCCCTCAAACTGTTCCACGCTGATCCGAAAATATTGCCTGAGGAGCTCCATGTTCCACGAGTCTCTACAAAGTTGGATGAACCCAGAATCTTTTTCCTCTTCCTCAGGAAATGAAGGCGCTACAGCTTGACTCCCTTTTCTTCTCTTCTTTGTTTTTGTCTTGTTGATGAAAATAGATCAGTGCAATGCACACGGACCCGTCATGCAAAGTTGTCATGCAAAAAATTTGCATGCAAATTTTCCGTATTCCCGCACGGCAGTTTGGTATCACACTCGTGAGAGGAAACAGAATGATTTCTGTTCTATTCTCGTAAGTGGTATTGACAGTTTTCAGTGTTTTGGTACTGAAACTGAAACCCTACATCCCGGGGAGCACGGCCCAGTCCAAGTATAACACGGAGGCAGAAGAAGAGCCGAGCTGAAGCCCGCTCTCATTTCCACTCCACTTCATTCCCGTTGCCAAGACACATTGATCCATAAACACTGATATCCATACGGACATGACATATGTAATACAAACTCATGTTTGATGCCCTTACACATGCTAGCTCACACACACACACACACACACACACACACACACACACACACACACACACACACACACACACACACACACACACACACACACACACACACTGACAACATCTGAACACAAGCTCTCTATCTGTATCTTACACTAATGCAAACTCATTTGGTATCATATAATATCACTTCTCCAAGCCTCTGATGATAACCTTGAACAATGCAATGCTGGTAACTGCTACATCATATCTATCGATTCCATCCAGTGCCATTTCCTTGAGTAGCTTGGGCTGAAACGACTTGTGTGTTCAGAACTGAGCATTTCAAACAGACTGCCGTGTACCTCAGCAGCAATCAATCAGCCTTAATCCAAAACCAATTTACTCCGCCCGAAGAGGAAAATATCTTTTAATCTCTTGCCGACAATCCCTGATTGCGGTGCAGAGCATCAGTTGACAGTCAAACTGTGCCGCTTAGAATGGGATGTTGATATTGGATTTGCGGTTGCCATTTTTACATACACATGAATGAAGTCAATTTAATACCTGTGAGTAGAGTTTTTCCCTCCCTGATGATGGGAGATTGCTTTCCCAACAGCATGTTCCATCCTCCAACACACTGTCGCAAAAAAGGTCATCACACAGCAGAAAATACACACGTGCAGAGCTCCATCCCTTTGTAGAAAGTGGAGAGAAAAATGCTGAGTGAGCAAATCTCACTCTGGATTAAAGATTTCAATATAAACATACATCTTGATACTATTCTTTGTACCTCTGACACTAAGGCGTCTGTAGACATGGAAGGCTTGAGGTGGTCACCTCTGTCAGCAGCAGGACAACAGTCACACCTAACCCAGAGTGACCTCTGACAGTGGAGTTGGAAGGAGGAGATGTTTGCGCCTCATCTGTCTCTGAGAGCAGTGTGAATGGGTTTGCATCAAACGATGTGGGAAAGTAGCTGAGAAAGAAACGACTAAGTGATACAACTGTGATTATTACTGGAGGCTTTTGGAGCCTGAGAGGAGAAGCTGCAGATACTTGGGGCAAAAGAGCACCGCCACTGCACAATCAATAGATAAATCAGTAAATACAAATGACAAAACAATATTATTGATGATAACTATTATTTCAAGTCAAGGACATCCAAACTGCAGTTGTTTTTACAAGACAGAGTTCAGCATCAGCTGCAGCAGTTTGAGCTCTGCACTGGATCCTCATCATGCAGTGGTTCTTGCTTTAGAGTAGCGCAGGGAGGGAGTCTTACAAATGAGCCCCCCTGGAGGGGAGCACAGCCGAGCCCCGGTCAAGCAGAACATCAGCGCGTAGAACAAGACGGAGCATGCCGGGGACAGCTCGCCCAGCGGGTCCAGCAGCCGGCGCTCCCGCCTGTTTGGCCTGCATGAAATGCACTCGTGCTATAGAGCGGTTAGCAGTGTAGAAAGTAGTAACACCTGGTTATTAGATACAATTTATGAAGATTAAATGTGGCATCAAAGTATTAACAACATACTTGAAAGCAGGCAATGAATGGCACTGCTTCTTGGGAGTGTTAGTTATTAGATGTAATGCAACGTGTTTTAAATAACTTGACAATTTAGCGACTTTGTTGATTTCTCGTGGTATTTCAGCCTGGTCTCCTAAAGATGACGTCCCAGACAGCTAAACTGCCTCGTCAGTTACATTTCAATGGAAACATATTTTCTCCCAGACTACGTTTGTGCTTAATGTATCACAAAAACGTCTGCGGGAGTCCACACAGGGAGGAGGTCAGGGCGGGCGGACGGGTCAAACAAACAGGACGTTCACCCTGGAGGCCGCTGTCTGTGCACCGCGTGAAACCAAAGGTACATGGGAGAGCTTCATTCATCATTACCATTGAAACATTACTTCATAAACCTATTCATTTTCAAGCCAAACCATAATCTTTTACCAATCTTAACAAAGATTTGTCGTCGCCAAAAATGTTGTGTTATCTTGCAAAACTTTAATTTGTAAAAATAATTTTCTTGTGCGTTGCAATTTGACTTCAGGGCAAAATTCCTCTGAAAAAAGTGTCATCTATATATATATATACATACTATGGATACCCCCCAGGACCATTATTCATCTTTTTCTCTTTGAGCTGATAGATTGTGGGACAATAACCAAGCCCATAACACTCAAACACAGTAAGGCTCATCCTCTGTGGCCCGATGGTGGTAGGTGGAGTCAGCATGAAGGGATAATCCTCTGGGGTCAAAGAAAATCCACCAACTGCAAATGTGATGGAAAAACAATCATCAACGAGATTCCGAGATATTTTGTCTAGATCAGCGGTGTCAAACTCATCTTCACTCTGGGGCCACATCAGCATCACGGTCCCTCAAACGGCCGGTTGTAAATGTAAGACGGTGTAAATGTAACGACTCCAAACATATTTAGTTTAGTTTCCTGGGATATCTGTGACTTCCACAACACCTACTAAGCAGAAATAGAGGTTATTGTTTCCATGGTTAATGGCGGACAGTTGAACGGCTTTCAGGGCAATAAGCCCCGCCCCCTCTCCGGCGCGTCCAGTGCGAATGAACACAAATAGCCCCCGGCGAGACCGGCGGCGCGAATGGCTCAACTCAACTTCTTTTTTTTATACTCAAACATCTCCGCGACTTATTGAATGGCGTAATAATCGCGCGACACAATGAATCGAAAATGAAATTCGTTGCCAACTCTTTTAATCATCGATTATCATCGATTTTATCAATTCGTTGTTGCAGCCCTACAGACAATTGGAACAACAGCTTACTTGATGACATCACCACCTCAGCTGGTCTCATGAGTTTAATCCGTTTTTTTCTGTAAAGTATTTTTACAATCAAACTAAATATGACAACCCTGCTGTTTTCGTTTTCATTTAAAATCAAAAATGATATATTATTATTTGCATATACATACATACAATTATATATGTATATACATATATAAATAAATATATGTATGTGGATCAGATCCTGCTAGCAACACCTCACATCTCCGAAATCGTCGGAGCACATTTTTAAATCGGCTGAATCTTGACAAACCGACCACAGATTTGGTGCTTAAACAACTAACTTCTTGCCTCAAAACATCCTAAAATGACTTTCTGTGACTTAACAACAGTAGTATTTCGAAAGTTTCAACTTCCACTTGTGTGATTTCTCCTCCGCCATTGTTTCCTCTTGCTGGTGCAAAATGCATTCTGGGATATTTGGCAGTCCCAAGTACAGACAAGTCACCTCCATCCCCGGTAAAATGGGCAGAGCCACATCCGGGCATTAGGACCGTGCTTGGCTCGATGTAAACTTTGAATTGGAACAGCACTTGGGCTGAGACTGATGACGTTTCACAAGTTCACGAGTTCACAAGTACAGAGAAGTACGCATGTTGAGAAAGGCACGATCACTTGTTGGAAATCCTCTTTATGGGTTGTTGCATCTCCTGTCCACCTGTTGGGATAGTTTTAATGTCGGTACACAGACAACATGCACTGTAAAATGTAACAAGTTGACCTTACTTAAAAAAAGTCAGGAAACCGATTGCCTTAAAATTTCGAAGTGAAGTAGCTCATTTATTTTAAGTTGTTAAAGCTTAAAGTAACTGAGTTTAGGCAACTCATGCCATTGCAGTAAACTAGTATAGTTAACTCAAAATGATTAATTACGGTAACTATAAATTGTCAATTCAGACAACTTAAAGATCTGAGTAAAGTTAACTATAAATTGTCAATTCAGACAACTTAAAGATCTGAGTAAAGTTAACTTCAAATTATTAATTATGGTTACTATAATTTGTGAATTGAGACAACTTAAATATCTGTGTAAAGTTAACTCAAAACCATTAATTAGGTTGACTATAAATTGTCAATTCAGACAACTTAAAGTTCTGAGTTATATTAAGTCAGCAGTACTAATAAGAACAAGTTATCCTTACAAGTCCAAGCATTCACATTACTAGGAAATTATCAGGAAACCGATTGCCTTAAAATTCTCAAGTAAGCTGAACTACAAACTGTAAGTTGCTGAAACAAAAGATCGACAACATTTGTAATGGAAGGCAGAGTGTTTATTTTTACGAAAAACAAATGTCTGAGTTTTTGTCCTCAGACAGTTTGTTAACAAACTGCTAAGTGCTAACAAAATGCTGGACATGTTGCCAGATGAAGTTATGAAATATAACAGATGTCCCTTATATGTAAAAAATGTAAACAAAAATGCATTTTTTTGGAACGCAGACCATACAGTTTTATTAGTCAAATCAAAATCAAAATGCCTTGCATCGTGAATTGCTCTCTTTTGACTTCAGATTCAGAAACGACAGATAAACAAAGTCAATAGTCAACTGGACTAAATTACATAAAAATACATTTCTTTTGGCCTTTCTTCAGTTTTTTGTATTGAAATAGTAGAATGAAGTGAACTTCTGCAAACAAAGCTACCAAATTATAGACGAAAAATAACATATTACCAGCAATATGTCTTTATGTCTGTATCTTGACATGAACTTCCTTAACTTCAGAAACGACAGATAAACAAAGTCAATAGTTAACTGGACTAAATGACAAAAAAACCTTTTCCATACAAGTAAAGACTTCCATTGGAGATGAAAGGGTAAAGGTCTCAGGCCTGACTCAGTATACCATTTACATCGTGAAGACAGTCACTCACTGCATCAGTAGATTTTTCAGTGATTGTATTTTAGGTTTTAGGGATTTCGGTCCAAGTGAGAGAAGCACTCTTTGAATAAACTCAAAGGTGTACCTGAGTTGTTGCGGGTACTCCAGATTCAGGGCGTAAATAAGTCCGAAGAGTAGACACATGGCATGCGGAAGATTGTCAAGGTCACCCATCACCATTGTTCCTTCCAAAACGATTGCAGTAGCTGTAGACTCCAGGTGCAGCGAGTGAGGAGAGGCCACACCGTCTTCGGCAATCACTGTCAGGATCCCCATGGAGGTGTGGGACATGTCTGGAGGGTCATCGCAGTCCTAACAACAATAGCAGCATTAAAACCACAATTGCATGTCAAATGTAATTTTGCATTTCTATAGTAGAACACACAATGAATATATTTGTGCCTTACAGCAAAACAAGGCTCCACAAAATCAACCAATCTGACCATTGACGAGACACAGCCACTAACAGGAAGCTAGATTCAGATATTATGAGATAATCAAGTAAAATAATATCCTGCAGAGTACATACTCCATTTATTGGTTGATCATTTTATTCACTGAATGGTTGCAAAAGCAAATATTAAATATGGATTTCCAAAAGGGCTGGTTTTTACATACAAGTATGATATTTTAAATGGAATTAAAGCAAAAAATGGAATACAACAGAATGTAGATGGGCCTGAGAACAATGGGTTGATGAGGTAGCATCACAACACTAAGTGAAATAGAAATGTCAGGTAGTTAGTTCCTTTGGTGGCATCTGCCGTCTTTCCATAGGGTCAAGTCACAGCTTCACCCCATCCAAAACTCAAATATCTTCAAAAATGAAAAAAACACAACCTAACGGATATTGGGTATACGTCCTCACCTGTCTAAAGGTAGAGGGGTTCTATTTATAACTTCTATGACCAAATTAAGTTTAATACGTGGTTAAACACGACCATATTCTGACCTAGGCATGTCTCTGTTAAATTTTCACGCCGGTGTTACTTCCCTACTTAACTGCTCACACCCGTATTACAGATTTGCGTCACTAGAGGGCATCACAAGTTTAACATATACCAGTCTACCCGTCTCCCATGCAATGAGCCTGATCTGCCAAACCCGGCAAACCCGACCTTTGTCAATGTTTGACCTAAACCAATCGTCTTTGCCTCAACCAGCTACATAAGGCGGGTCTTGGTAAGAAATTTAGTTGGACAAATAATTACTTTCTCTGCCAGGGCAGCTGCTGTTGTCACCAGTTGGCAAGGCTTATCCCTTGATGTAGCTACCGCTGCTACATCCCACTCTTCCATATACTATTCAGTATACTATAGCCTCTCCACATTATATTCATCCAAATAAGTAGCTCTGAATATCTGACTCCAAAATGACATGTAAAAGTGATTTTAATCCACATTGTGGACAACATCCAAATATTGTCACTGCTGCTTCTGGGCAATGTGCTCGCTACTACCACAGGAGGCTGAACAGGTAAGCGACCTACCGCTTGTAGCTGTCACACATTGGCGGTGTACTCCTGAGCCTCCTGTGGCAGTATAGCGAGCACATTGCCCAAGAGCATAAGCGACAAAGAAATGTTGATGATGTTACTAGGGATAGTTCAGAACATTGTGTTTAACCCCATTTCATACCTTTTTTGGTAATATGAGATATTAGTAGAACCCCTCTACTATCATACAGACAAGTGGAGGTGTACAGATACCTGTTTGGGTGTGAAATTCAAATGCAATTTGTTGTTCTTTTTTTGGTTCTTGAAGGCATTTGTTGGGTTATGTTATGACTCAGCTACAATTGGACCCGACTGGAAAGACGGTAGATACTACTAAAAGGGTCCTAATTAGGCATAGGTGATCAGTGCATCAAAAATTTAAGTATAGCAGCACTAATTCAGGCTGAGTGGGAGAGAAGTAAGTAATACCAAAAAATGAACAGAAGGAATGCATAAGATAGATTGGGCATCCTGTGGTGTAGAATTAAATCAATTTGACAAAGTCTACTTACAAAGCATGTCTTGAAGAAGTCTGTGTTCTCATCTCCAAGGATGACAGGAAGGCCACGGAGGACTGCTGTTCGTCTCCCAGTAACATCTGTACTCTGTAAAAATCATTTCAAACAAAATTCCTAAGTATTCAAGGACAATCAGTCATTGTATGGAATTATTGAGAAAAAATATTTTTGTAGCACCTCAAATATTGTGATATTACCCATTTTTGTGCTGAACTCATGCATTAGTCATTGTGTGGAATTTGTGAGAAAAACATTTTTATAGCACCTTCAATTTTTTTTAAATGTGCCATTTGAAGGTACAAATTCAGGTCAGAGTTTTTACTTAGTAAAATATCTTAATTGACTGTCAGGTATTATTCATTTCCAGCAACCCTCAAATCAAAGAATAAAGACACTTTACGCACAATTTAGGTGTATTTTCCCTTTAACTCACGAGATGCAGGTAGCATGTTTTATACTTAATGTGAATATAATTAATTTAATCAAATTTCCATTATGCAATATGTATACTTTGTTGGCATCTTATTCTGAAAACCGGATGTTCATCTTAAGAAACCGGATGTTGTCGCACGTTAATCTTTCCGTTCACTTTCAACGTCCTTCCCTCCTCCCGATCTGCGGCGTTTAATTTCCAGTAAATATCACAATATAAGACGTTATTTTAACGTTAAAACCCGTAACGTAACGCTTGCTGTTGGGACAGTGTCACTCTCTCTGTGCCCGAGAGGCCCACCATCATACGGTTGTTGGAGAATTATTCCTCGTTCAGCTCAACCGAACACTACATTTCAGCTTCATTCACTGACAGTAACGTTGTGAGACTCCCGTAATGCGGTGTATTTCAATGTACGCGATTCAGACAGCCACTGTTATTAATATAACCGCCACCATCCCGTCTGCCTTTAAAAAAATGTTTCGGTAACATCAAGAGTAATAAATGAAACGTGGCGTTATATGTCAAGTGTACTGTACGTTACTTCTAAATTGGTAAACGGATAAACAGATGTAACATTTTGACTCGTTTCCCGATAAGGTCTGTCAAGAAGAGTTGAGCCCACAGGGCTGCCTCGGTGTAACATGTTGGCACATTCAAGGGAGAGTCAGGATATAAAAGCACAAAGCATATACTCAGAATAAAGTGTAATCGAAAGATAAAGTGTATGAATTATATAACGAAATGTTTAATCAATATGTAACTAATGTGTAATGCATAGAGTGATTTAACAATTGTAATAAGTGTTTAACAAATGTCTTGTGTAACCGGAGCTGCGATAAAAGTGTTTGTCAGGATGACTTGGCAGAAAATAGGAACCAGATGTTGTGGGTGGGGTTAGGAGAAGACTGTTGCAAGAGATGAGTCATAGAGGCAGGATACAGGATGAAGCCTGGACATGTCCGGACATGTTTGAACCCAACGCCCTCTCCAGAGGGTGGGGGGATGAGATCATGTATTGAACAGGAGGGGGCTGACAGCCCAAAAGTGTTATAAAAGAAGTGACTTGCAAACGGCAAACTGGGATTTCAACACGGGTGCCGTCCAAGCGCACCGATGAGGAGATACGGACGATCGTAACTGATGTATTGAGGACTTCGTCTCTGTTCACGGAAAGAAGACCGCTGTTCGTGGACAATAAGATTTAAAGACGGAGGTTTCCTCTCCCCACTGCTCGATTCTTAACAACTGGACAACGGAGAAGACGCAGCAGCCCTAGAAAGACTTTGTACTGAGTTTTGAGGACTGTTGAACGGACTTCGCTGCGAGAGCAGGAGGACCGAGGGTCTGGCCAGACCCTCGCTCCTAACAACTCCAAAAGAACCTTTTCATCGCACCTTTGAAAATCCAGCTCCAACCGAGCCATCTCGGCAACTAAAACTAATGAGTATAACCTGAGAAGAAAATTAAAGTAACGAATCAAGTGTAGTGACATTTTATGTGAGCTGTGTGGAAGCGTGTAAATGAGACGAACAGACAGGAGTATGGAGTCTCTGAGATTTACTTCCAAACAAATTAACCGGCATACAGGTACAGGTGCGTTCCTATGTACCCTCTCAGGCTCCGCCCATTACCACCCAACCAGTGTCCATTCTGAGGTGAGATGCCTCCATCTAGTGTTCACCACACAGGCCCCCCCAGAACCTTCAGAATTGACAGTATGTGCAAACATTACATTATCCCCGTACAAACCCCCCAAACAACCTTACACCCAGTATCAATAGTCTCTCTCAGGAGGTCTGACCCTGCGGCCATAACGGCTATATTTCACAGTCACAGGCAACTCGGCAGGGGCAGGGGTTAGGGCAGGAGGGCGTCCCCGTCGTCGACGGGGACCAGTAGGGGTCCCGACGGACGGGGGGCCTGGGACAGGTGCAGACTTAGGTGGCCGGCGTGGCCGGCTTGAGCCAGTTCCACAGGCTCGTCTGGAACCACATGGGCAGGCTTAAGACGGTCGACCGAAATCAGCTCCTTTTTCCCCCCCCTGTCCATGACAAAACTCTTCGGGCCCGCCTCAAGGACACGGAAAGGCCCGTCGTAGGGAGCCTGCAGTGGAGAACGGTGAGCCTCATGATGGATAAACACATAGCTGGCAGCCATCAGGTCCTTTGGGATGTAGGACTGCGGAAGGCAGTGATGTGTAGGAACCGGGGCCAAAGCACTCGCTGCATCCCGGAAGGTGGACTGGTGAGCTGCAATGGACCAAGGAGTAGAGGAACTCGGGAGGAACTCCCCAGGGACCCTCAGAGGTTGACCGAAAACCAGCTCTGCCGAAGAGGCCTGCAGGTCTTCTTTGGGGGCGGAACGCAGGCACAACATCACCCATGGCAGACGGTCGATCCAATTGCTGTCTGTGAGAGTGGCCCGGAGAGCAGCCTTCATGGAGCGATGGAAACGTTCACACATTCCGTTGGCCTTCGGGTTATATGCCGTGGTGCGGTGGAGTTTCACACCCAGTCTCTCCGCCACTGCATTCCACAGCTCAGAGGTGAACTGAGAACCCCGGTCAGAAGTCAGGTCTAATGGGGTGCCAAAGCGGGTCACCCAAGCAGAGATGAACGCCCGAGCCACTTCTGCAGCCATTGTGGATGACAGAGGAACAACCTCCGGCCACCTGGTGGTCCTGTCCACCATAGTGAGGAGGTGAGTGAAACCCTGAGACGGGGGAAGTGGGCCCACCAGGTCCACGTGGACATGGTCAAACCGCCTCTCCGGAATGAGAAATGGCTCCAGGGGGGCCTTAGTGTGACGGTGTATCTTGGCCCGCTGACACGCCACACAGGAGGCTGCCCATTGCCTAATGTCCCTTCTTAGGCCTGGCCAGACGAACTTGGCCCCCACCAGCTTCACCGACGCCCTCACCCCCGGGTGTGAAAGGCCATGCATGGTGTCGAACACACGTCGTCGCCAGTCAGTCGGAACCATGGGGCGAGGCCGGCCAGTGGAAACGTCGCAGAGGAGCATGGCGCCGCTGTCCTGAAACGCCACATCCTCCAGTCACAGTCCCGTCACAGCTGTCCTGAAAGCCTGAAGGTCCATGTCCGTGAGCTGGTCAGCGGCCATGGCTGCATAATCAATGCCCAGGTGCACAGGGCTGACATGTGCCCGGGAGAGGCAGTCCGCCACCTGGTTGTATTTACCAGCCACGTGTTGAATGTCCGTAGTGTACTCCGATATGGCGGAAAGTTGGCGCTGTTGACACCCCGACCACGGCTCTGTGATCTTGGCCATGGCAAAAGTCAGGGGCTTGTGATCAACGAACACTGTGAACCCCCGGCCCTCCAGCAGGAACCTGAAATGACGTATGGCGAGGAAGAGGGCCAGGAGCTCCCTGTCAAACGTGCTATACTTCCTCTCGTTGTCCCGCAACTTCTTGCTGAAAAAGGCCAGGGGCTGCCAGGCGCCAGCCACCCACTGCTCACACACCGCCCCGACTGCGTAATCGGAGGCATCCGTTGTGAGAGCTATAGGAGCAGCCGGCGATGGGTGTGCCAGCATGGCAGCGTTGGCCAGAGCCACCTTGGAGTTCTCGAATGCCAGGACCCGCTCCGGGGACCAGTCCACGTCCTCGCTGTCTTTCTTCCCCTTTAACGCCTCGTACAGGGGACTCATCAGGTGAGCCGCATGGGGTAGAAAACGATTGTAAAAGTTAACCATTCCTAGATACTCCTGAAGAGGCTTAGCGGTGAGGGGGCGGGGGAAAACAACAATAGCCTCCACCTTGGCGGGTAGAGGAACAGCCCCCTGGGGGGAGACACGATGTCCCAGGAAATCCATTGCCGGCAGGCCAAACTGACATTTGGCCGGGTTCACAATTAATCCATGCTCGTTGAGCCGCTCGAATAATTGCTGGAGATGTCTCCGATGCTCCTCTGCCGATGTGCTGGCTACGAGGATGTCATCCAGATAAACGAACAAAAATGACATACCCCGCAGAACGGAATCCATAAGCCGCTGAAAAGTCTGTGCTGCCCCTTTAAGGCCAAATGGCATCCGCAGGAATTCAAACAGCCCAAACGGGGCGATAACGGCGGTCTTGGGAACATCGAGTGGGTGGACCGGCACCTGGTGGTAGCCACGCACCAAATCTATTTTAGAATAGATAGTGGCTCCCGCCAGGTGGACAGAAAAATCCTGGATGTGTGGAACCGGGTACCGGTCAGGGGTGGTAATATTATTTAAGCGCCGGAAATCACCACACGGGCGCCACTTACCGTCCGCCTTGGGGACCATGTGGAGAGGAGATGCCCAGGGACTATTAGAACGGCGCACAATGCCAAGCCGCTCCATTGTGGAGAACTCCTCCTTGGCTATTGCCAGTTTAACAGCGTCCAGGCGGCGTGCTCGTGCAAAAACTGGCGGCCCAACAGTTGTGATGTAGTGTTCCACACCATGCTTGGCGACAGCGGCAGAGAAGGCGGGGACAGTCAGGGCAGGGAAATCAGAGAGGAGACGCTGGTACGCATCCCCGGTGGCAAGCATATTGGCCAGGGCAGGCGGCCCTGGACCCCCCAGTGTGCACGGATATGTGTCAAAGGACACAGAGTCAATCAGCCGACGATTCGCAACGTCCACTAACAGTCTGTGGGCACACAGAAAATCCGCGCCCAGTATAGGCACCGACACTGAAGCAATAATAAATTCCCACCCAAACTGATGTCCATTGAAACACACATCGACATACCTGGTGCAAAATGTACGAATGGAAGTCCCATTAGCCGCATCCAGCGGTGGTCCATGTGCATTTCCCAAAGCGTCCACGGCAGATGCAGGTAGGATGCTCCTCTGTGCCCCCGAATCCACCAGCAGACGCCGACCAGAAGACGTGTCCTCAATAAACAGCAGCTCATGGATGACGCCAGCGCTCATAGCCGCTAACGAGCGCCGGCTCTGGCGTTTCCCTGGTTGCCATAACAACATGGTGGAATACAGCGCTTTGCTTTGGAGCCAAAACGGCGATGATAATAACACCGCCGGCTGTCCTCTCTTTGCGCCTGATCCCTGCGCTCGGACGACCGGCCCGATACAGCAGCAACAGTTTGCTCGGGGTCTGACACCGCAGCCACATATTGACGAGAGGCCAGCAGTATCCTGTCTGCCTCCTCTGCCAGCCCACGGTAATCCTTGGTGCGCACAAACGCCAAGGTGGCCAACGCCGTGCACACCTGCGTCGGGAGCTGCCGTAGGAACAGTTGGACAAAAAGAAAGGCGGTGTCACCTGAACCGAGCAGTGCCAACATATTCTCCATTAGTTCAGTAGGTTTGCTGTCCCCCAATCCGTTGAGTGACAGCAGGCGATCTGCGCGCTCCTCGTCAGATAGCTGAAACAAGCGCAACAGCTGTGTTTTGAGAGCGTTGTATTTCCCCAATGCAGGTGGATCTCTCAGTAATCCCATCATCCGGCGAGTAGTGGAGGAATCCAACGCTGCCACCACATGATAGTATTTAGTATCATCCACCCTGATCCCGCGGAGGTGAAACTGCGCCTCAATATGTTGGAACCACGGGGCTGGGTCATGTCGCCAAAACCCGGGCAACTTGACTGTCGCTGCATACGCGGCAGGAGCGACAGCAGCTGCGTTACCCTCACTATCTGACATTGTTCAGATCACGTCGGGGTCACCACTGTGGAAGCGTGTAAATGAGACGAACAGACAGGAGTATGGAGTCTCTGAGATTTACTTCCAAACAAATTAACCGGCATACAGGTACAGGTGCGTTCCTATGTACCCTCTCAGGCTCCGCCCATTACCACCCAACCAGTGTCCATTCTGAGGTGAGATGCCTCCATCTAGTGTTCACCACAGCTGTAGCTTTAACCCTTGCAAACTAACTAAAATATAACCTGCAATAAATATCTAATCTGCATTTAAAGTAAATTTCTCAAGTGCATTCATTTGCTCAAGTAGTAAAAAGTTCCTCGTGGCAGTAAAAGGTTAAAGCCATTGTATGTCTAACAACTGAGTTCTGAAAGGTTATCCTAGAGACCGAATCCACTTAACAACCCCTTACGGTTTTAGAAAGAAGTAATCCTAGCCGTTAAAACCTAACCTGGCATTTACCAAGAGCACGGATCCATAAGAGGGAAGCTGCCATAACCGACGCGACTGGTGGGAGCGCCCGGGGCCAGGACTGGTCTCTCGGCCGAGCGCGCTCTGACCGGAGGAAGCAGGGTAGACGACGGGAGTAACGGCAGTTAGCGGAGCCAGGCGAGTTCCCTCGCAAGAACACCAGCTCGACAATCTTTTAATAGAGAGCTGAGTCAGTAAGTAGCCCCGTATCGGGCCAGAAGTATCCCAGGATCTAACAGGTCGCTTCTCTGACGGTCCCATTTGACTGCGCCGTAGACGGTTGTAGGAGCCACGGACTCAAAAAAAAAGAAAAGACATGCTTGCCGAATTCAAGAGTGGCCCTGAAATATCGACACAGTTGCCATTGCACCCGCTAAAAAGTACGCTCCGTCTGCCAAGTCATTGTTAAAAGTACAGTTATTGTAGCGGGGTTTGGCACGGGCTAGCGTTAGCTAGGTTAGCTTTAACGTTCGCTAGCTTTCAAAATCGAAGACATAAAGTTAACCTCCAACCCCTAATTAACAGATAGATAATACGGTATGGGCCGACTAGGTTTGCTAAATAGATAGCCAGTGACATTTTATTTCATTATGTAGCTGAAACGTACCTTCAAATAACTTGACGAAGTAGCGCTCTCCTCTCGCTTCGTGCATCCGCCATTACACCTCGAGCAAAGACCGTCTTCAGTCAGGTGAAGTGTTGAACTGCGCATGTGTAGTCGTCGAATGCGGCCGAGTTCGCCGGACTTTACAGATGGTCCACCTCACTGATTTTTTTAAATTAAAGGTTACTTGAGCTGATGAGTTTCACAACTTTACTCAAAGTGTTCTTTACCACGTTTCCTTCAGTATAGTCAACTAATTAAGCAGAAATTAGTTATGGTCACTTTTTTTTTGAAGTAAGGTCATCAATTACATTTTACAGTGTGCTATCTCATCACTGCGACTTTCTATCTCATAATTTCGACCATGGGGATATTTTTATTTTCACATCTAACTTTTAATTTTTGTAAAAAAAGTAATACAAATATATTTGTTTTTGCTGGCGGATTCGCGGGCCACATAAAATTACGTGGCGGGCCGGAAGCGGCCCGCGGGCCGTATGTTTGACACCCCTGGTCTAGATAGTGGCTGCTTGATACTGCAGGAGAACGCAGATCTAGCGCCATCCAGCACATTCTGCCCTGGCCAATCAGCAAACACACATTCGTGGTAGAATCCGTGCACTCAGCAGGACTCAGGCTTGGGGACAGTTAAAGGAACTGTAACGACCTGGACACCAAGGTTTGGAGAAACGGAGACTAAAGTGGTTGTTCCTCTATTATCCAATTAAATATTGGAGTAGAGTTTGCTTTGCTATTGGTCATAGAAGAGGTCAAAGGCGTTGAGTTCAGCAATAGTTGATGTAAGTAGCAAGAAGTGTAACGCCTATTGACTGAATGAATAATGAGCTTAACAGATGCCAATAGTGAGGGCAGACAGCGTCCTCTACCAACACAGCCTGCCCACCTCGCTCTCTCTGTGCTTCAGCCACCAGGCAGAGGAACGCTTGATTAAGAGGAGGCTGGTGGGTGGCTGTTGTTTTACTCCCTATTGATCCTCGGAGCACAACTTTCCATCATGCAGAGAAGGCCAGGGCCAAAGACGACAGCTAATTAAGATAGCTAATCACTGCATTTTACAACGGCTGCAGGCTTTGTCACTCTTCTTGACAGCACCTGTTGTTTGGTACCAGCAGCGTGATAGAAGGAGCCGGGCATTTCTAACATTACTGATTTGCAGGAACAGTAAGAACATCGGGGGCAAAGTGGTGGGAGACGGTTAAAGACGGGCCTTATAGTCCTGCAGTCCTGGGACAACATGTCCACGACACACGTTGATGACGTTTGAATGAAGATTCTAAGCAGCTGAGATTTGCGATATTCAAAATGTAGTGGAAATGACAAGTAACGCTTGGCACTGAGGTGGCAATGAGAGTAGATCAAGGATGAGGTGGTTACACTGAGGGGCACATCACATACAGCGTTCTAGCATTCAACCAAACGATGTACACGATGTCTGTGCACGCAGCTTCTTATGACCCATATCAACGTCTACTGTTGGGTCGTAGTAATTATGACATGACAGGATAAAGTCACTACAGTAGCAGTGTGAAGAGCGACAAGGTGAGTACAGGCAGGAGGGAAAACAAACACATGACTTTCACCCAGAACGCTTCTTGTCCCTCGTGAAACCACGTTAACGCTGATTTCTTTTAAGTTACTTAACATACTGAACTCACGTACATGCCCTCATTCAGTAACAAACACCATCTTTTGCTGAACCTAACCTAGTAGCCAAAGAAGGCCTGTGCCTGTAAGCACAGCCTCCCTAAGCTGCTAGCCCTGTTCTTATCAGATAGCATAGCAATATTACTCATTTAATAAAAGTCACTTTTTAAGTCTCTATAGGAATCCCCTGTACAGAGCATTTTATATGTCTCACAATAAATAAGTAGTGGAAAATGTTGCAGAACCAGCAGACACATCATCAGTGCTAATGTTCTTATGGCTCATTTTTAGTTCATCATGAACTGAGCCAAACCCTAAAGAAGCACAGAGGAATGAGGTCATCCTAACTAGCGGGGTCACATCAGGAAGTGACTTGTGTCGTTCTGGAAGGCGGTTACTGTGAGGCTATTAATGGAGCAGAACTATTTACAGATGTACGTGGAGAGATGTGTAACACACACATTTGAAAATTGCCACATGCGAGATACGAGTAAAAAGACGACCAATTGAGAAGCATTGTTGAGTTTCAAATCCCACTCTTCAGACATTAACAGCATCATTAACTACACATTTACAAATCTCAATACAGATTTGGAGAGTTTTGTTTTACACATTTACAAATCTGACTCACACTGACTCAGATTATTCGTTGGCAGATTCTTGTACACATTGTTACGACACATTTAGAGATTATTCTACACACTTAAAAATAGTTCTGCTACAAAATGCCGCCATACGTTATGAACAGTTGTTGTTCAGTGTGTAGAACTTGGTGACCCTCTCAGTACGTTTCAAATACAAACTTCAGACCAAACATTATAATTCCCTTCAAATCACTAAAACAGAAAGAAAGGACACACAGACTGTCAGATAAATGGAATCCCACAGTTACACAGAGAGGGACTCATGGTGGTGAGCGTGGTATTGTACCATGTTGTGGCCTCGATGTACAGACCTGTGAGGGTTTGTGTCATCAAGCTGCAAATGAGGCGTGTAGTTCATGCTGCTTTGGGGTTGAAAGCCCCTCCGGATGAAAGCGCTCTGACTGAGACGCAGCGCACGGCGATGTACAAGAAAACTCTTCACATCTCACTCCGTTGGCTTGTATTTTACTTTATTTTTTGCAGAGAGCGCCCGTCCTCCTCCTCCTCCTTCATGTTTTAATTGACTGCTCTCTCAGAGTGTCAGGGGACCCGGCACAACAGTTTGCCAACCCCCCTGTGATCATCACACCCCAACCCAGCGTCAGAGGGACTCGGGTACCGCTCCGTGATATCCGTGTGTCGCCTGCAACAACGGCCGAGGAATACATTCTCGAGACGAGCTTGTTATACAGCAACAATCCAGGAGGAAAGCGAGTCACCTCTGTCCTTTTCAGAATCACTCTCCGTGAGCTATTGGATGCTGCTCTTTATGTCAAGTGGACTTATTCTGATTCTTAGAGAAAAGGGAGCCAAACATTGCTCCACCGGTGAAGGTGGATGATTGTATTTATGCACGGCAGGCACAGGACCAAGTGCAGCCTTTCTTTTTTTCCCCACCAAAGCGATATTGATAACAGGGAACTCCATCTGGAAAGCTGACCCCGGCCTCGATGTCACTCCCATCATTTATTTGCTCTTTTGACCATTCTGAAAAGTGAATTTCTTTTTTGTGTGCTGGGACAAACACAGCGGAGCTAAGCCCCAACCAGTACGTATGAAAGGAAACTGCAAGGGAATGATTTCCCACCTGGATTCAGCGTGGATAAGCAGGTTGAAAACGGCCTCGTGCAACGTCGACTACATTACTGAGTCTGCGCGTGCGAGGCCGCAATATTGCATTGCTGCTTTATTGTCTGCACCAGCTCGGCTGGGGGAAAAGTCTGAGAAAAGAGTGTGAGAAGTTGAGTTCAATCATGCCAAGTTGAAGAACATACAAAGTTAGTGAGAGATTATAGCTGGAGTCACTTCACATCAGGCGGATCCACCAGGGAGCTAATGGAGACAGGAGAAACAGGAGGAGCCGTCTCTTCTCACTCTTATCCATCGGGGGGGATTGATATGCTGGAATCACAAAGGATGAGGCTGAGAGATCCAGGGCTTCGCTACACATCGGGCCTGTCATCTTCTGGAGCCATTTTGATATTTCCTCCCCGTCTAGGCTCCCTTCAGATCGGATAAGGGCTGTTTTCAAATGTACTCCACTCATCAGTCTGGGGGAGGATGAAGATGAGGGAAGGTTTGGAAAACTCCAAAATAGTCGAGTGATAAAAAAAGAGAGCGGGATATTTAATATCCTTACATGTCAGGTGTCAGTTGTCGAACACTCTGTCTTTGGATGAGAATTTGTTTTAGCGGTGCTGTGGGTGACACATCTAATAGGCATTTAGCTGTCATTGTTGCTGTGACTGTACTGCTGGCTGCTGAAGGAGGTGATGAAACGTTGTCACATTGTCACAGCCGGATGAAAACGCGTGGTTACAAAAGGCTGAGAAGAGGCAGGATAATTGGACTCCTATGGATGGGAAAATCGCAGGATGAGGCAAATGGGAGCGCCGAGCCCCGCGTCAGGACGTATTAGATGGAGCTCGTCATCTGTAACTACGCCCCCGTTGCCAGGAGGACACATGATCGCCGTGTCGCAGTTCTGTGAGCGTTTCCACCTCCGCTTTGAAGCGAAGGCCCGGGCCACCAGAAAGAAGCTGCTGCTGACTCAGACCAGCTGCTCTTTCATTTGAAGAGATTCTTTCCCCCACATTGAGTTCTGATTGGTTCGTCCCCTGCACCCTGTATATACAGAGGGGCTCGGCTGTCCCCAGCCGGACCTTTTCTGTCTTTATTGGTGGAAGCACAACTGCAAACATATGGGATGTCTTCAGATCGCCTTCAGTCATTCTCCAAAGCAAGGAGCAAATCATCTCTGCTGTCTGACAGAGAGCTTCACAGAGACAGTCGTCCTGGAATAATTGCCTCAAACAAATTAGCTCTTGAAGGTTCATGAGGCATTGTTCCCATGAAGTAACGTGTGATACTGAGGGTTGCTCCAGAGGGCCCGTGAGAACAGATGGGGCCATGTTGACCGCATTTTAATACGAGAATTCAAACATTTTCCACTTTCCTCAATTGAAAGTCACGTGTACAGATCCTGGATGATGAGGATTTATGGGTCTGATTATAGTCATAGAAATCTTGCGACTTCTTTACGTTGTTTATGCAACATATCCTGATTATACATTGATATGTGTCATTTTCTTTTTCATTGAAGATAAACATCAATTACCAGTCAATGACATATTTCAGAGAAACATGCTAAATTCATTTTGTATCTATATCTTTTACCCTACCAAGACCCTGCATGTGACAAAAAACAGGGTTTCCATCTGGTACCGTGCCTGACTTCTGTAGATCATAATCTGCAGATAATGAGACCAAACCTTTTGATGGATGTCAGTTTTTGAGCCTGCAACAGACGAGGAATGACTTGTTTTTAGCCTCGCTGACATGTCTTTTGCTACAAAAGCAGTTGTTGATCTCTTGCAGCCCGACTGGCCGGTTAAAAAGAGGGAGGAGTCAACAGTCACTAAAATAGGTTTTCATTCAATATTAGGAGGATGTGTCCAGTAGTATGGGATATTAGCCATGGACAGACAGATACATGCACAGAAATCTGAGCGCATGATCTCCCCTCAGGTCTATTCATGGGGAGATAACAATCCCTTTAATCAGCCTTTGCACATATGGTGCAAACTCATTACATATTTTAAAATGTTCAATATTAATATGAGTTATGTGAGGATTAAATGCCATTTGAGGCCCATTAACTGCAGTTGCATTTACAATCCAGCCACTCTATTCAAAATATGTTGTATTGCAGCCTGATTAACTCAGCATCAGCTCATTATGAAGAGATGTACGGTGTATTATTAGTTATATAATCAATGCATTAAGGTCTAAATGCATGTTAAGTGTACAGAACCAGCAGAGCCAATACTGTACATCAATCAGTTTTCATGCAATCAGAATTTATTTTCAATTTATATGTTGCATTGACAAAATCTAGTCAGACAAGATGTTGGAGATCGGTCACATTCAAGGATCATTTGTCATTATGCAACACGGGGCTGCACAATAAAATGCAGTTGTAGCTCATTAGCTACACCAGAAAAACACAACTAAAACAAAACCAAGGCAGTAGTACGCTCCTGTATGCATCTAACATACGTCAACTAGCAGCAATAAAAGAATTCTCTGGGCAGATCATTTGGCCGACATCTTAACATTCAAAGTTTGACATTTGAGGAAAACATTGTCCATCAACTCTGACTGTGTTTGAGCACCGAGCATCATGATGTAAACAGTCACCAACTGTCAGCAGGAGCAGATTGGGTGATGGAGTAGCCTCGGTACTAGCTGGGTTAGCTTAGCTCCCGTCCTGGCTCTGGCTGGGTGGTAGTGGTGGGTGCTTCTCCCCACTAATGAATCCAGTCCCCACCCTTTGCACTTACAGCATGTCAACTTGAACTCAATCAGATGCAGATCCTTGCATTCATATGAAGCAAAATAGATGAAGTGGACAGTCAAAGCTATAAAACATCTTGGGTTGAATGGTGCCTTTGATATCTGATGCAGATACAACACTGAGGTACTTGTATGTAATACACAAACTGGCTTTTTGTCATATTCTCTTAATGTTTATGTTTGACATCCAAAAACCCAGAAAAGGTACTTCTTTCTTCTGAGCGGGTGAGCTCTGAGGCACTGCACAGCTGCTGGAGTGTGTGCATGTGTGTGTTTGTACATCAGCCAATCACAGCATGTACTGTATGCGCTCATTCAGCTCAAGCAGTCAGCTCTCACAGAGGGGCAGCTGGTGGGACCACCCGTTACTGAGCCACGGGTGTGTAAGGACCCAGAAGCAGGACGACGGACACGCGGAAAAGTTGGAACGAAACTTTATTCCAGGCTGAACACACAACAAGCCTCTGCACACGTGTGGAACGCCGAGCTGTCAGGGAGAGGGCAGACAGAACCAGAGGGAGCAGAGGCAGAACCAGGGGCAGAGGCAAGGCGGACAAGTCCAACCAGTCGGAGGGTAAACGCTGGACGCTCTCCCAAACTGCGGAGAGTGACAGGAGAGAAGGGGCGGAGCTGTGACAGAATCTTGAAAATAAATGTCTGACTTGAAGAAAGACTGCACTACATTGTCTTATTTAATTTAAATTGATTTATATCATTTCGTTTTCAAAGACACAAATAACTCCATACTTATGCCAGTGAATCACACGTATCCATGCTTAATGATTCAGAGAGGGTGTTGTTAGGACGGCAGCAGGCGGACTCCTCGGCTTCGATTATGTATCCTCTTTTATTCAACCATTGCATTGCTCTATCGCTGACATTTGGTCAATACTGCAATCTTTTAGTGATCAGAATATGCCAGACAGTGTGCTCCACAGAATTCCATTAGCCCTGCCTTCAGATTGATGCACTAAAACAAGATATTGAGTGAGAAACAACAATCTGATGACGATCCCTGGGTTTTTATTCTGGTCTTTGAAGGATATTGAGTCAACAGTTTATACATCCTTAACTTTCAGGCAGTTTGTTGTCCATATATTTAGGATTTATACATGAGATCTGGCCAAATGACACCATAATATGTACAAAATGTTTGTCGCATATCAGCTGACTATGCAGAATTATTTTTAAAGATCTTTAGCACTATTCTTAATTTTGGTTTCTTTAAATGTATTTCTTTGTTTCTTCTTTTGTTTCTTTGGTTAAACACACAGAGACATGTACAGTATGTAGTATGAATTTGGCGGGACATCAAACGTGAGGAAACGAATAACCTATAATGCAAATACCTGGAATAAAGTATCTATAAATAATAATTATAAATATAAACCATTTAATTAAAAAAATCGAATGAAATGAATGGTTGCTGTTAAATCCCAGAAATCTGAATCATAAGAATAGTATTATTTAAAATATTGACAAGCTGTATAAGTTGGACACAAATACGGCTCTACATTCTTACTGTTGGTATGAAGAGCAACTGTTTGGTCCTGTTTCAGGTGTACGCAAACCTCATCTATGACATCTGTCATGAGAATTACACAAATAACAGTGTCACGTGTTAATATGTAGCCTTCCTCAACAGTATGTTGTGCGGTTCACGCAACACAATCTGCAGCCACACCCCTAAATGCCACTACATCCTACACACTGTCCCTTTAAGAGCGAGAACTCCTCCAAGAGTGGCTGGATGGGTGAACACAGTACTTTTACTCAGGGGACGGGATCCTGCATGAAACTAAATTTTGAGTGAGTTTACATCACGTGACAATACGTCCATAGCTTACTTATTTGAAGCCCACCGGTGATGTTACCTAAGCCTAGCCGCCTCTGTTTCACAACCACGCGCACACATCCAGCATCAAGGCCTGTCTCACATAGCTGGACATTTCTAAGACAACATTCATAACCAACACAATGACAAATCTTTACTTCCTGTTAAAGTTACACAAGCAACATGTCCTCCAAATGGAAGGACAACCCTGTTGTTTGTGTATATCCCACCGTGTAAACAGTGACCTGAGCAGCTCTGTTCTCACTACGCTCTCATACACACATCATATCATTGACCTGGTAGAAAGAGCTGATGCTCGTGATCCTCGGGAGACACATTGATGGTTATTTTTTGACTGACTCAATAATTAACTGTCCTTCGTCCTTTTTCTTTGGCTGTTGCGTCACCTCATCTGTTGCTCTGGAGACAGAACGCATGTCTCCATAGATTTCTACAATGTGAATATTTAAAGGAACAGCATGAATAAATCAATGGCCTACAACTGGATGCTTATCAGCAGCCAGAGCTTGTGACAGACAACTGGATCAAACCCAAGCAGCCTCTGCTTCAGATACTTGACTGGGATTCAAATACTGTACGTTGTGCAGTAATCCTGACCTTATGGACTTTGGGAAACACATGTCTACTTTTTCTATGATGTTTTATTAGCATTCAATCCCCATTACTCTACTTTCAGTGTATGCTGATGAAAACATCACAAATATTCGACAGTAGCTGCTGAGCTGCCTGCTTGTTAATAAGAGCACAAGTGTTCAGGCCAACAATTCTGAATATGTAAGTATATCAGGTGAGTGTTAGTTTAGTGCAGAGTATTTCATTCCACTCCTTTGACCTCTTTCCTTAGCATCAGGCCAAGTTACAGGGAATCTACCCTCAGACACAGAAACGAAGACCCAAGATACACAAGAGCCATCAGCCAATGGCCAGTCAATGGCCAGTGGAGAGTACAGGAAGCAGAATGAAGGGCTGATGAGAAACCAGTGTCAGATTCACCTCAGATTCACCAAGAGGAAAGCCATCGAGTCTGACAATAATCCACCAAATCCTTTCATCAATGAGCTGTCAGGAATGTTCTGTGTGTGTTGAATCAGATTCTGGTTCTATTGTGAAGCTGAAAAACAAAACGGACCAACAATAATTATTATGCAAGGAAATAGTCGAAATTCTGCTTTGTAGAAACAATGAATGACTGAACTGATTATGTTAACGTTTAGTTAACACGGCCTCTCGTTCTGTAGTTTGATGACAGCGTTGTGTTACTTCCTCGCTTTTGAGGACAGTCATCGTTTCCACGGCCACGTCAGGGAAACAGACGGCGTGGGTCGTTTTAAGTCAGCCACTGGTTATTGTGATTGTTATTCAGTGTCCTGGTGGAAGTGACAAAGACTTTTCAACCGTTAACTGAATGAAGAAATTGCAGCAAAGAGTTAGAAGTGATTTCTACGTTGTGTCTCTTTTAATTGTTCATCATCATTGAACCTTCACTGACATAGATCAAAAGTCAGAGGAACACCAAAGTGATTACAATTCATCTTCAGGGGAACATGTCGTGGAAATCCAATAGTTGTTCAGATAATATAGTCGGGATGTAAGTATTGGACCAGCAGACGGAGCGACTGACATTGCCGTCACTCACAAGAGAGGTTTGTGAAAACGCGTGGTTGTGAAAACCTTCTCATACAAGATGTTTTGGTGTTCTGTTGGGTCCAACCACAGTTGAACTGGATTTCATCCATGAATGAGACCCGTAACTAAGACATACTTGAAGTTTTAGACCAGGGTTGCCTGAAGACCTGCAGTGGTACACAATGTACCGTGCATGATACAGACCTCATCGACAACCTGTTTGTCAATGATAATATCGTCTTAAATAAAATAAGTATAGTAATAACTTAATCATGGAAACACTATCATGGTAATAATATACCGTGATTATATTAATAATCTTGATGCTGCTGAAAAGGCAACAGCAAGATGAGCACAGTGCAATCAAAGTCATATAGAAGAGAGAAGAATGTACAAACACACAGTATATGTGCCTCTGCGCTGTCTATGTTGATATCATGACGGAACCTTGGCCTCCGCTGGTATTGCCTTCCTCGCAATCCCATAGTATCAATTGAGTCAATCAGAGCGTATTCCAGAGGCTGGGGTAGAACACCTGGACCACATAGAGGCCTGGCATTATCATTCATATTAAACAATAACCCAATGGCACTTATTTTCACAGAACAATATCAGTGGTCAATCAATAATGCATCCAAGGTTCAATTTGAAATTGATATTATGCTTGCAGTTAATATCATGTGGCTGCTAAGCTACAGCACTGTGTCTATGGAGGACTTACCTGGCTAAGTAATCACAAGCTATCGTGTGAGTGGCTGCTACAGCAGATATTTATCTCCTGGGAGGACAGCTTCATATCGCCGGAAACATTAATATAAGAGGAGGTGATAAGATGACTGCTATCAAGCAGCTAAACGACTTCCGACTTCCGATGTCAATAATGGGAAAGCTTATGCATTTGTAAAAGTTCTGCTTTATTGCTGATTTACATAGAAATTGCCTTATTTTAGACTAAATAAGGACGTCTTTCATTCTCTCATTATAGCTCTTTATCCGAGGTCTGGATAGGATACGCCATTGATTAAGAGTGTTCCTGTGCTGGTGCACTGCACTGATAGAGCAATTTTCATCACTTATGAATGGCCTTCCCATTCTATTGTTGGTTGTCAGAGGGGGAAACCTAAGTACTCAAGTACAAGAGGTAAGTACAGTACAGTACAGTTTATGAGACGACACTACTCTACCTTCATGACCAGGCCTTTAGTTTCCAATCTGTGGGTTTAAACTCACCTTGTGTTGGGCAGCTGCAGCTCAGATGGAAGCACGGGTTGTCCGGAAGGATTGATGGATCATTCCCCAGTTTTTCCTGTCAACATTTCATCGAGTTGTGTGTAGGCTTGGGGGAAATGTACTGTCATGGTGGGCTCACATGCAAAGGTTTGGTTCCTTAATCCAACTCCCACATAGGAACTGCCCACTGCGGAGCTCCCTCGAGGACTACATACCGTCAAAGGCTTTTTGTGTCTTTTTGCTTTCGCCACCGCTAATAGGAACGCTGACGTGACTTGAGCCGTCCGGTGCAGCTCATGCAAATCTCCAGCTGTGAGATCGTGGAGCTGCTAGTTCAATATGTGCCACAAGCTCTCTTCGATTTTTTCAGGAATATAAGAACCGGACTAACCAAAGAACACAAACAATGGAGGCGGAGGTAGACTAGCATCCCACGTGTTCAGTGAGGTGACATTACATTTTCTTTCATGCTGGTGGCTTTGGCGAGAGCAGAGATTAATACAACATCTTGAGTGTTTCTGTGATGGAACCCGCTGTTTTACAGCAAAGTCAACCAGCGAGAATGTGCTCAATATAGTGTCACTTAAACTGATGTTCTTTGGTGCTGCTGTGCTCTGCTCTTCAGGTCGGGGCCTGCCGGCCAACCTCTGTAGGTAGTAATACTCCAACTATGATAAGTATGTCACACAACCCCACGACAATGTTTTTGACGCCTGTTCAAAATGTAAAAAGCCTCATCGGCCCCAGATTGGGTATTGTAATGTGGTCCATCATAAACCCATGAGGTGAATGGATGGAATACTCTGAGGCAGGAGTTATGTTCTCTGTGTAAACAGTGAGGCTGACGACATGCATGAAACAAAGCTGCCTCCACTGACGCCCACAAACGGTTATTGATGAAAATATAATGGTGGATTGTGCTCTCCCTCTGTAGCAAAGCGTTGGTACACAAAGACCATAAGAATAATTATCATTTCAGGGGAACAAATATTACCCCTTGGGCTCCAATTATTTTCATGCATTTGCTCCCTCAGTGTCTGACTCAATTCTTTTTTTAATATAAAAAAAGTGTTTTGCCTCCACCCTGTGTGTAGAAATCGAGCTGCTATACGAGAGACACGATGAGGCTAGTTCATGGATATGGATATGATACACTCACTGTATACACTTCAGTACTTCAACACATGTAGCAAGACAGGAAGTGAAGCTACTGGGTCTGGAAAAATTCTGCAAGTGCCAAACCAGTCCCAAAAACAAGGCTGGATGCTTTATGAAAGTTCACATTGCAGGTATCTATGTTTTGATTTGCATATCAGGATTTCAAATGGCAGAAAAGTTGTTGGTAAACTTATTTGTTCAGTCAATCATCACAGCTGTAGTACATTTCTCACGATATCCAGCTCGAGAAGCCAGTTGCAAAATCAACGTGTGATTTCCTGTAACAAAAAAAAACTGCACACTTTTATGAAGGCAAATCACTGTCAAAATCCGAGCGCGTGAATGAGATCCCACACGTGCAAATGAATTACTTTGACGAGCGCTTTTATATTACTCCGTGCAGAATGTCTCTGCTCGCGTGAGGAAGATTGCAGCCTGCGAGGAGAAAACCATGCTTTGAGCGCGAGTACTATCACCGCTCTTCTGCTCGCCAAACTTTCACCTGCTCGCTTACAAGTATTTTAGATTTTATTTTTGACACCAAGTGGGCAGACCCAGTAATCATTGTTTAACTAAATTGAATTGGTTACAATCCTTGTCTTTAGATTGGCCGGATGTCACTCAGGAGGTTTTCAATCCGCCACTAAACACGTCTCCACTACATCTCAGAAGTAAAGGTTCTACATTTGTCTGACAGGTTTTTAAGTATGTTACGAGTGTTTTGAAATACAATCATTAAAAATGTGTTTCTCTTGTAAATAAAATGGAGTCAAGTTGCTCAGATTGGTTTAAATTCAATCATCATTCTATTACGGACAATGTGTTTGATCGTCAAACCTCTTGTGACAAACAGCTCAAAGAAACTCTTTGATCTTGATTGATTCAAACATGATGTGATCATATTTAATCATACCGTCGTGTTTACAGATGTTAACAGATATAATGTAGTTGTGCATACGATGAGCAACAATTGACCCGGCCAAGGATCTGGAGCCACGGTTAGGAACCATTGTTTGTCTATTACATTTGCCAAGTGAGTTCCCAAACTTCAATCACTGACAAAGTGATTGAAGTGGTTGAAAAAGTATTCAGATCCTTCATTGCAGTAAACGTACTAATACCATACTGATGAAAGAATCCACTACGAGTAAAATACCTGCATTCAAAACCTTGGTCAAGTATGTTATTATCAGCAAAATGTACTTTAAGTGCAGAAAGTAAAAGTACCCGTGCAGTAAAATGTACCCTGTCAGTGTTTTACTATTACCGTACTTTTCGGACTATAAGCCGCTACTTTTTACCCCACGCTTTGCGGCGTCGGCTTATAGGCCGGTGCACTTTATATACGGATTTTTCCGTAGCTTTTCTCCACCACAACAACAACCGCAACTTCCGGTTCCGGTCTAACACAACATTTACTAGCTCCCGACACAGAACAGTTGCTACCAGCTGTTACTGACAGGGTCGCTACAATATGGATGAAGTACCTTTGACCTACGTCTCACTAGGACTGTTAACAAAAAAGGTTGAACGGCAAGATGCTTTTAACAGTACATGTCCGATTCGCTAGCTTCTAAGCTAATTTTAACATTACGGCCAATGGGGAAATGCTAACCGCGATTAGCATTAGCGAATATATAATGTTCTTTGTACATCTTTTCATGCAGACATACTTGCATTACAGACTAAGGTCTCTCACGGCTACCAAACGAAAAGCAATGAGGCAATACCGGTAACTGTTGTTGTTCATAGCTCTGAATAGCTGTTGTGCTAGCAGCAACTGGCCAAGCCAGTTAGCCGTAAATGCTATTCAGAGCTATGAGCAACGTCGACACGTCGACACGCTGCATGAGAAGATCAGCTTTTTCACAATTGTGGCAAATCTTCCAGATATGATCTTAGTTCATGTATAATTGTGTTTACAATGGCTGGTATGATGATAGTCTGCTTTATCTCAGCCATTCGTTGTCATTCAGCCATGAAGGTACCGGTACATGATGTGGTGTGTTCAAGGACCCAAATGCAGACTCCGGACAGCAGAGTTATATTGCAAACCAAGATGAGCTACGAGCAACAAGTTATTGCCTCGTTGCTTTTAGATTCTAATGAGAAGACACGCTGCTTCGTTTTACTTCTTCAGTTTGGTAGACTTGAGAGACCTTAGTCTGTAAGTATGTCTGCATGAAAAGATGTACGAATAGATATTATATTCACTATATTCGCTAATGCTAATCGCGGTTAGCATTTCCCCATTGGCCGTAATGTTAAAATTAGCTTAGAAGCTGGCGACATGTTATGATGTTCAGAGAAGAGGACAACTTTAGTACTGTTAAAAGCATCTTGCTGCTCAACGACAGTTATTGCGTGTTTTTGTGTGCGTGTTTTTGAGTGAGAGCAATAAATCATCTTGGTTTGTAATATAACTGCTGTCCGAGTCCTGTTGTTGCAGCTACGGTATTCAGAAGCTACAGCTACGAGCAACAAGTTATTGCCTCGTTGCTTTTAGATTCTAATGAGAAGACACGCTGCTTCGTTTTACTTCTTCAGTTTGGTAGCCTTGAGAGACCTTAGTCTGTAAGTATGTCTGCATGAAAAGATGTATGAATATATATTATATTCACTGTATTCGCTAATGCTAATCGCGGTTAGCATTTCCCCATTGGCCGTAATGTTAAAATTAGCTTAGAAGCTAGCGACATGTTATGATGTTCATAGAAGACAACTTTAGTACTGTTAAAAGCATCTTGCTGTTTAACGGCGACACCTGCGGCTTATAGACCAGTGCGGCTTATCTATGTGCAAATTCTTTTTTTCTTTTGACAATCGGCTGGTGCGGCCTATATACCGGTGCACTCTATAGTCCGGAAAGTGCGGTATATCTGATGTTTCAGGATATATATTGCTGCATTGACGTGCATGCTGCATGTTTTTAACTCCTTTATATACTGTTGGTTAGTTTAATCAGCAATTCATCATATTCTATCAGCTCATGGTATATTTGTAGTGTCAGTACAGTACAGTATTTACCTCTGTGATGTAGTACAATCTGAAAATCGCCCCCGAGTGTCTGTGGAGTGATATCCGGCCAATCCAAAGCGCGCATGGATCTCATTTGCGCTCTCGGATTTTGACAGTGATTTGCCTTCATACACTTTCCAGCAGAAAGAAAAATCACAAAAGAACACAAAATTTGCCTAGAACCCCAAATCACTAAGTACGCCCCCTGCTGTACATTATCAGAGCCAATAGTGCAAGATAATTGTGCACTTACAGTAGTTGAGCCTCAATTAGAACCAGAGTCAAGTTTGACATCAATGCAGCTCTCAGTTAGAAGCCTGGCTAACCTTTGTCAGCATTAGATCCTTCTTCTCACAATTAAATTGCTTAGTTCATTTCATGGATTCTTTCAGTCTTTGTGACTATTGTCACATAAAGTCCTTGTTCACTGTCTGCAAACTTTGTCCGACAAATGAAGATCACATTAGAACTGACATAAACAATGATTCCTCTTCTTCCTGCACTGTGATTTGGGGTATGCTTGTTTTTGATACATTGCTGGCACCAAAGTAAAAGTGGCCCCACCTTTCTCTGTTGAGTTTTCCATTTTTGGTGAGTCAAATAGGCTCGTAGTTGGCAGGCTGATGAAATTAATGATTACCAATATGTAATTGAAATATCAATATGTTTGTTGATAGCCTCATTTCTATACAAGTAATATTTCTACTGGTTTAAATAAACAATTTGATAGTATATACCATGTTTGCAGAGCAAGAGTTTTGTGCGTAAGGAATACAAAATGTAGACGCCTCTTCCAAATATAGGCCTGTTGAAAAACAACAACATCCAGCAGCTAGGGGTTAATAGAGCTTTTTCACTTTCTATCCGGAAGCAAGGCTAACTCGAGCTCTGAGACTGAACCCAAAACAGTATAATTGTGGGCCATAAAACCAAAACAATGAGCTTAAGGACTCAGTCAACACCTTCTGACACCCATCCATCCATCCATTTTCTACAGTTTATCCGGGGTCGGGTCGCTTGAGGTAGGTACTCCGTCCCGACCTGGAGGGCGCAATCCACCGGTTTCCGGCAGAGCATCATGGCCTCAGATTCGGAGGTGCTAACGCTCATCCCCGCCGCTTCACACTCGGCTGCAAACCGCCCCAGTGAATGCTGGAGGTCATAATCCGAGGAGGCTAACAGGACCACATCATCTGCAAACAGCAGAGAGGTGATCCCGAGACCCCTGAACCTGACGTTCTCCACCCCCAGGCTGTGCCTAGATATCCTGTCCATGAAAGTCACGAACAGGACCGGTGACAAAGGGCAGCCCTGGCGGAGGCCAACACCCAACGGGAACGTGTCTGACTTATTACCGAGAATGCGGACACAGCTCCTACTGCAGTCGTACAGAGACTGGATCGCCCGTTGTAATGGGTCCGGCACCCCGTACTCCCGCAGCACCCCCCACAAGAACCCCCGAGGGACCCGGTCGAAAGCCTTCTCCAAGTCCACAAAGCACATGTAGACTGGTTGGGCAAACTCCCAGAACCCCTCCAGTAGTCTTGTGAGGGTAAAGAGCTGGTCCACTGTTCCACAGCCGGGACGGAATCCGCATTGCTTCTCTTGAATCCGTGGTTCGACAAACGGTCGGAGCCTCCTTTCCAGCACCCTTGCATAAGCCTTCCCCGGGAGGCTGAGTAGTGTGATACCCCGATAGTTCGAGCACACTCTCCAGTCCCCCTTTTTGAAAATGGGTCTACCAGTCCATAGGCACGGAACCCGACCCCCATGCGACATTGAAGAGGTGTGTCACACAAGACAGCCCAACAAGGAGCTTTTTGACTACCTTAGCGGTGTTGGGATCTAAAGGAGCGTGTTTGGGTTATCAGCATTTAAGAAACTGAATTCTTGACATCAATAGAATTATTGATGTATGTAACAATTATTAATGATTATTAATATAAACGGGGCACCACCCTGCGAACAGGGACCAATAACCAAACGATAAAACTAAGTCTCATAATTAGTAGTCACTCATAATGTCAATAGTCTGCGTATGACTACACATTCAGTGACAGTGAAGGTTTAAGTTCGAGCACAGGCTACTACATACAGTCTTAACAAATACATATGCACAAGTAATCACAGACGACTGCTCCTGAAAGTATAACAGAGTTTATTGAATCAAAATAATAAATGATCAAATCAATTAATATTGCAACCAACAAACGTTATCATACAATTTTATATGCCTAAACTAAAGAATGAATAAAATGGATGAGGGTGTATGTCTGTGTGTGTATGTGTATGTGTGTGTGTGGGTCTGTGGGTGAACAGGAAGGAGTCTTACAGCTACGCTAAAGACTACAAAGATGGCGGCGTCGAGTGACGCTGGCCAAAGGGGAGGGGCCTTAAGAACTACAGCTAAAAACTACAAAGATGGCGGAGTCGAGTGACGCGGACCAAAATGGCAGTTAGGCTGCTGTATGTACTCACGTGTGCCTGGGCAGCACGTGATGTGAGGCGCTCGTTTGAACGAGGTTCCCCAGGGGTAGAGCTAGGAGCTACTGTGTGTGTGCGTGTTTCGTGAAAGGAGGAACGAGAAAAAGGAGCGAGAACTCGAAGTGAATCACGCTTCGGCGTGCGATGTGGTAGGGAGCCTGCTTGCTGGTTCTATCATGCATAAATATACCGCTGTCGTCTTGGAACTGCCGGTAACTTATGCCGTGATAAACCACGCACCTCAGCTCACTCACCGAGTCGAGTTAATGAAAAAAGAACTTCCACACGGAGTGGAAGACAATGAATGAAAGTAATCCCAAAGAAACAGTCATAGTTGATACACAAATACAGCGGAGCTTCTCTGCGCCGTAATGATTGCGTAATACCTCAATATCACGCGACAGTCTTAAACACACAAAAACACGGGAATATCAACATATACATGAATGGCCTGAATTAAACTTAAGTTAATTTAAGCTAAGCTATGCCCAAATGCCAAGAACCTTACTTGTAGATGCTTCGTTGCAACGTGGAAGTGTCCGTGGCAAAGTTGTCCTTTTTCTTCGAGAGGAAGGGGGGGGGGGGTGCTTCTCAGCGCGGCGTTGAGCTGGCGCTGTTTCGGTCTGTCGTGGCGCAGCTCGCTCTGGAGCAAACGCAGACGTGATCTGTCCTCGCGGCAGGGAGGGTGATCTAACTTCGGCTGACGGCGTGGTCCGTGCGTCTTACCGGGAATCGTCGGTGAAGGAGGGAGGCGTTGTCGTCTTTCCTTCGCCGGAATGTGTGCACCAAAAGAAAAAGGAGCAAAAAGCGCTGAACTGATCGCTGAAGCAGATTCGTTATCGCGGGCTGTTTCATCCAGCGAAACGGCTTGTCAGGGTTTGAGTAGGGTTGAAGGGCCGTTGCTTCCTCGTGGCCTCCGTCGTGCTGGAGGGGGGAGGAGAGGCCGAGGTGTCTTCATGCGTCCAGGACGAAGGTCCGGGTGAAGAGCGGTTGCGTGCTCCCTAACTCAACCGAGGTCGATTGGAAAAAGCATAGAAGTGGGGGCAGCAGATAGTTTTATAGAACAGAGGTCGAACCACAGGGGTCCTGGGGTCTCTTGGCTCTCGGCCAATGAGATTGCCGCGGTTACCATGGTTATTTGGGGGGGGGGGGGGAATTCACACCTGAGTGTGAAATCCCTTTGCTCTCCTCAAACTACAAGTCAGGATGAGACCTTTGCTTGAAAAAGCGAAGGCCTGATTGTCTTTGTCCACAGCACATGTTTAAGCCATAGGCCAGAGCCCAACAGCGGCCTCCGCCAGGGATATGGGTACGGCGCCCCCCAAGTCTTCAGGCGCTGCCTCCTCTCCATGGGACATGTTGGTCGGGTTGAGGAGTTCCTCAAAGTGCTCTTTCAACCGCCCGACGATGTCCCCCGTCTGGGTCAGCGGGTAGGCCCTGCTTTCCCTTCCTGAGCGAGCCGTCGGATGGTTATTGGTACCTCTCAGCAGCCAACCAGGTAAATATTTCTGGCTTTATATAAACAATGTATTAAGTTATCAGGATTCACTCACGTTTGTAGAAGCAAGAGACAAGCTTTATTTATATGGACAATCTTTTCTTGAAATGCTGATCATTTAGGTTTCTGGCCGTTATTTACACAACAAATAAATGTTACTCTGTTTTTTTCAGGAAGCAACATGTAGTATTATATGCTGTACAATGATATTGCATTTTTTCCTTTCATCCCTGTAACTACACCATACATATTAAGCCATATTTATGCTGCTGTAGCTAAATCAGTGATTGACCCATTTAATGGGAAATGACCGAATGGAGCGCAGATGACTCAAGCCAACTTTTGCTCCATGCAAAGACTGATATCATCAAAGACAGAGTAAAGTTTATTCCAACTAATTGGCAGCAACATAAAAGGGAGATTGAGCAGCATTGGAAGATACAGAATTTTTTATTTTAATTCCTCTAACTGCTTTCTCTCGTACGGCAAAAACAAAGCATTTGCTCGTTAATGATGAAAGAGCTCCATAACTCCCATGTTGACTGACGATCACTGAGATGTATGACACCTCTCAACTTGTCATCGAGGAGTTATTTGTACTCTGCTGCGATCCATTCTGTGAGGAAAGACCAGATGTCCCGTCTTAATTAGGCCGGCAGTGATGTTTTTAATGACTTCTAGCCCATTACAGGCAACGCAAGAGTTTTCAGATCTTCCTCCTGTCACTCCTGTGGGCCTGCTGCTCTTTGTCTGAGGCTTGAATGTGAGTTTTGACACATTTAAATCCTCCAAAGACAGTCAGGGAGAACATGCACTTTAGTGTGTGGTTGTGTGTGTGTGAGTGTGTGTGGGTGTGTGTGGGTGTGTGTAGGCACGCAGAAATGAGAGCCGGAGACAAAGAGTTGAATCTGTTGTCAAAGAATGAGATCCAACTTTCCCTAATGTGTTCTATGTTGTTCGTTTATCATGCACACTTCATTTATGGGACTGTGGGCACGTATTGTAAAATATATTTAATTCATGGTATATAAAGTTGAAAAACTAGGCCATCGTAGTTGATGGAGGATCTGCTGTGTGTGCTCCTTAAATAATAGTGCAAAGGAAGGAGAAAAGACGCCCTCCAAGGAATCCATGTAGTTGTCTCTCTAAGGTTTTGAGTCAGACAACACCTTCTTTTCCCTTTCTTCCCTCCCCCTTTGCTTCAGCTCTCTTTCTTCTGTTTGGTTATTCTGTAGTTATGCTCCCCCACTTTTTTTTCTTCTTTTTTCTTTTACTTTTTTTGGCAGCCAAGACACCATAATATTGTCAGGGAATGTCTTCCCTCTCATCCATTTTAACTAGATCATGGCTCAAATTGTGCTCACAATGAAAAAGCATTGGAAAGTTTAGAGCTGCAGATGAAATATGAATATAATATATTTGCAGTGATATGCTGCCCTGTGATGTGTCAATGAGGACCATCTGCAAAGGAGGCTGAGGTGAGCCGACACCGGCCTCTCCGCACCACATGAACCACCTCAAGGTAAAGATAGAAGTAAGTTTCTGAACAAATGTTATTGCTTGCTGTAATGAGGGTATAAAATGTTATTAATATTTTAGAACAAGCCCTATTTTTCATTTCTGAAACCCACTGTGGGGCTCCTTTTCAAAGGGTTTCAGTCAAAACCCAATGGGAGATTCAATTGACTTTAATCTTGCATTCGTTTGAAAATTTGAGCCCATTCGTTAACTTTGCCTTCTCTGTGCAGTTTTTCATTGCATTTCAATGAAGCCGCTTTCCTGTGGTGTTAAAACACTAATAGCTGCTTCAAATAGCAAATGAGACAGCGGCTACACCAGCACGAGAGAGAACAAGAGAGGAAGGGAGGAAGAGGGAGAGGAGCAGATACTTAAGACCGTCAAGCATATTATTGTGAAACATCTATATTTTCAATTTAACATTCCATATATTTGACCTTGGGGGTTAGAAGAATCCAATACCTTGCTGTGAGGTACAGTCATCATATATTTATGTGCTGCAGTGAATAATTTGCAGATTGAGACACAACATTAGGTATGCTGTGCCACCTTTCATGCTCTGACAGCGTATCGGCCGCATCCACATAGCGAGGCTAATTGGTGAAAGGCATTGTGGCTGCAGCGATGAGAGGTCACAATGCCATAATAAAATAAAGGAATAAGGGCGGGACCTGAATTATTCTCTTTGATGTCCGTTGGACCTCGGAAGTGAGACTCTAATTGCCGCGGCTCAGTAGCGTTCCCCTCTCTGGACAGTGTTCACATGTCTCTCTCGCTCACCTGCTGCCACTGCACTCAGGCCAACTTCGGTGGTTTCCTCACCTAAGGCCAGCTCATCTCCACTCAGTATGATGGATGTGAATGCAATTCATACAATATATCCCCTTTGGACTTTAAGTTCCGAGCATCTCGGAAATTACCTTTTTTTGGATTCATGAGCGAGGGCATTGAATACCTCCCAGCAGTGCTTTCACCAAACATTTTTCAAAAGGTGTTTGTGTCACCAAGCTCATCTAGCTCTCCGCTCAGCCAGCCTTTCCAACCAGCAGCCTCGCCCCATCACAATAGGCATACAACCGTGTGGGGGGGGGGGGGGGACTGCATCTGCTCTGTCCACTGCCTTTAACCAAATGTCATTATGCATTTTCACAGGCTAAACAGCTATCTTATTCACCCAAGAATCCCCATTAATGAAAAGTAGGTCAAGTGCAGAGTTCCAAAAAGGAATGCCAAAATCTCCCAGCCCTGCACTGCCCTAGCGCCAGCCCGACCCCGTGGAAAAAAACGTGCAGAGAAGGAACTCTCTCCAGCGATTAGTCATGCTTCTCAGCCAGCTCTGGCTCACGTTAAATGTATGTACACATCAAAGGAAATGACGAGGACGGCTATTTCCAAAGCTCTCTGTGTTGTTAGATTACTTAAATGCCTCTCCTGCTGGTGGGGAAGGCTGCGTCAAATTAAAACGAGTCAACAGATCTTATAGAAATGCCAAAGTATCTGGTGGATTTTATAGAATCGGCCGGTGTGTCCTTGTGGGATCCCTCATACCTCAGTGCGGTCCCTCATCAAATGAAAGCTCGTGTTGTTGTTTCTGCTGCCTCTGTTTAATCAAGCAGCCCCTCCCCCTCCCCGGCATCATCACAAGCTACTGACACAATGCCTGACTAATCCTACCCGCAGCTTTGGGATATGGCACCCACACAGTCAAATGAGCAAACAAAGAAGCTTAAGTCCTCCATGCTGGATTAAGGAGGTATAGGAATAATGGCGGGCCATAGATACTCTAACTCCAGCCACCAAGCCAAGTGTCTCAGACTGTCTGAGCCCAGCCTAGCTGAGCCCATCTGTCATGACCCTGGTCCTGGACCTTTGGCTACATGCAGTGGTTACTTTGACTATCATCAGGCCTTACAGCAGAGGACAGACCCTGACATCCACAGGAACTCTTCCACAGCTCACTGGGCTGTCACCGCTTTCTGTTTCCATGAGAACTTGTCAGATTTTGTGGAGATATTGCCAAATTACTTAAAAACAGGTGTGCTCACCTGGTAGAGCAGGCACCAGTATACTGACGCCTTACTGTAGTGGCCTGCTGTCATGGTCCTGTCTCTTCAGCTGCTCAATAAAGGCCAAAAGATAAGAACTAAATTCAAATGAATTAATTTCTGAGCAGCATTTTCACCACAACATTCAAAAATAAATCAGCTCCCTGGCAGACGGAAACGTGTGCTAACCAATGGGATCGTATCTGGCAACCTGTGCTGCAGCTGCAGCGGCTGAGCCCTGACTACCAGCTCTACGGCGCTGTCCCTGGACCCTTCACGTCCCTCTCCCCATTAGATTGATATTAATCTTCTCATCTTACCCCTGGGGCTGCCTCGAGGGGGTGCGCGAGAGGAAAAGTGTAATGGCGGTGTAATGGCGGTGTCTGATGGTGTAATAATATTAAATATAAAAAAAATGTAATTTTAATTTTAAAAGTGGGATTTTTCACAAAATAAAAACATGAATTATGAAAAATTCCCTTTGTCAGATTTAAAATGAAAAACGTACAATTTAATAAATGCACTTGAGCTCCTTCCGGCAGACTTGCCACCTGCCGCCAGTCGTACACACTAGCGAGCCTAGCTTGTGCAGCTAACGTCAGCTAACAGCGAACTTCATTCATTCAGCAACATTCATTTAAATATGCTAAACTGGCTGAAATCGGGGAAACTGTCAGGTGGGACATCTGAAGCTATCAGTCGTAAAAGAGGAGAGAGACAGAGAGGGACAGAGAGAGAGAGAGGAATCGGAGGCGAGGGGAACGGAGAGGTGCGTTGGGGAGAGACCGGGAGAAGAAATCGAGCCAGAGTCAGAGGAAGATGAGACAGAGGAGACCGAAAAGGAGGAAGGGATAGCACAGACAAATCGGGAGCACATCGGCCCATCGAGTCAAGGTGAAAAAAGAGGAAACGAGAGTGAGCATCAGACTGGGAAAAAAAGAGGAAATATGATGAAAAGTATCTGTGTCTGGGCTTCACTTGGATTGGCAACGCAGATTCCCCAAAGCCACAGTGCGTGGTGTGCAGTGAGGTTCTGGCTAACAGTCTGAAGCTCTTATTTACGTCGCCACCTGAACACCAAGCATGCCAGTGCAAGTCAAAAGCCCCTTACATTGTTTATATCGAAATTGGAGGAGTTACAAAACAGCCCAAAAACAACTGCAGTCTCATTCATGTTGGGTCTACAAAACACGCACTACGGGCTTCATATCTGGTGACAGTTACAGAATAGCGAGAAAGGGGCTACCGCACACAATCGGCGAAGACGTGCTTGCCAGCTGCCAGAGAGATGGTGGAATGTATGATTGGAGAGAGAGAAGCCTAAAAAGTTTGGGAACCGCTGCACGAGACTAGGAGTCTACAGTCATGCTAGCAAACCCCATGAGGCTGTGCTTAGGCTACACTAACGGCAGCATGGTGACATGCTGACAATGACAATTATTGTTATTATTATTTTGTTATGAGATACTGAATGTTTAGAAGGTATAATGCTTACTATGGTCACCATCTTAGTTAATAACATTAGCATACTAACATATCCAGAGTCGTTTGAGGCCGGCTCCAAAAGCGAGTCACTATAGACTTCCATGTTATTAAAATGCCCAACTTTACCAATAAATAGCCTGGTAAAAAAAACGGTTTTGGTTTCTTATTAATTAATAGCTAATAGCTAATTTGCCTGTTTACTGTACGAGGTTGAATTCTTAAATAACTCACCCGTTAAAATTGTATCGATGCTTAAAGTGCAACGCCCTCAGTGACAAGTGGCTACCGTCCCGGGCCGCTCACTGCCAGCTGTCTCCTGTGCTACATCACCCAGGTCCCAGTTAGGCTGTGTCGTCACTGGCAAGATGGCGAGGGCCGGAGCCGCCCACACAGAGCTTCACAATGGCTCTTCAGACACCTACGGAAGACGGCACTAAGTCCATGGATACATTATACAGTCTATGTGAAAAACACTTCTGGAACCGGCGGCTACAGTTCACAGCTCTGTTCTCTGATTGGACGAGCTACCAGCCACTGGCATCTTATCACCAGCTATAGATCCAATCAAATGGTGACATTCCCATTCCCTCTTTCATTTAGAGCAGGGGTCTTCAACGTTTTTCAGGCCAAGGACCCCCAAACTGATAGAGATGGAGCAGGGACCCTCGACTATATATATTGTATACAATTTTATATTAAACTGGGCATAGTGCCATGTATAAACATACCTCTTTATTGTGCATTCAATACTAAGCTATTCAAATAAGACACAGGTTCATATATTCATGTTGTTATGTTAAACATGTGCAAGGTACAGTGAGTAGGGAGGCCGTGCCACTGACATTTATAAACACACCTTGTCAACTGATACCAATGTCAATATCAACATTATCTGTCAATTGCATGATAATCATGCACACAAGCTATTCAAACTGATATTTCTATTTTAAACATAAATGTGGAAACACAAATGAGTGATGGCCTATTAGTGCCACTGCCATGCATAAACATACCTGTTATCTTTCATACAATACTGAACTATTACAATAATGGACACATTCATGTTTGGAAAAAAAAAGAAAAGAAAGAATTGTCTAATCAACCAAATATTTCACGGACCCCCGAGGGGTCGCGGACCCCTGTTGAAGACTTCTGATTTAGAGAAAGACATGCTCCTGCCTTCATCACAATGACATCACAGGTACTATTCAACATGCACATAATGTTTGGCGATGATGGCTCCGGTATGTCCGGGATGGATGATGAACTGTCTGGTGCTCCACTGTTGTGTAAGGAAAGATGGCGAGCATCCAGCACAACAAAGTGTGGACACCCCGATAGATTATGGAGCCGGTGGGATTTAATACTCCACTGGACTGTTCAAAGGAGGCGCTCTGGAGGGATGTGCATATTGCTAACAGCATATGCACTGGTGTGTGTGCTGCTTTGTGGTTTGCGTATGTGTGTTTAGAAGCAGTATTTCTGTTTGTAACTGTGTGTGGAGGTGTGTGTATCTGTGTGTCAGTGTGTCTTCAGTTGTTTAAAGACTCAGCCATTGGACCCGAGGGAAAGAAAAATGAAGGAAAAGGCACAGGGCAAAGTTGCAGTGTGGGGGTCCGTATCGAACCTGTGCCATCTACCCACCATCCCTGCTGCATCCAATTTCAGCACCAACGCTTCCTGTTAAACCCCATCAAACAGACACACGGCGGCACAAAGGAAAACCTCATCTCAACGGGAAACTAATCCGCCGGTGTGCGCTGTAAGCCTGTCAGGTTTTTTTTTTATTGAAAGAAGTCATCACTCATTTCGCCAAAGATTAAAAGTATGGCTAAATTGAGAAAATCCGCTTAGGAAATTCTGAATTTAAATAGTGAGTTGGAGGGGCAGCTAGCAGAGATGCCAAGGCTTGTGGGGAGCACAGGCAGGTATGGGAGGTGAGATAAATTGAAAATATACATATTTTGTTTTTGTAGTTGGATTTCCCATAACCATCAGACTGTTTTTCATTTTTAGTGAAAGCAGAGGGTGGAGGCGAGCTGGAAGCAGGAGGTCTCCCATCCACGCATAGCCTCACTTCACACAGTCTCCCGATTGGAGATTTCAGCTGCTGAGACACGTAAATGAAATGACTTCCTGTGACTTTAATTGCCTTGCTGTTAGCAACAAGGTGTTTCAGCAGCAGGTGATGGAGAGCCAGTTGACGGGGGCGTGTCCAGGGAGTGGCCTATGGCGGCACAGGCCCTGCAACATCTGATCGGTACATGATTGTTATCCTAAACTATGATGAGCTATCTGCCCATTCAGAGGGGGGACCCAACGGTGACTTTTAAAAGGAGTGAATAATTCATCTGGACTCTGTGGAAGTGTTGTAATAAGAATCGAACAATAAGAGAGATGACACTGAATTTGTATAAAAGATCCAAAAGGTTTCTCGTCACGATTCCACATCCGCTCATGCTCGTGCGACCGTCTGATAACAATAATGTTCTATTTTTTTTAAACGTGTACTATCTTTTACATGTGGAATGAACAAGCCAGCATACTGTTGATGGAGGTTATGCTTCATGGTTTGCTTTTACACTTCGACACCCTATACAGTCCATTCTATGTAGTCCTTGAGTATTATCATGTCAGGGATGCTTTGCATTGAGGGTAATTACCGGGATGTACAGTATGCACCTGTTATCTAGTGTAATCTCCTTCTGTTTGCCCGGTGTGGCTGAAGGAAGTCTGGGAGCTGGTTTGACCTAAATAGTGTTCTTTTATTTCTTTTAAATCTACAAAATCAAGTTAATGGAAAATACTACGAGTAAATTCAAGTCTCTGTATTTTCTTCATCACATGTATCTGAGCTGCTTTCCTACGGGCTGACATCACTCTGGTCTATGAGAGACTTCAGGCGCTGGCCAGAGCGCCTGTGTCTTAGGTGATAATTATGTCAGCTCCCAGACCAAATGATGTATTATTTATTTTTGCAGTAACTCGCTGATCCCTCTGCCTCTAACTGCTGGCTGAGATGTGTGCCCCTGGAGTGGTCATTAATCTGATATCTGGCCGGCCTGGGCGCAGCCCCTATGATCCTGACCCAATCTCAGATCCTAATCCAAGGAGGGAGAGGGCTGCGGGCCAGGATTTGGAGGCCCTGGCTATCTCTCTCTTTATAATTGATAGGTTTTAGGCGATTATACGCTTCACATGATTACGATCTATAACGACATATTGATTGGACTGTAGTGGGATCCAACCGGGCTGCTTTTCACGCCAGATACACCGACACCTCCTCTCCATCGTCCAGTATCTGCTGCTGTACATTTTGGTTTGGAGCTATTTTGGACTTTAACATAAGGAAGACAGGCCCCGAAACTCTGTATGAAATACAAGACACACAGACACACACACACAGACACACACACAGACACACACACACACGCACAGACACACGCGCACAGACACACACACAAAGAAAAAGCTCGCACACTTACAAGAAGTTATTTTCTTGAACAAGGTTGGAACTTTCTATGAGGCAGATATTGGCCTTTTATTCTCCGTGGTATTTGGGAGGGTCAGTATCTTCTGCTCTCAGAATGATGGAGGCTTCTTCCTGAATCAGTCTGGAGAGAAGACATGACGTTCCAGTGAGCACTGCTCTGCTGTAGATGCGAAGACATTTATCCTTTGAGGTTAACACCAGTTTTCATTTGTTGATCCAGGTTACAGTGTATTTGTTTCAGTCATCAGTGTAGGGTGAATGCGTATTGATCAGATTGAGTGATGTCATTATTACTGTAATGAAGAAAGAAAGAATGCACACTGCCCAGTGAGAAGAGCTTTTATTATTCAATAACACATTCAAGTGTCTGAAGCTGAAGCATTACCATCTGTGTGTCTCTAGCTTTTCTCTTTCAGGGTCATCGATATGTTTTGGTGTCATGCAGCAACCACTAACCTTTCACAGGCTTCAACAGCATTTCAAAGGCAATATTTAAACATGTTGCCGGCCTTTTATTGAACTGACTGCTTTGAAGAATAATCGTTCTCAGTTTTTGATTTTCTTTTGAACCTTTAAAATGAATACATTATGATTCAACAATCTCAACTCAAGGTCCACTAACTTGCCTTTTCCAGAGCTTTCAGTTCAATGTCTAAGTTGGATGTGGTCGGGGCATCACAAGATTGGGACAAATTAAGATTATGAGACCTGATTAAATCATTATTTCATACTTCAGTTGTCTAACAAGAGAAACAGTCAAACATGTTAGGGAGATGAGCCGTGAAGCAGGCGGTTCTCATACAGCGTTCGTAGCTATACTTACTCAAATGAATGAGTTGTATTTCTTAAATATCCCCAAATCCAGGAAATCATGAATGAGTCATGAACAGCAGGTCTTCCACCCAGGAGGCCGCGTGTGAAATGACAAGTCAACGCTGATTTATTTGTAAATAATAAGTAAATGTAAACTAATATGCAAAGCTCCTGGTTAGCTCGTTGTATATGCAGCCATGTTCTCCTGAAGGAGAATCTCTTTGTTTGTTTGTTTCTTACATGAATTAATGGCTGAGAGGTTTTTATTGAACAGTATATCGTTTGCATCTTGCAATAAATATTGATATGTTCTTGATCACTTTGTGTTGTGTCTATTTGCCTTTTCTGTTGAAAAAGTATGGGTTTTGAGGCACTGATGGCCTTTCAATGTCATTAATAAATGCTTTATAGGGCATAAATAATCCTCACTGTAGATGAGGGCACAGAAAATACTTTACGAACGAGTAGCAACTACCTGAATTAATCATGAATTAACCATGAATTGCAGTATTAATACGAGTTTATAAAGCATATATTAACATAGCCCCTAACCATAAATCATTATATATATACATATGTATATATGTATATAAATATATATAAATGGATAAATACGTTGTTAATCATTTACTAACACTTTATAAATGATCTTATTAATCATCTTCAACTCCTTAATAATTGGTTGGTAATATATATAATCCTTCATTTATGAATTGGGAATCCATCATTTATAAAGTATGAAAACACAATCATGAAACATAATAGACGAGCTTATTAATGAAGAATAAAACATTTATAACTGTTATGAACTGCATAATGAGTGTTAATGTAGGAACAATGCTTTATAAAGGATGAATGAAGTGTTTACTCATACTTAACTAATACTTCATGGTGTGTAGTTATTATGAAGTGTTACCGAGGATGTCTTTTGTTGTCTCTGAAATTTTAGTAATATGCATAAAGCTTGAAAAAAAACTGGTGTGATACTGAAGTATGACACCAAAACCATTTTCCTTTAGAATAAAATTGGCATATATTACCAATGAATGTACAGTGCACCAGTATAGTCCCTCAATAGAAGGTGCCCCAGAAAGACAGAGGCCTGAATGTCGGCCTGTAGAGCAGTAGAGCAGCAAGGAGAGATAGTTCATGATGATGTGTGTGGACTGGACTATCATCTCCATCACCGGCTCTACAGCCACGGCCTCTGAAACATGAAGCTGAGAGACAGAGGAAGCAGCGCAGAGGTCAGACAGCATGATCTACCGCCATCATACAGGCATACAGCAGACATCAACACCTCATGAGAGAAGGTGACCGACGTCAGCACAGTGACATCCTGGTCTCCTTCAAAGTATGTTCCAATACAACGGAACCGATTTGTCAATTACGTCTCGAATCATATCACAGTCTGTGTCGGGAGGAGGTCTGGGTGGAAGATTCAACACAAGACCTTCACCCAGGAGACCAGTGTTTGTGTCCGGTGGGAAGCACAGGTCAGCATTGAATTACTTTGATTTAGGTCTGTAACTTCAATAACATAACCAATGTACTTATAAGGCAAAACTTGATGTTTTAATATATATATAAGCAAGTAGTTTAGTTGCCTCAGTAATTTCGTTGTGTTTTCGTTTTGTTTTGTTACGTTAATCACAGGTTTAAAACTGCAGCATGGTGAGGAACACTTGCAAACTACAGCATTTTCCCTTTTCAGTGAGACATATCTGTGTTCCAACCAATCCAACAGGGGTTGGAGGCAGTTTTGGCACAGTGGCCAAAGTCATAATTGCTGGTTCGTTGGATGCGCGCTGTAGAGGTGTGAATTATGATTCACTTCAGGTCACTTTATAGATTCATACTGACTAAGCAGGTCATTTGCTCTTTTCAAAGCTAAGCAATTGCATCAGCGCTGAAATACATTTCAGTACGTACAGTCAGTGAACGCATCACTGTTGTAAAAATAATGACTAAATTCTTTGTCCCAAACAAATACAATTAGGGCGATTAGGGCGATTAGGGTCATTGTAGGAAAAAAATAGAATTTCCCAGATTGAAGTCGTAAATTTCGGAGGAAAAAACTATTTAAAATTTAAGAGAATAAACACAGAAATTCTCTATTTGTTGAAGACAATTGAAGACAATTTTTTCATTCTTATGAAAGCGTTTTAATCACATCGCTTCACCTTCCAAGATTGCATCAACTTCAAGCAGTCAGTCTCAGAAATTCTCTGAGGTTTTCATCACAAATTTACCACTCAAGTCACAAAGAATATCCAAATGTATTATCCTTCATGATGAAAATAGAATATTCCCCCCTTCTCCAGCACCATCTTTTTTTTATTCCCGCTACAATGAATCATTTATTTTTTGCCATTCATGTTGTTGGGGAGTCACAGACGGTCTTTCATGCGGTAGTGGCCCAAACACATTGAACCCCTGTGTCTGCTCCCACGTGAGAAACCTTCATTCGAATGAACAGGACGTGACCTTGAAGCACAATACATGTTGTAGTAATTCAATATCTGTAAAATCAAACCTAAATCAGTTGGCCTGTTTGAAGAACACATTAAGTTATAATAATTCCTTAATAAATGCTTATAATGCAGGACCACTGCAGAGAGCAACAGCCCTGTCTCTAACTTCCTCTTCCAGAATTCATCTATTTCAGTGGCAAGCCATGCAGGGAGAAAGAGAGGGAATTAAAGAAAAGCAGACAGAAGCACTTCTAGCTCATTCCAGCATTATGGCACATTTCCATTTTTCGCCTCGGTCTTAATCTCCATTGAGTGACTGTCATCACCCTCCAGCAGTAATTAGGCATGGACTCTGGACAACAACAGACGAGCCGGTCGAGCTCGTCTTGAGAAGCAAATTACCTTTAGCTTATGGTAAGCAATATTCTGTGCCAGGCAACTTTTACTGCTGATTAGCAATTAGCCCAAACTAGCGGCAGCCGAAGCGCTAATGTTTAATTTGCTCCTCTAATGATATACGGCAGTGCGGTGCAGGCGGGCGGGGATGGAAGAGGAGGCTTCGAGACGTATGGATTTCTACTTAATTCCTTTTCATTTACGACCTGACAGGCCCGCAGGTAGGAAAGGGAGGAAATTTCTTTGCGATTAGTAATGGCTGCTCCTCAAAGGGAAGGCAAGCAGGCGAATGCTAAGAAGGCACACACACACACACACTTACTGTCTCATTTCTGGGCCCTTCCCATCACATTCACCGGCTCAATTATTCACAGTGAAGTTTGAATAATAACGGCATTTTCTCTGAGAAAACAGGATGATTACCGCGCTCGTCTCCTCCTGTTAGGAGAAGCAGTTGTTGTGAATATGAGCTGAACATACCTGGAGAGCTATTACAGAGGCCCCTCTTGTAAATGGATTGCGGCGCGTTGTCACTATAATAATGTTGTGTCAGCCATGAAGTCCGCGGCCTTCAGCACCAGCAAATAAGGGACGTGACGTCGGTAAGCATATTGACGAGACCAAGAGGTGTGTTGGCAAACAAAGGTGATTCGTAATCTGGTGATATTTTTGTGCAATAACATCCCTGGAAGTTAGTCCAGCTTCAAGTTCAAACATGTTGTCTTATGTGGGCGTTGTCTTTAAACAGGTGCTCAGGTAATATGTGAACCTTCTTTGGCTCCTGATACCTTATTTGCTGCAGAGACTCCGCTTGTTTGCGAACATACGCAGGCGGTGTCAGAGGGAGGCTCGGCAGCTCCCACAGGGCCGCCACAATCTGGGGCGGATTCCTGTTTAAACTAAAAATGCGCTAGTGGGCTGGATTCGACAAATCAGATGGACTCGACAAACCTCTGGTGGTGTCAGGAATAGGGGCTTGTTAAAAAGTGCAATGAGGGCCGTGGGAGCAGCCCCATCTCCCCCCAGGGTTAGGGACTCCTCCTCTCTAATGAAGCCGGAGGATGAGGCTCGTTATGTGCTGCTGCCTGTTACTCGCTCACTCTCGCCCTCGTTTCCTCTTCCACTGGATGCACCACAGTGTGGAACCAATCACGTGAACCATCTTGGAGCCCTCTGTTCTCCAAAACTGCTCCGGCGTTATGGATGTTTCAGAAGGGGGGAGTGACGAGGGGAAGATGGTGCCCCCCAGAAGTTGGACCAAATGGAGGTAGTCAGGGCTGCTGGTGAACATCCACAGTGGGGCAGCTGTAGTGCTTGGATGGGGGCGATAACAATAAGACTTGTCTAGTGGGTCATTAGAACTCTAAGAGTGACAATCGCTCACACACTGGCCACTGATTCTCTGTTCTTCAACATAGAAACACAACAGGCTCAAGTTATTTTACTCAACGCAACAAATACACGTTTCACATGAAGAGATCTAGAAAATTTACATATTGTACATGATTCTTTAAGCCGTGGCTATAGAGCCATATTGATCTACATTTTTATTACATCTATGACATTTTGTGGAGAATATGTAACAATATATTTCTACTATGTTGCATATATTACAAACAACTGCCGTTTTTTCATATAAGGAACAAAGCTTCCCTTATAATTGCTATGTATTCAAAAGCTCTGAAAACCTATTTTTTAAATCAGCTTCTTATAAGCGATGTGGTGTTTTGTAATATTGCACAACACAATTTTCTGCGTTTTTATGTTTTCATGCTCAGTTGTAAAAAGGTGATGTACAAACTTCTGACCACCAATGAGGATCTTTGCTAAATATTTGAATACAAATCTGAGGAAAGTTGTTGTGTTGTTTGCTTTTATTATGGGATCAAAGTGGTCATCAGGCAGATCAGCTGATCACTCCATCATCACATCAGCCGTGTGTTTACTCTAAAGTGCCTGTTAAGATAGTATTTTTTACCTCATAACAAAGGGGAGGCCGAGCCAGCCATGTGGCCGGCTTCCTTGTGCCGTCGACACACTGCAATAATAACGCTACCAAAACTGGTTTACAATTATAAGGAATTTAATTCCACTGATGTAAGCACGATTACAGTTATACATTGGAGTACATACTCCTATGAAATATTAAAACAATAAAACCCCATTTGCAAAAAACTCTACTCAGCTCCTCAGGGTTTAACACGTCTGTCCTCTGCGAGCATCCAGGTGAGAGAGAGAAAAAGGCTTCAAATTAAACCTCCCACATTTGTTCGAAACCCCTCCTCCTCCGTTTATCCCGATTCCTATTGGCTAACTTCCAGGAGCGTATTCACTTGTCTGGCTCTGAGTTTAATATCACATTCAATGACTGTCAGTTACGTTTTAAACCCTTCTATAATAATCCTTCAAAATAAAAGTTATACTTCTGCAACTTGGCAGAAGTTTCATGCTTCTGCATGTTTATGTTTATGCTTATGTTTATCTTAATTATGCATTCTCAAAACCCTTATGATTATGACTAACTATGAATTATTAATTATGAATTATTAAACACTTATTATATCTACTAACTACAGTTTTTTACTCAAATTTCTTACAATTCCCCCCTAACTCACAGTTCACTGTGAGTTAGCTACTCAAATGTAGTTAGTTTTTCAAATGTCCCTGGAGACCTCCCCCCTACTCAATCCAGGGAGAGGCTCCCTATCTATCTAAACAGAGGCAAAGAATTCATGCACACAGATATCATTTCAAGTATTTCTGTTCAGTTCGTTTCAAGATAGAGTGCGTTGAAAGTCACTGCCTTCCATGTCTTGGGGCTGGCAGGATCAGGATACAGCCTGTAGGCTAGAGAACACATACTGAGAAGCCTTGACTGTTCATTTACACTTGACAAAATTGCATTTCTTAATCTTTACACCTTAAAATCCCTTTATAACCCAATTAAACAAAAAAATTTAATCTCCAAATACTCATCCAAAACAATCCGTCTATTTTCCAAACTTCCAACATCTCACTGGATGTTTTAGAAGTCCATCTGGGCCTTTATCAGGTCCTTCAGGATCTCCGAGAGGATGGTCAGGAACCGCTCGTGAAGTCCCTCTGGTGGCCTCATCTAGACTGTGGCCATCAGAAGCTCCAATTCGTCCTCATCCTCGTCACATAACTGGTTGCCTGGACTGGTGTCTGGCTCATCGGTAGAGCAGTAAACCCCTGTAGAGGTCCACGGATGCAAGGGAACCCCCATCCACAGACAACTAGGCGGCCTATGACGACAGCACACAGAATAATTACGATTGCCAAAAATGTATGTTTTCACTGGCCAAGCATACTTCCCAACCAGTCGGTGAATGGATTCGTGACACCAGAGTTCTCCGCTAGCTCTTGGCTGAGTGCTGTCAGTCCCTCCTGAGCCCTGGTCACCGATCCATCAGGAGCTGTGTTATTTGGAATGAAAGTACAGCACGCAGACCCAAACATCTGGCACACGCCACTTTTCTCTGCTAAATCATATCTAATGCCATTCTGTTCTGCAAGGTCATTAAACTAGTCTTCGCCAGCTGTGCATGCAGTCCTGATATGGCGTCACTGGTGAAGTTTACTAAACGCTGTTGGTTATAGTAAATGTAGTTGATCCAATCGACATTTTTATTAATCGTCACCCTCTGAGAGAAAACAGATTCTAAATCTGCTGCTATTTGATTTCTGGCTTGAAAGTCATTAGACACCCCCCTTGGCAGTCTTATGACATCTTATGTACACTTGATCATCAAAGGCTCCCTTCGGGCCACCGGCATCTCTTTTGGATCTTCTGTTAGCATGTGGGCGTGGAGAGATGAGTTCTCCATAAGTTGCATCAGTGACAGGCAGGATATAGAATGACAATACAAGTTGCATCAACGCACATCTACTGGTCCAATCTTTAGGCAGGATTGGATGTATGGTTCTTCCTCCACACCATCACCATAAATCAGCTCTAGGTGCTGTCTGTCTTAACACACTGTTATATAGATAGTCGCTAGCGTTGTGACTGTTGCTACAATTTGCATTAATTTGCAATAATACTACCTACATTGGGCCCTTAGCGGTATCTGAGACTATACAATCAAATGGACCCTCTGTAACTTTGAACAGAGGTGGGGTATTATATTCTACAGGTGGGTAATGCCAGTGTAGCCTCTGACAAGTGTGATGGAGAGGCAAAGTGTCATCAGTAAACAGAGTTAAAATACAACTAAATTCAGGACTTATGAGTCTGAATCTTGAAGGAACTGGTGTTGCTAGGGGTTGCTCGGTCCTGAACACACAATACAATCTGTACTACTGACTTGAAGCCGTCTATTGTACCCACCATAAATTCCCATCTGCCATTCCAGTTTCCACCCCTTACCTCATTCTCTGCGTCAGTCGTATGTCGAACCTGGTCTTTTTACAGGCTTAACAATAATCCTAATGAGCCCTTGTGGGGCAGGACTATCAGTAGCCTTTCCCTGTATTACGTAAAGTCCTCAGTCAGTCAATTTAGGTAAGTCTTAAAGGATTACATCTACCCACCCCCTTTGTACACATCACAGGCATAATATGATAACAGCTTCCCATACTTATGTGTGGCAGGCCCACACTCGTCAGTTATGATGCACACGGTTTTGGTCATCCACCCGCAGGCGTGTTCATACTTGGGACTGGAAACTACTTCACAGAAGTCGAACTGGACCGTTGATGTTGTACCTTCTTTGAACATAAGAGTGAGAGTTACATTTTCATAGGTGAGTGTCGTCAGAGAAGCCTCTCTACGTGGTCTAAGATCGGTTTGATTAGCTACTGAGGCTAAATGTCGAATCCTGATGTAGTCATGCATGTGTTCTGGTTCCTGTCTGTGGTTAATTCCACATACTAAGAGGTAAACTACTGAACTCAGGAATAAAATAATTACAGACTTCCATAACCCACTGAACCTAGAGTCTCCTACTGGACGCCCTCGCTTAAACTGTGGGGGAAACGTCATCTTCAGTACTGTCTAACCCCTCTTTTGAGGTGTCTTTGGCTTCAAATTTTCCTGTCTGATGTTCACTCCTGTCTCTGCGAGTGTCACACTCGTTACCTTCGCTGCTGCACAGTGAGTGAGGTGGTGTCAAGTAGCTCCAGTTTTACCTTTCACCTTTACTGCATGTGAGGTTGCCAATACTACCTCCCATGGACCGGTCCACCTTGGTTCACTCCACCTGCGCTCATGGACTCTTATCCACACCAGACTGCCTGGTGACACGTCAGCCTGCTTCCTTTCGTCAGCTGCTGCTTCTGCGTTTGTCACCTGAGAAAACAACACTCGGCTCATGTTAGTTAGAGCTCCCGTATATTTCTCAATTTCTAGAGTTAGCAAGTCTAGTTGTGGTTTATCATGACGTTATTAAATCTCAAAATTTGTGAGTAGCACCTTTACTGAAAACAATTCTAAATGTGGATCTACAAAAAATGTTTGACACCTTACCATATCCCCCCTTCACCTCGATATCTCTGCTGTAAGGGATCACATGGCAACCATCTATGTATCTTGCTATACACTGAACCTCCTCATGGTCCTGGTGACAGCATGGGCATCTGTTGATGTCTCACGGGAGGAGGTCCAGCTGGACCTGGTCGTAGGTGCTGCTGATGTTGTGGTGGGAACGGAGCATGTTGTGGTGCTGCACTGATCGGTCCTCCTGCTCTTTTATGAGGGCAATCTCTCACCCAATGACCTTCTCTCCCACATACGTAGCACACTCCTTTACTTACAAGACCCCCATGCCCCCCTTTATCGTTACCTCTCCCTCTGTTGGATGCACCACTTCTGCATCGTGGTGGGGGCTGATTGTACACCACCGTGGGGGCTGGTACTGCTGGATTTTGTTGCTGCTGGGCTTCTGCTGCTATCATCTGTTTCTTGGCCTGAACTTTTCTATTTAATTCTCTGTCGACCTCTGCTACTTGCAGTTTCAGCAGTCGCCGCTGCATTCTCTTTATATCCTCGTCTTCTTTACTTTCTGCTCGTCTTTCCTCTATCTGCTGTTGCAAATCTTTTCTGATGCATTCTACTTCTCTTACTTCACATTTTAGTCTTCCCACCAGTTCTCCTACTTCCCTTACTCCACATCTTAGTTTTCTTACCAGTTCTCCTGCTTCCTTCCTCTGCTTCTTTAATGTGAACATTATGCAGCCTAGGAGTATTCAAATGTGTGTATTAAATGTGCATGCTTGTCATCACATGAATCAAAGTCAACTCACCCTCTGTGCTGTATGGCGTGTGGCCTGCTGACTCCAAAACTGGGATCCGCTGCTCCACTTCCCAGATCTGGACCCACTCAACCACGCACCTTGACTAAAACAAACACAGAACTGCCAAAAGTTCAGCAGTAAATGTTAGCATACGTCTGTAGTGTAAGAGAGGTCAACGATCTCTCAAATATGTTGCGCCGTCCGTGTCAAAATTGATTCTTAGGAACTATGTAAAATAGTAAGTGTACCAAAATTAGTCAATACTGGATATGTGAAGGAATCTCGAATCCAAAATTGAAGCTAGAATTCCGAAATCAAACTCAACATCTAAATCAGAATCACAATCTCAATCCAGTTCCAAATCAGAATTCGAAAGGTTTAAAATTGGAAGTAAAATGAAATTAAAAAAACAATGAATAATTAATCAATTAAATATTAAATTCAACTTTAAAATCAATAACTGTGTTCAAAGATATTCAATCAGAAATACCAATGCAAGTCAAACTGTTGAACTTCACTTACACTCTGGTCTGCACAATAATGAGTCACAATTAAGTTCAAGAATTGAAGAAACACAACTGAAACCATTAATCTTTGTTAAAATGCTGAACTAAAACCAAAGTCAACGACTAAAGTTATAATGCTTAATTAAAACTAAGGTCAGGATATAAGCTCACAGCTCTTAGACAATGAATCTCTGAAAAATTCAGATTCTAAACACTTCTTTACGGTTATCTGCAGTTACTCCTTCTGTTTAATTGTTTTTAAATCTCCTTTTCTTTTGCCTTATGTTTTGATGCTTTTAATGGTTTTATGTGAAGCACTTTGAAATGTGCTTATACAAATAAACTTGCCTTGCCGTCTGCGCCGAACCGGAAGTTGTTCTGCGCCGAACCGGAAGTTGTCATGAAACCGGCTTTTTTTTGTAACAGATATGCTAACCGCAATGCTAACGACAAAAACGGAGCTTCTAATAAAGCGTACGCACACACAAGTATCACCAAAATCCCACACTTTAATTCCACTCATACGCCTTCTGTCTCCTCTCTCAATCCAGCCGTTATTTTATTTTATAAGCACTTATTTTACATACAGAGTACCGCAACGCCGGAGCTACACGTAGCTAGCGTTAGCTCCCCACAGCGCGATCATGCAATATTAATCATTTTAAACGTATTTCCACGCTGCTAAAACACAGACTAGTCACACGTATTATCGGACTTATTGTCCGGTGTTATTATACCTTAAACCTCCGGTTAACGGGCTTTAGCTCTCCAGACCCGAGCTCACTGTTACGTATATGAAACGCGAGTTATTCACTGCCAACGCCACAAACCACTCACCCAGTCTGTCTAGTTTCACCAAAAGCCCTTATTCTACGTCTTCTGAATCACCCACACGATCCACTAATTATATTCACAGCCAAAGCGAGCAAGAGTGTCTTTCCTGGAGCCTGCGGCCTCAGAAGCTAACTCCCGCTAGCCTAGCTCTCTAAGCAGCGTATGCTCAAAGCCCGAAAATTCTTGGGCCAAAACAACAAAGGATCGCACCCCTAAGCCGGAATGCCAAGATATTTCAGTCCGCCAAGTCACATACCTGCTTTAAACTAGCTATTTGCAGGCCTAACAATACTTATGTTGGGCCGAAGGAGACTCCCAGCATGAGCAAAGCAGTTCGCCTGTACCACAGCTTGTTTGATTCCAATGTGGTGATTTACTTACACAGCGCTGTCCGTCTTTAATTAATTCTTAGGATCCTTATACTCTTGACTAATCCCTTAAGTTCATCATACTTCAGACAGTAAATCGTACCTACCTCAGTGGAACGTGGCCTCCCTCGTGGAACGTACCCACCGGCAACGGAGCGTTAGCCGTTAGCAGCGCTTAGCCAAGCAGAGATTCCCCTAAGATTCCTAGAAGCTAACTCACAGATTTCATGAAACGGCTCTGCCTACCGATATTGTGGGCCCGGGATGTTTGCTTGACTAACGCCGCCGTCAGCACACACAGCGAGGCCGGCAAGACTGTCCCTTCGTGGATTGCCAAATTTGTTAAGATAGTATTTTTTACCTCATAACAAAGGGGAGGCCGAGCCAGCCATGTGGCCGGCTTCCTTGTGCCGTCGACACACTGCAATAATAACGCTACCAAAACTGGTTTACAATTATAAGGAATTTAATTCCACTGATGTAAGCACGATTACAGTTATACATTGGAGTACATACTCCTATGAAATATTAAAACAATAAAACCCCATTTGCAAAAAACTCTACTCAGCTCCTCAGGGTTTAACACGTCTGTCCTCTGCGAGCATCCAGGTGAGAGAGAGAAAAAGGCTTCAAATTAAACCTCCCACATTTGTTCGAAACCCCTCCTCCTCCGTTTATCCCGATTCCTATTGGCTAACTTCCAGGAGCGTATTCACTTGTCTGGCTCTGAGTTTAATATCACATTCAATGACTGTCAGTTACGTTTTAAACCCTTCTATAATAATCCTTCAAAATAAAAGTTATACTTCTGCAACTTGGCAGAAGTTTCATGCTTCTGCATGTTTATGTTTATGCTTATGTTTATCTTAATTATGCATTCTCAAAACCCTTATGATTATGACTAACTATGAATTATTAATTATGAATTATTAAACACTTATTATATCTACTAACTACAGTTTTTTACTCAAATTTCTTACATGCCTTTGACCAATATCTATACAATAACTCAATATAAAAACATAATGTGGAAAATTAAACTCTAATAATAACAATAATGATAATAATAACAATAATAAATATTATAAAAATATTGTTTTCATTACAAGCTTCTACCAAACAGTCCATTTATAGAGATGTCTGTTGGGATCTAAAGGAACGTGTTTGGGTTATCAGCATTTAAGAAACTGAATTCTTGACATCAATAGAATTATTGATGTATGTAACAATTATTAATGATTATTAATAAAAACGGGGCACCACCCTGCGAACAGGGACCAATAACCAAACGACAAAACTAAGTCTCATAATTAGTAGTCACTCATAATGTCAATAGTCTGCGTATGACTATACATTCAGTGACAGTGAAGGTTTTTAAGTTCGAGCACAGGCTACTACATACAGTCTTATCAAATACATATGCACAAGTAATCACAGACGACTGCTCCTGAAAGTATAACAGAGTTTATTGAATCAAAATAATAAATGATCAAATCAATTAATATTGCAACCAACAAACGTTATCATACAATTTTATATGCCTAAACTAAAGAATGAATAAAATGGATGAGGGTGTATGTCTGTGTGTGTATGTGTATGTGTGTGTGTGGGTCTGTGGGTGAACAGGAAGGAGAGTCTTACAGCTACCGCTAAAAACTACAAAGATGGCGGCGTCGAGTGACGCGGGCCAAAAGGGGAGGGGCCTTAAGAACTACAGCTAGAAACTACAAAGATGGCGGAGTCGAGTAACTCGGACAAAATGGCAGTTAGGCTGCTGTATGTAATCACGTGTGCCTGGGCAGCACGTGTGTGAGGCGATCGTTTCAACGGGGTTTCTCAGGTGTAGAGCTAGGAGCTGTGTGTGTTACGTGAGAGGAGGAAAGAGAAAAAGGAGCGAGAACTCGAAGTGAATCACGCTTCGGCGTGCGATGTGGTAGGGAGCCTGCTTGCTGGTTCTATCATGCATAAATATACCGCTGTCGTCTTTGAACTGCCGGTAACTTATGCCGTGATAAACCACGCACCTCAGCTCACTCACCGAGTCGAGTTAATGAAAAGAGAACTTCCACCCGGAGTGGAAGACAATGAATGAAAAGAAATCAAATAAATCCCAAGCAAACAGTCATAGTTGATACACAAATACAGCGGAACTTCTCTGTTCCGTAATGATTGCGCAATATCTCGATATCACGCGACCGTAACTTAAACACACAAAAACACGGGAATATCAACACATAAATGAATGACCTGAATTAAACTTACGTTAATTTAAGCTAAGCTATGCCCAAATGCCAAGAACCTTACTTGTAGATGCTTCGTTGCAACGTTGAAGTGTTCGTGAGCAAAGCGGTCCGTTTTCCTCGTCGGGAAGGGGGACAGGGGGGGAGCTTGCGGGTCGGCGCGGCTTTGCAGCGGGCGCTGTGTGTCGCACGGCGTTGAGCTGGCGCTGTTTCGGTCCGTCGTGGCGTGGCTCTGGAGCAAACGCAGACGTGAACTATCCTCGCTGCAGGGAGGACAGTTTAACTTCGGCTGAGACGACGTGGTCCGTAGGTCTCCCGGTAATCATCGGTCAGGAGAGGAGCGAGGCTTCGTCGGGCTCCTCTGTGCCGGTTTGTGCACAAAATAAAAAGAAACAAAAAGCAGAGAACGGATCGCTGAAGCGGAGTCGTCTCGCGGGCTGTTTCGTCCAGCGAAATGGCTCGTGACCTGACAGGGTTTGGTGAGGGTTTGAGGGGCTCCCTCGTGGCCTGGACGGGGGTGTCCGAGCGAAGAGAGCGTTTGCGTGCTCCCTAACTCAACCGAGGTCGAAGGGGAAAAGCAAGGAGGTGTGATCTGCAGGCACTTTTGTTGGACAGTGGTTGAACCACAGGGGTCCTGGGGTCTCTTGGCCTTCGGCCAATGAGATTGCAGCGGTGCATTCAGGTGACTTCAGGAGCCATAGTTGTTTGGGGGGAGGGGGAATTCACACCCTAGTGTGACATTCCTTTGCTCTCCTCAAACTACAACTCAGGATGAGACCCTTGCTTGACAAAGTGAAGGCCTGATTCTCTTTGTCCACAGCACATGTTTAAGCCACTATGGTCAGAGCCCAACAATGTCCATTTACAGTAAACGTACACTTTCAATAATATGCATGAATTTCTCCACATTAAATTAAAAGTCCTCCCCAGCGTGTAGTAACAGAGAGCATTGTAACACGGGGAGTGCTTTGACTTTATTCTAATGGAACCCTGAAAAAAGGCTTTCATCAATGATCCCTTATTTAAAGTGACAACCTACAGATTCATTGATTATTGAAAGTCCTACATGCAAGACCCTTCAAATGGCACTAAATATATAATGTTTCCCTTTAACTACGGTCTATATCCCAAAGATACACACACACCAATACAACACGTGATATGATCACCTGTGATGCTGCATGTGTTCCAGTCTTCATGTGCTCAGAGGTGTGATGTCAACAGAAACACAGCTGCAGAAGTTCACTGAAATAGTGAAAGTGAAGACAATAAACCCAGCTGTACATTTTCAAATGATAAGTAGAGAAGCACAGCTGTCCTCCCTGACCGTGCGCTGCACTCCCAGGTTATTTGACTTTATATCTTCTATTCCCATGCACACTGCTGAGGTACGGCTGTTGTGTATGTTGCTGTTGTGAAAGTTCAAAAGCGAGCTCGATATATACTTTCTTTTCTCTCTTTCCTCGTTCAAAGTCCACAAACTCAACTTTTCTCCAACCTGTGCAGCGGGTTTGCCCAGACTCTGGGGAGAGGTAGCAGGAGGAGGAACAGGGAACTCTCACTCATCTCCTCACACACAAACACAGAACAAGACTGACAGGCAACTGGTTCAAAGCTCCGCTCCTCTCCTCTCCTCTCCTGCAGAATTTCAATCCTCTATTTTTCTTTTTCCCCCACAAAGACAATGATTCTCCCCGTCAGCCCCTCAAAGCTCCGGCTGCTCATTCATGAATTAAGATAAACATCAAAACTATGGCAACACTGTGCCCTAAGAATTGCATCGCAAACACAAATACGTTTTCTTTGTTCTGCCTTTAGAAAACATGCAGAATAGGAATTTACTGCACAAGAGGGACTTGCATGCTCTTCTACCAGGCCTGCACGGTGACACGGTGTCGCCGACGCATCAACAGTACAATGCAACACTGAATTTGAAGCAACACATGGTATCTTGCTTCATCCCCGCTGATCCACTACAATTATGGGCCGGTTGTGCCTAGAAATCTTTTTTGACTAGTTTTCTTCATTAATAATTGCAGATTGAGTCATTATCATTGCTCAGTTCTTAGTTGTGTAGAAGAGGTAATGCATCATTAAATGTGACTGAAGATACAGACGCAGTACGGAGGATTGATTTGGTAATGACAATGGTTGTCTTTAAATCAACCCGTTCTCCCAACTCAATAAATACCAACGCTTGGTCAGTGCTCCTCGGCGTCTGATACCGATACCGTCCTAAACCTTAATAAGTACTTTTGCTGCCTCGTACGAACCAAGTAAACCGATATGTTTATTTTGAAAAGAGTGTATGCTAGAGGGCTACCGAGAGCGTCGTGGTCTGAAGCGTTGGGCCACCACCAGGCGTCGTATTAGCTGAGTTGGGATTGAGAATGTGTTGCCAAATCTAACCTCGTGGCCCATGATGTAAAAATTAAGAATTATCTTGTTTATTAATAGCAGTCACACTAAATGTATTCTATAGATGAGCTGTGATCAGTAACCAGACATGATCACAGCTTCATCACAAATACACGTTTCTGTCCAGACTTCATGCAGTCCAGGACTGCTGACCTCCTCATCACCTTCGCTGTAGCAGAGCTGTGATGGACTTCAGGGTCACAGCTGTGGGCCGGCCTTGTTATCAGGCCTTAACTACCCCGTGGCTGCACCGACAGGAACCCTGGCTAAGGGTCCTTGGCGCTCCACCACAGTGATAAGGAAAGGTCAGTACGTTTAAGTCATCTTGCTGCCAGAGGCTGGTGAACATATCTGACAGGCAGGACAGACGCAGTGATGCTCCACCATTATAAGATGCTCCAGCCAGGACCTGACAGTGGGGCGGTCCGCTTCAATGTCAACATACATTCACTGAACATGCACACAGTGTGTTACGGTATGATGCTATTCCAGCTCTGAGAGCTTGTGAGACATAATATCAGAAATGCACTTGATTGCTGATTCTCAAACATTCTACTTTCACCTTCCCTTTCTATGCAACGCTGCTATTGACAACAATTTCTAGGAGTTGGGGAAGAATGTGTTGTGCTTGCTCGGACTGTTGACAGCTATGTCCTTGTAAAAGCCTTTGATTTTATTTAAATCAATTTAAAATACATACCCGTCTGTGTATCTACAGCATTCAGCCAAAAACCACCAGTTGCTCTGGTTAGCAGAGAGCAGTACTACGACTTACCGACGTAGTATTGGCGGTGCCGCTAGGTCGCTGTATTAACCACGCTCTCTCTTTGCAGCTAGGCTACAAAGCTAACTTGAATCCATCCATCTACTGTATACTGCAGGATTCCAAGCTCTGAGGTGCAATCCAGAAGACGGTGGTGCTGTAACATTCATCAGACTGCTCTGCAACGTAGAAACAAGACTATGGGCAGAATATCGTCACCAGCAACCCAATCAAACCACTTCATGGAAATAGTCGGATTAAGAATCAGTTCAAATGTCAAAATATAAAAGTCTACGTAAACACAGTCATCGTCAGTGAAAGCAGGGTTACCACTGGTCCTGACCCCCACCACAGCACAGTTCTTCTCCCTGTTCAGGTGCTCCTTGGTTTACCCAGCACACACACACACACACACACACAAACCAATATTTGTTCCCATCCTACACACCCCCCCCCCCCCCACACTCTCTGTGTTATTCCTGATTAACCGTAAACGAGCAAATATTTTCCCAGTGTTCGCCAGGTTAGATCCCCATTTAATTAAACTGGCTGATTATGTCGCTCTCTGATTAGTGGAGGAGAATCAATTCTTCAATTCACAAACATGGGCCGCAGGAGCTGGAGGTGCACAACGAGCTGCTCATTTAATTCCAAGGACACTAATTAGCTACAAAGCAAGCAGTAACTTTCCTTCTTTTATTTTTTCCCTGCCTTCTTTTCCAATTGCCGCACATGCAGGACACTTAAAGTCAGCAAGCAGAGGAGGAGGAATCACAGGCCCGGCTGTGGGTGGTGTTTAAGGAGGTGTTCTGGGAACAGGGGTGGGAGAGGGGTGTGGCGGGTCAATCCTTTCCTTATTTAGCAGGATGCTCCTCTAGTTAGCGAGGTCAAGGAGGAGAAGCAAGCAGGAGGGAGCTTATTTGCTGATATGTAGATCACGGAGTCTAAGCATGCAGGAAACGACTCCGGGGATTTGCGGATGTGTCGAGCTGGGGCCGCTTACTTTTGTTCTCGGCAATCAAACAGCGGGCAATTATCCGAATTATTGACAGCAGATTTCTCATTACAACTGCAAATTAAGGCTATCAATAAAGCTTTCTGATGCAAAAGTGACTAATTAACCAACGGAGTGGATCTCTGAAGCCTTGATATAAATAAATAAATAACAACCTCCAGTCGGCTGCACGTTGTGGAAACACAGGGGAACTAATTAGTTTAATTATCAAAACAGCTAATTAAAATTACACAGTTGCCTAATTAGTTCTGTGCTTCTTGCTGTCTCCTTCTCTCCCTCTTTCTTTTTTCTTAGTTGCCCTCTCACTCTTTAATTGACAGGTTGAAGTTAAATATATAACAGGAGGAAAGAGAGCAGTGCGTGTGTGTGTGTGTGTGGAGGTTTTGTCTATGCATGTGTGCCTGGAAGGGAGCAGGAGAGCACAAACAATGCCAGCTGAATATCTCGCATGCGACAGAATACGAACAGCAGAATAGATGACTCTTGTACCTTTGGTGAGACGGTCCAAATTGTCCTCCCATTAATCTGTCCCCAGGATAGCAGACGGGCGGGGGGGTGAAGAGGGGACAGAGGGGTTGACAAACGTGGGGTCAGAGCCAAGAGCAGACCTTGTGTCTCTAGAAAGAGAGAAAGCTTTCGCCAAAGAATCTGCTGCTGAATAATAATTATCTCATTTATTTATTGCAACTTTCTTCATCCTCCTGTCACACCCAGAACAATTGATCAGTTCTGGGATGTAACTAAGTATATTCATTCAAGTACACTGTTAGGCTGGCCCGCAGCGGCCGGACATTGGAAGTAGGAGGAGGACACAGAGAGTACGTGTGCCCAACCAGGTGTTTATTTCACCAACAAAAACAACAAACAAATACATGCATAACTTTTCCAGGGACCACGGGCAGCATGTGGTCCTGGCAGCGACAGACTAGATGTAATCATGGCAGCCTTATATAGCCTGCCACTAACGAGGACCTCCACATCACTGCAAGATAGGAGACTCCGCCCCTCACTCTACCACACAACCCCCTAATCTACAACAATACATTCAAATAGATGCCTAACATTCTAAAGGTC
>NC_136655.1:18015309-18122809 GCF_949748355.1 Melanostigma gelatinosum
GTCAGGTGCAATGTGTTTATCCCCTCCAGCTGGAGAAGGTGCTCATCTGCAGCCTCCCATCATCTAAATGGTCCAGGAACGAGCAGGACCAACCTGGAGCCTGTTCGGCCAGGGGTATTTTTAGCCACACTAATCAGGGAGCTTATTATTTCTTGGGTTCACAGTAACTTTGAACCACAGACTCTCCTGGCCTAAAAGATTCATGAAGGAGAGGCTGTCAGGGGACCTCCTCAAGGCTGGAGAGGTTAGAGGTGGGTGTTATCCCTACGGCAACCACAGAAAAAACAAATGATTAGATGAGTTAAGGGTGCACTGCTTGTACATTTATTGTGTATGTTTAATGTAGCGTGTTGTGGGTGTAACTGATGTATAACAGGGGGAAGGCGTATTGACATATACAGCCAGGTGGAGATTTATGGGATCGGTTATCTGTTCCAATTTAAAAAATCTGAGCAGTGCAAAGTAACCGGGGTAAAGTCTATTAATGTTGCACGGAAAAACATGGTTTTCAGTGTAATTGGTCACGCTAATAAGGATCTGAGGCACAAACTGATGTTACTGTAAAGGCAAAGCTCTGATTTAAATCACTCTGTTAGGGATTAAAAAGTGTTCTTGGCATTGACGGACCTATTTGGATCAACGTTATTATATTAATAGATAATAATTAATTCATCATGATGTACTTGTACATATCTGGACCTTATTAGATTCTGAGTGTATACGATGGGCCTCCGAAAAGAATGCCTTTTGTGTATAAAATGCAATCTAGCTGGGGCCAGCTGGTGAGGGAGGCATGTAGTGTGAATTGCCTGCAAAGCGCTGTTCCATTTGAATTGAATGTGTTTCCTCCATTTGATTCATACAGAGAGCGTTTTGGCTCAGATAGAGCAACGACAGATTCCATCAGGTCCTTATCTGTTACAAGTTGCATTGCTTGCAACTGGATTCAATAGGTACCAATAATGCTGTTATTTTTTAAACATTAGGATACCTGGGTTTTCTGCACTGGTCAGCACTGGGGTGTACGAGTATGAGAGAAGCATTTAGAACATGCCGGCTTCCTTCCGCTCCCTGCTGTCCCATATCATGAATGGTGTATTATTCCTATCATTTTTCTGACTTTCTGGGGGAAAAAGTAATTTTATCTTATAAAGGGATGTCTTTTTTTCTGCCCCCCCCCCCCCCCCCACCACCACACACACAAACACACCCTGTCCCCTGAGTGGTGTATATTGTTCTGGGATGAAGAAGTCTTCCAGCTGCATTGATACATCATCGCAGCCAACCACTATCACTGTCTGCAGACTGTCAGTAGAGACCAATTTAGACCACATACCCTCTGACCATGACATTTAAGAAAAATTAATCCCACTCTCAGCCTTCGACGAGAATTAACTCTGCCGCTGCAAAAAAAGACGATCACCAAAACCTGTTCAGAGGGCCGGTGGTGGGGTCTGCCATTCTCTTGTGTTGATCAATAGGAGAGAAAGTGTTTGACAGCTTCTGTGCGAGTCGGCTGATTCTTATGTCGTACAAGCAGATGACGCCAGCAGAAGCGACTCTCACCCTGGTGCAGATATGCCTAACGTTTGAATTGGTGAGTGTTGAGTGAGAAGCTCTGAGTAACCACTTATGGAGCTGCCAATCACACCGATGACATTGCTGATTTTACTGCGTGTTGACAGAGTGCGATGGAGGCGACGGCATATCAACAGGCCCGCCAACAACAACCGAAGGTGCTTCCTTCAAAAGAAGAGCATCCAGCAGCTGGGGGAAGCTTTCATAAACCTGGCGAGGAACAACTCTCTTCCCTCAACACAATTCATGTGGAGCCAAAGCATTTGGATAAGAGCCACGTCTCGGCTATGATCGAGACAGAAAGGATGAAGGCTTTTTGCCCATTAAGGCGGCAGCAACACTCACAGATACACTATTGCAGGTTATTAGTTGGCTGGAGCAAAAAAAGCACTCAACGACATGACAGTAAGACAAGACATTTCACCGAGACACAAACATGCATCCCACCATCAAGTGCTGTGTCGGAGCTTGAAAGCTAGTCTTGGCAGCAAGACTGATCATCCCCGCTACAAACTAAAAGCCTCACAAAGAGGACGTCTTTGACAATTCCTAATATTTTCTCTTTGCATGCTTGCGTATTTGTGCTTATATCAGGTTGAACAACCCGACTCTGAAAAACTTGCTTCACGTAAAGTCCCTTTGATTGCTTGAGACACCTTGCATGCTCCGTTTTGCAGCGGAATGAGATGAGCCGCAGACTCCATCTTATTTACATTTCCCTTTTCATAACCCGCTCCGTTGCAGCCAGAGCACAGAGAAGGCAGCGAGAGGAAAAAGGAAGGAAGGAAGGAGGGAGAAACAGACAGGAAAAAGAAACTCCACTGAAAAAAATGACTTTTTGGCCCTGTAATTATTGCCTCGATTATTTTTGTAAATTTCACAAGAAATTATCATTTCAGTGCTTTTACTTTAAAATATCACCTTTTACTTAATGTGTTACTTGGTGTTTGTTTGTAATTATGTATCCTCATTTTTATAAGTAAATTGTGTCTTTCACACCAAGTAATATCTACTAAAGCACTGTATTGAATGTATAACCTGACACAACAAAGTAAATTGTACTTGGGTAAAACGAGTGAAACCTGGCAACCTATATAGCGCGTAGTCAGGGGGTGACGTCAGACGAGAATTCGCGCTCCTTTCGTCAACGAGACAACGGAATGGTAGATCCTGATGAAGGAAGGCTGGGTTTCACCTGAGGAGAGGAACTTCATGGACGGGAGCCATTGGGGTAGGTTATATGTTTAATTAATGTTCTACGTTGCTGTTGAGCCTTCGGTCAAGTCGGTGTTTGAGTTGTGAACACTGAAGATTAGCGAACTGGTCAGTTTAGCGTGCTAGCTAGTTAGGCTATCATGCTAGCTAACGTGGGACAGCATTACAGACATGGCTCACGGCGCTACATGTTGTGGCCATGTTTTGCTCATTTTAGTCGCGATTTTACAGGGTTCTGCCTTGAAAAATTGTTAGCCCGGGAACACGGTGTCCGACCGGGGGGGGGTGGGGGCGAGCGAGCGCGCGGGCAGGCGGGCGAGTGAGCGAATTGCTCTGGTTAAGTGAAGTCCACTTCTGCCACACAGGTGCTGTGCTCAGTCATGCACACAGCGCGCTTCTCTCGGACATCTTGAAGTACAGCAGAGGTTGAATGAGTAAAGTGTGACTGGGAGTCATAGTTGAGTAGCAACAAGCACACTCTGGTCATGCCCTAGTAAACATCCCATATGTGGTGGAATTAGAGACTTTAGAGTGGAACGGAAGAAGTAAAAGAAAGCAGCGTGTCTTCTCATTAGAATCTAAAAGCAACGAGGCAATAACTGTTGTTGCTCGTAAGCTAACAGCTAACAGCTGTAGCTGTTGTGCTAGCCGCAACTGGCCAAGCCAGTTAGCCGTAAATGCTATTCAGAGCTACGAGCAACAACAGTTATTGCCTCTTTGCTTTTAGATTCGAATGAGAAGACACGCTGCTTAGTTTTTCTTCTTCCATTTGGTAGCCTTGAGAGACCTTAGTCTGTAATGTAAGTATGTCTGCATGAAAAGATATACGAAGATATATTACATTCGCAAATGCTAATCGTGGTTAGCATTTCCCCATTGGCGGTAATGTTAAAATTAGCTTAGAAGCTAGCGTGTCGGACATGTTATGATGTTCAGAGAAGAAGACAACTTTAATACTGTTAAAAGCACCTTTTTTGTTAACAGTCCTAGTGAGAGGTCGGTCAAACGTCAAAGGTACTTCATCCATGTTTATGTTAAATGTGTTTGCGGTGCAAAGCTACGAAAAAATCCAGACATAAGCTGCACCGTTAGTCCGGAAAGTACGGTAAGCCAAATTCAGATTTACTGTTGTGTGTTCGTGTTTCAATATAATTGTTCTCTACATTTCACAGAATATTAAAGGACGTTGACACTGAGAAAGTTGGTCTCAAGATACTCAAGGTAAAGTCATATTAGTACTGTTATAGGTTTAACTTGACATACATTTTTAGTTACAGTAACATGGTTTAGTTTTGAGAGGTTTACAAGTTTCATTTATTTTCCAGGTGCTACAACATGAGATGGATGTGTAAAATATGTAGCTTTGAATCATGCAAAAGGATTGGATTATTAAAACACTACAGGCTGAAACATGGAAATGGTGGCCGCAGCCAATCAGTCCCTTGTCTTCACACCGATTGCCCTTGTTCGTTCCAAACATTTAATGCCCTCCGGACCCATTTGTCTCGACAGCATGTGGAGTTGGTGACACGAAGAGAAGTTCTTTCATTCAGTTGTCTGCTGTGCTCTTCTGGTTTTTTTTAATTCAGAGAGGCAATATTTTGAGCATCTTGGCAGACACTTAAGGAAGTTTGAAGTAGTTGCATGTGTCTTTAAAAACTGCAACTACAGGACCAACATTTATTCCAGCTTTGCTAGTCATAGACACAGGAAACACGCTTCACATTCACCTGAGGACTTTAAAACTGAAGTCTTAGAAAAACACCCTGATCCAACTGGTGCTCAGGATGAGACCTATCTGGAGGATGATCCTGAGTCTATGGATGAGGACCAACAGGAGTTGTCTCAAGACATAAAGGAGAAGTTTGGCCAGCTCTTTTTAAAGTTGGAAAGCACTTTCAATGTGCCAAACAAGTGCATTGATGAAATAGTTGATGAGCTGCAGTTCATATCTTGCTGTGCATCTGGACCAGTTTTAAGGGGTGTGGTTGAGTCCACCTTGAAAAGCCATAACTGTGATCTGGATTCAGCTGTTATCTCAGATTTGGTGAAAAATCTTTGTGAGTCACACCCTATAAATACAGCTTTGGGGAAAGACGGGCCTTTCACTACTTCATACAAGAGAAGAGAATTTATGAAGAAAAAATGTTCAGTTGTTGAACCAGAAGAGCACATACTTGATAAAAAACAGGGTAAAACATTCCAGTATGTCCCAATATTGCGGTCCTTGTTGCAGATCTTAAAGAATAAGACTATTCAAGAAAACGCACTTGCCCGTGAAACAAATTCTGAAAATGCTTCACAATACCAGACATTCCATGATGGATCTCACTATCAGAAAAATGATTTTTTCTCTCAAGAGGACAGAATTAATCTCATTCTGTACATTGATGACTTTGAGGCGTGTAATCCTCTCGGGACATCCCGAAAAAAGCACAAAGTCACGGCTGTGTATTGGGTGTTGGGAAACATTCCAGGACAGTTACGATCAACATTGGCATCTATTTATCTTGCCATTCTGTGTAAGGCAGAAGACACAAAGCAGTTTGGATTCCAGAGAATTTTAGAGCCACTGTTAACAGATCTTCAAAGCTTGGAGAAAGATGGCCTTTTTGTTCCATGTGCAGGAAAAGTCATCAAAGGGACTGTGGTCAGCGTGGTGGCTGATAATTTGGGTGCCCATTCTGTGGCAGGATTTGTCAAAAACTTCTCAGGGACGTACGTCTGCCGGTTTTGTCTCGGGGAGCGAACTGAGTTTCAGTCTAAAGAAGTAAGATCTGGAGCGTTTCAACGGAGAACAAAAGAGCAACATACACTGCATGTCCAGATGGCTGAGTCTGATCCAGACCTCACACATTGCTATGGTGTGAAAAAAGAGTGTGCACTGTCTGAAAAACTTGAGCATTTTCATGTGACATCGGGTTACCCTCCAGATGTTTTACGTGACCTCCTCGAGGGCATTGTTCCAGTGGAATTGGCATTGTCATTTCATATCTTGATCAAGAAGAAATATTTTTCTTTCATGGAACTCAACAATGCCATTCATCAGTTCCCATATAAGTGGACCGATAAAACAAATTGCCCTCATCTTGTCCCTGGTAACTTTGCCACACGAAGATCAGTGGGAGGCAATGCACACGATAATTGGTGCTTATTGCATCTGCTGCCTCTGATAATAGGTTCAAAAGTACCTGAAGAAGAGCCTGTATGGCAGATGCTGATGAGCTTGAAAGACATTGTTGACATTGTCATGTCTCCTGTCCATACAGAGGAAAGCATTTGTTATCTTGACAGCATGATTTCCGATCATCGAAGCAGATTCCTGGAAGCTTTCCCCCAAGAAAGACTTCGTCCTAAGCACCACTTCCTTGAGCACTACCCTCAGCTCATTCAGGAGTTTGGTCCTGTCACTGCCCTGTGGACAATGAGATTCGAGGCTAAACACAGCTTCTTCAAGAGAATTGTCAGACAAACGGGCTGTTTCAGGAATATCTTGTTGTCTCTTGCAAACAAGCACCAGCTCATGATTGCATACCATGAATCACATCCTGCCAAACAACTGCTCTCGGTCACAAAAACAACAGAGGTCTCTTTGGATGTACTCAAGGATGACCTAAAAGACTTGGTGAAGTGCAGATTCCCAGCTGTCACTAAGGTGCATGTTGCTAATAATGTGTGCTTTTTGGGTACCAACTATACAGTTGGAATGTTCGTGTGTTGTGGTTCCACTGCAGGATTGCCTGACTTTGCAGAGGTGTTGCATATACTATTGATTTGTGACAAACTGACCTTTTTTGTCAGACTACAAAATGCATGGTACAATGAACACCTCAGGAGTTATGAGTTGGAGAACACTCGGAGTGTCCAATTATTTGAGCAAGGAGATCTTGCGGAATTTTATCCTTTGGCTGCTTACACCCTAGCAGGAAGACGAATGGTAACACTGAAGCACCACATTTGCCTCCCCTTTTAAGTATCGCATGAGGACAAAAGTGCATGAAAGACATTGCACTTATATTATTTCTTTATTTCTGATGCAGCTTCTTCTTGAGATGGGTACTCCTGCAAAGCTGCGGCTCATTTTTGAAGATGATGATATTCGCAAACTGGTTCTACCTTTAGGCATCCCCACTACACTTCAGGAACTTTTTAATCTCATTCAAGAGACATATCATATTCCAGGGACATTTACTGTGATGTATGAAGACATGGATTTCGGTTGCCAGTTTTGCACTCTGAGCGCCATTGAAGAAGTAGAAGACAAGGCTACACTAAAGCGTGTAATACATCAACCACTTGTTCTGAATCTCAGTCCTCTGGAGGGATCATATGTGGAATCCCCAGTACCAGAACAATCTTCCGAAACAAGCTCTAGCCACTCAGCTGGATCTCAGGACACGATCCTGCTGTCCTCGTCAGGCGAAAGTGGCCCGTCTTGCAGGTCTGAACCATGGCCAGCTAAGTTTCAAATACCTCCCTTTTCTTATGATGTAGACCTTGTGCTGGAAGCAGGAAACAAAGTCTATGAAAAGGATGGCACACTGCTGAACAATCCAAGAGTAACAAGCAACATACTCGAAAGGCTAGCAGAGGCAATGTTTTGCTACACAGCATACCCAACTGGTATCCAGGTTTTCGCTGTGGTTGAAGCCTTGATGGAGAAGTACCCATGCCTCAAAGAGCCAGGGTATTTTAATGGCTTATACGGTTGGCAACATAGGATCAAAAATGGGAAATTACCGGGCCAAATTAAGAAGTCGTCACCTAGCCCTTCCAGAGCTGGAAGTTAACTCACTGAACAAAAGAAGCCCTAATGAAGAGGGTTTACCCAAAGGCATCAAAAGGCCAAAGAAAGCTGAAGTGAAATACTTGCCCCCACTGCCATTTGGTGAGACTGAGGACACGTTGGAGAAGGAGAGAGCAGATTTGCTGAAGGAAATAAAGAAGAAAAACAATGACAAGCTCATTGGTGAGAAAATGGATAAGTCTTTCTCCTATCGAAGAGTAGAAGTTGTCCAGCAATGCCCTGCAGTCAAAGACCTCTTGGAGAGATGGCCTGCTCTGTTCTATGAAACGCAGGTAATAGTTGTTTTTTTTCCTTACTTGATTCTTGTGTTTATAGTCTGCAATATTATTGTTAAGATGCACTTTGCTAGATTATGAATTGCACCATGCAAACATTTTTATATTACACTATATCAAGTTTAGTACGGTAGAATTGAAATGCAACAACTAAGTGTGTCTTGTATCTTTTTGTTTAAACTGTTTAACAGAGGTTTTTGAAGGTCGTAGTTTGTGTTGCTGCTCAATGGTCCATTATACTAGGACTACTGTATTAATTGTTTTAGCAAGGTACACTTACCTGCCATTTATCCAATGTCTTTCTGTGAGCATCTTAATTATTTTGCATTATTGTATCTGTAGACTATTAATTGGCAACTTCAACCTACATATTCAGAAACTTTTTATAAAATATGTGTAGTTTGTTGACCTCTGATTCACGTTTTTTTGACAGGATGTCACCAAAGATGCCATTGAAGAGGACGTTGCGCAATATGTCATGAAGGTCCTGGTCATCAATGGAGGTGCAACACAGGAAGATGTGTTGATCGTCATTGAGGGAAAAGAGGTCCTCCATGACTGTGAAAGTGTGGCAAAGGGGTGCCTTCTTCTCATGGGCTTCATCTATGCAATGAACTTGAGTTACCCACCAAAGTTGAAATATACTTTTGAAGTGTTTCAGAAGCTCTTTCTTCAGCTTGATGTCCTGAAGATGTCTCCCAAAGTCACGACCTTGCGCAAGAAACTTGTAGTATAACTACAAGTACCCGTCGGACACTGAAAACTGAATTGTTGCAATTGTTGAAGGAGTTCTCCTTTTAAAAACAGCGAAAGCAAGTGATGTTGGTGATGATACTCGCGTTTTTTGATAAGATTTTGCATTTTGAAGGTTCATTGAACATTTTATCTATGCAAGGATCTCCTCACTGGCTTCTATGTTAAAAGTAATCGGAGAGATCTCTCAAAATGTTTGTTAATGTCTTGTTGGCATCACTGATTTCTAAACGTTTTGTACCAATGTCAACCACATTTTATATATTGGTATTGGTTGTATGTCTGTATGCATGTCAAATGACAAGTAAAGGCGCTGTTATTTAAAAGAAGCTGTTTCATGTTTTGTTGAAGCCTTATGTTAAGACAATTGTATTAAATAGAAGTAGCCCCGATTAATAAATGCAAAAAAATCATATTTGAATAGTGGTAAATAGACGACATATTGAGTAAGTATTACTTAATATTTCTCAAGAAAAAAAGGAAAGAAAAGCTAGTTAAATAACCCTGAAACATCCAATCATTTTTACATGGGTTTTGTAATTAGATGCAACGGTAGCATGAGTAAAGATTACTAACAAAGGCGCAGTACATTTTATGTCTTAAGGAAATCATTTTCAAGTAAAATTTACTTGAATATTTTGGATAAAAAACAGTTCTTAATAGTAAGTAAACTTAACTTGAGAATTCCTGAGTAAAAATTACTCACAATTTCTGCGTGCAAATTGTTACCTAGCTTTTTTCAAGTAAATGTTACTTTTTTTTTTTCCAGTGTGTGTTTCAATGCCAAGGTGCCCGGGCCTCTTTGTGAGCAGTAAATGTTCTGACGGGAAGGCGATAATGAGAGCAGAACTCCTTTCCAAGACAGCCGCATTGTTTTAATTGTTCAGACTGGAGAACCGAGGGAGAAGGAAGCCGAGTCTGTTTTCGGCGAGCCAATGTTAAAAAAAAGGAACAACCTGGCTTTTTCCCGGCAATGTGTTGGAGCAATTAAATACAAACCCTGTAATTATGCATATCTTTTGGAAACATGCAAAAGCTGTATGGAAATGAGACTGGGCTGCTTAAGCAGCGCACGCGCCGCAGTCCCCCCCCCCCCCCACACACACACGGCTGCGTATTGTTTGATATGTTAGACAGTTTTGGCAAAGTAATGGGGAGTTTAAGGCACATCGCTTTTGTTGCATGTGTTTGTTCGTGAAACTGTGTCTGCATGCAGCCATGGAGGGAGGCAGCTCGGTCATTGTGGACGCTAGCAGGTGGGCAAAAAATGAAGCACAAACATATTATTCTGTATCAGTGTACACCCCCCCCCCCCCCACCCCCACCATTTCCATACCTCCTCCTTCCTCCTCAATCCGCTCTCCTTCCTCGTCCTCACTCGTCTATGCATGCGCTAGGTCCCACCCTTAATTAAGTCTGCTGGGGTTTAAAGCGTTGAATCTTGTTTAAAGCCCATATCAGTACATTTAAAAGGACTGAGAGTGTGCATGGTAATCAGGACATCCATAGCTGTTTGGGTAGCAGCAATGGCCACTGAGAGCTTGATTTCAGACTTGATTCCTTCACAGTTTTCCTTTCTTGTTCTTTTTTTTCCTCTGCATATGTTCTTGGGAGGCAAGGAGAGGGTGTGGTTATTCCCAACAGTCATCCAGTATTTTGTTGTGACTCAAGGCTCCTACTGCTCACAATTACCACGAGTTAATCTTATCACAGTAAAATTCAATTCATTTTATCAAGGTTATTTCACAGGCTACAGACGTAGCCTGGGTGGACCCTATTCTGCCGGCCATTGTGTGCTTTTACGTGTTTCTCTGCTAATAATTGAGCTCCGCTTTTACCCCGCAGAATGCCGTGTCCCGAGCAGCAACAATGCAACATGTAACAGCTCTATGAGAAACCAATAATGGGGGCATTACTGCAGTTCACCTCGGGCCGAGCACCTGTTACTGCGCCTCCATTCTGTGCTCACACTGACATTTAAAATGGGCATGTTTCGCCATTGATAACAGGTTAGTGGCAGGGCTGCAAGCAAGGAGTCTGATGAAGGCTATTTAAATGCTTGCAAAGTGGCGAGATTAAAATCGAATAAGTGCAGCTTTTTCCCTCCCTTTTTCTGCTTGACTTATCTGGATTCGTTCCCCCAGACCCTCGCCGCGGTGGATTGTGGGTGACTCCCCCCCCCACCCAACACACCAATTACCCCTGGATGGATTTTTTTGAGTGAAGCGGGATAATTGTGTAATTATCTGGGTGAAATGGGAAGTCTAATGTGTTAAAGTGGGATTTTTTTTAAGCCGCTGTGAAAAGTGAAGACGGCAGGGTGGAATTGTGACGCTAGTGATGTTGCAGCGCCTCCTGCTAACAAAACAGATAAATAAATAGATCTGGCCAGAAAGGTATCAAGTCAGATGGCTGACCTGGGAGACCTGTAGGCCGAGAGCGCCGGCTGCAGCAAATCCACTGAGCCTCTGGGTGCTCAGTGAGGGGCATGTTAGAGGACAGGTGGAGCTTTGATGCGTTGGTGAAAATACACATTAAAATTGTCAAGATTGTTTATGACAATTTTATATCTACCATAAGGAACAACATTTTTGTTTTTGTACTTAACCAAAGTGAAATGACCCATGTCTGACTGTATGGAAAAGGATAAGTTTGATGAACAGCATGAAACATGGCCAATACTAGCAGACATGAAAGAACCATTGAAATCTGCCCAATTGAAACAAATTCCTGAAGTCTATTTTTCTCTCGGAGATGGGTTAGATGGCCAAAGCACCTTGTTTTGTTTTCAGTTTGCAAACCTCTATTGCTTCTGTCAATGGTGGGCTATCAGGGCCAGCGAAGCCTTCTCTGCTGGCCTAAACAGAATCACAAAGTTATAGCTATTTTATAATGTAATAATTTTTCATAAATACACGACATGTATTATAATTATTTTTCCCATTATCTTATTTTCTCATTGCACAGCTACTGTCTTCCTCAGTTGCTCTGCTTCCAGTGCAGCTTGTTTTAAGTAGAGCTTTTATCCAATCAGATCTCACCTCTGTGTCTCTAGGTAAGAAGAGAGGCCCGAGGTTCTCGAAGTAGACTTTGCAGTTTAAGTGAATGGGGACGATATTGTTGATTGCCATAGTGTTCAACCAATCAGATCTTTAGTTTGACATGTTGGGCGTATTCTTTGATGTGTCAGAGCTACCGAGGTAGCCTACAAGTACGTCAGCATTAACGTGCACCGTGATTGGTCAGTGGGCTAGCGTGACTGTTGTGAAGCTGAAGCCGGCGCGAGTTGTGCGGCTAAGCCTTCAACGGAAAATTGGCACAATTTTGTTTAATTTACGATAGGTGGAAATATCGCGGCAAGTGTGGTACAATTTGTGGGCGTAGCTTGTCGTGTGAGACCTATCATACAGGCATAGCCCTGAGGATCAGTTTGCGGGTAGAGAGGGGCTGGTTCGGTGAACATGGCAGGTCGGGCGGAGGCGCAGGCCACGCACCCTGTCATATTTTGTCTGTTAGCATTATCAGTGATCCAATTTAACCAAACATTATCATTGCCATAACCTGTGGACCTTCGCAAGACCTGCAGGGGAGTCATTCCAGTATAATCTTGAGAAAACACTACGGGAGTGTTGGCAGCTGGAGATGCCAATGCTAGGGCAGACTTGGGCTGGGTGTGTTCGTTCTCTACCTGGGGGAATATGTTGATCTGGATACCGACCAAGGGATCTTTGTGTGCGATGTCGACGCCTAAGATGATCCATGCCCTGGTGTTACCGTAAAGACTTGCTGTGATGTTGTTTATCGAGAGGGTAAGAGGGTTAGTTGTGGCGCTAAAATCTCTCTGTAGGCTAATTTTGCTCCACCACCTATACGCTGGGCTGGTGGTTGTCAAACCATTGGGGACCCATCTTCCGGTGTACTTAGTTACAAGACCCCAATGACTGCACCACCCGCCCGTAACTGGTCGGGGCGTGCCGCTAGTCTCGCAGCTTTTCACTATTGGGGGTGTGCCACAAAGATAAACATTATAGACCTGCCAACCCCTTATATTGCCGTTACAGGTTACAACGTCGCACAGATCAAATGTGTATGCGCTGGTGGAACCGGCTGTGTAGTTCAGAACGAGTTTGGATCCACATGCTGTTGTATGGACCAATATTGGGGTGTTACGTCTTGTTCGGCTGTGAGTCATCGGGGATGGACAGGAAAAAGGGGCAGGTGAATTAGAAGTCTGATTCGGGAAAGGGGCGGTAGAATTAGATGGGTGCTGGTGTGTCTGATACATGGTTTGTAGTCCCCACAGCATGAGGGCAGCAAGTATCCCCACCCCCACCCCCATCATAGTTTTCTTCACCTCGGCGGGGTCTACATGAGGGGCCCCTAGAGAGCGTCTAGACTCTTGGTGCATTTTTCCAAATTAGTGCGAATTTCTCCCAGTGTTCTGGTTGGTACCGGTGCTGGGACACAATGTGTCAGGTGGTGCCAAGGGGCGCCTGATTTGCCCTTGACCTGGACCGAGTGTGAAGTAACCTCCTTCACCTCGTACGGCCCAGTCCACCTGGGGTCAGTCCACTTGCGCTTGTGAACCTTGACCCTGACCCAATCACCTACTTGTATCTGCTTTCCAGCTGCCGCTGCTTCAGGTACTGCTCGAGTCCTCTCGATCTGTTTGAAGAGAGCTTCAGTAAGAGAAGTTAGGGCACTCATATAGTCAGACATTTCAATCTGCTGTACATCCAGAGGTGGCATATGACCTCCATCTCTGGGTGGACCTGGCATCGGCCGGCCAGTCATGATCTCGTGTGGGGAGAGATGTGTTTCTCCCCCTTTTCCGGACCTCATGGCCATAAGGGCCAGGGGCAGGGCCTCAACCCATGTTAATTTGGAGCCCGCGCAAACTTTGGCAATTTTGGCCTTAAGGGTCTGATTCGCTCGTTCCACCAGGCCCTGAGATTGCGGGTGATAGACTGACCCGAATCGGTGTGTGATTCCCAGAAATTGCTCTACCTGTGCGAGCATGGTGTTGCTAAAGTGTGAGCCGTTATCAGAGCGGATGCATCTCGGCACTCCGTAACGGGGAATCAGTTCTGTCTGCAGCCACTTTACAACTGTCTGCGCGTCTTCTCTCTTGGTGGGAATTGCTTCCACCCATCTTGAAAATCTGTCTACCATTACCAAGATGTACCTCTTTCCCTGCACTCTGTTCTCTGGTCCCATATCTGTATAATCTATGCTGATGTCTTGGAAACAGGCAGAGGGCACGGGATAAGATCCCATCGGTGTCTTGAATGGTTTTCTTGGGTTGTATTTTCCACAAATTTGACATTCATCGCAGAAGAGGAAAGATATCGCTTCCATGTGCGGATGCCACCATAGTTGTTTTAAATTGTCCAATGTCCGTTTCTTTCCCTCGTGTGTAGGTCCGTGGGCCCCTGGTAGGAGTGCTGCACACAGTTCTGCTGAGGCAACCACTCTGCCGTCGTGGGCTCTCCACAGACCTTCTTTGTCTTTTGAGGCTCCTTTCCGTGTCCATTCGGACCATTCATAAGGTCCTGCTTTCTTTTGATGATCTTTGATGTGTTCGATGGTAAGCTCAGGTGGGCCGGATGTTGGCTTCATAACCATTTGGCGAGGTGTGTAGCCTCCAGTTTTCTTGGCTGCTCTGTCTGCCGCGTCATTACCGGCGCTGATTCGTGATCTGATTGTGTCATGTCCTTTGCATTTCATGATGGCCACCCCCTTTGGTAGTTGGATTGCTTCTACCAGCCTTCTCATAGCTGCTTCGTGTTTTATGGGGTGGTCATTTGAAGTGGTGAAGTTGCGTCTTCGCCATACAGGGCCATCGATGTGGGCCGCTCCATGGGCGTAAGCCGAATCTGTGAAGATATTTACAATTTTGTCCGTGCTCCACTTCAGAGCCTGAATCAGTGCTTCCACTTCCGCTAGTTGTGCTGAAGCGGGTTGTGGCAGAATCCCTGACTCCACTGTTTGGTGATAGCCATCACTCTTCTGTTCGACCACTGCATAGGATGCAATGTTCCCTTCTTCTCCTTTGTAGCAGCAACCATCCGTGTAGAGCCAGGCCTCAGCTGTGAGGTGGGGAGTGTTTTGGAGATCCGGTCTCAATTTGTTTTCTTGTACTGCAACTTCCTCGCACACATGTGGTTGTCCATCCGTAAAGTTAGCCGACATATTTCTTGTGGCTGGCACAAAGGTGATGTGTGGCATGGTGCAAGTGTGTTGAATCTTTGTTTTCCTTGCGGCACTGAACGTGAATTCTTTACTCATCAGAAACGCTGCCACGCCATGGTGCGTGTGTACTTCCAGTGGATGGCCCATGACAATATGAGAAGTTTTTTCAATTGCTTTTGCCACTGCTGCAACATATCGTGCGCACGTGGATTGACCATTTTCCACAGCGTCCAGTTTTGATGAATGATACATCAGTACCTGTCTTTCACCCCCCTTTTTCTGGAAGAGTACAGCATTGAGTAGGCTGTCTCTTTCAGAAACATCAAGGTGGAACGGTAGGGAGTAGTCTGGGGACATGAGTGCGGCGGCATGTGCAAGTGCTTGCTTCAAGTGGGAGAAGGCTGCTTCAGCCTCTTTTGTCCATGTGAGGGTGGCAGTAAGATTTCTTGTGCCCACTTCCTTCAACATCTCTCTGAGAATGGTGGTGTTGTTGGTGTAGTCTGGGATATGGGCTAGTTGAGGGTGGGGGAGGAACCGGAGGAAGTGCTGGATACAGGCTAGTTGAGGGTGGGGGAGGAACCGGGGCCAGAGATGTTTGGCTCGTTTCCTGTCCAGCCTTTTCCAGACCTACCGGGGCTTGAGTGGTAGGGGTGACGTCCAGGGGGTTGATGTTGAGTGACAGACGGGACCAGGTTTTTTCTTTTCCGGTTGGCATGTCCACCTGCATCCGATCTGTCATGGCCATCCCTAGTGCCATCATTGCCACTCGCTGTTCCTCTTCTCTGTCTTTGCGGGCTTGCTTCAGTGGGTTAGCGAACCCCCATCGCTTGGTTTGATTTGTCATTTGATTTCTCTCTGCAGTCTGTGCTTGAGCCACTCGTTTTGTCAAATCGTTGGTGAAGAGCCGAAGGTTGTTGACTGATGGAGGTAGTAGACTGGCCGCCTTCCACCATCCCTCCTCTTGCCATCGTTTCATGCATTTATCCCAATGTGTCTTGTCTCTTTTCCATGCAGTCCTGCCTCCAGTCTCTGTTACTGTTTTTTCCAGTTTTGCACGCAGTACTTCTGAGTAGCCACCAGATGGAGCCACAGCTCCAGCCATGTCTTCTTGTGTTCTTCTTCTTCTTTCTTTTTTTTTTTCAAATCAAGTTTTTTATTTATTTTTTTTAAATCAATTACAATCTTCTTTTTTTTCAAAATTCTTTTTTTTTTTTTCAAATTTCAAATTTCAAATTTCAAATTTCAAATTCCAAATTTTTCAATATAAAATGTTTGGATGCAGTACTCCCGAATGTCCACCAGATGGAGCCAAAGCTCCTGTCGAATGTTCTTCTTGCAGTTCCTGAAGTACCCACAGAGGGAGCCAAAACTCCTGTCAAATGTTCTTCGTGCAGTTCCTGAAGTACCAACAGAGGGAGCCAAAGCTTCTTCTGCAGTTCCTGTAGTGCTACCAGAGGGAGCCAAAGCTTCTCCCAAATTTTCTTCTGACCTTGGCCTAGATACTACACTCCCTTAGAGCTGCACCTGGTTTCTTATCTGAAATTTTCACTCCCTTTTCCAGTGTCTCTCTGACTGTCTGAATGTCTGCTCTGTCTTCGCTTCTAAATTTGTTGACGGTCCCTATGGAACACAATTTCCAATAAATCTGTAGTCTTTGTAACTACACCAGTAAAACTGACACGTATATTAACCCTCAGCTTTCCTCTTCTATCCTCGTGTTCGTGTGCCTGTGTTGAATGCAAAGTTTGTGTCTCATGCGTGTTCTGCTCCACTGACCGTCAATCACTGGCAAACACACACGAGCCTCTGCACACTCCAACTCCAAATCTCAGCTGTCTCTCACACATGTACGCTTCACGCAATCACTCTCATCCATACCAAATTGAAACCATACACTGCCGTCACTGAAATACGCACAAATCACATATGGATCTGTTCTTATAGCGTTTTCACGAGCCCGGTCCCGAAGGAAATGGATACCTCCCTGAGATATTACTCAACACTCAATCGACCATACACTGCCGTGATTCCACAAATAATCGCACACAGACCTCGTCAGGATAGATCTATTGATCTTATTGTTTACAGTGTACGCCTTGTGCCAATACGGTCCCGAAGGAAATGGCGATATCTTGTGCTACAATTGAATCGATGTCTTCCCAGAGTACATCTATGCTGCATCACAACCATACACTGGCACTTCTGCAATACTGGTACACAAACCATCAATTCAACCTCCAATTTAACCTCATCAATTTATTTTTCTCAATTAAAATTCTCTGGATGGATCTTCGTTTTACAGTGTACAACATGCATGAACGTGGTCCCTTTAGGAAATGGCGCTGTGCAGTCTCCAGACACACTACTTTCACATCAGCGTATTTCAACAACAATTTCTATATACTTGATCCAAACCTCAGTTTGCAACTTCGCATAAATCAACAGTGTGGCCCGGAATTCAGTCTTTCAGACCGTCATTTGTCAGCGAACCGAAGCTTTCGCCACGGCTGTGTAACCTCTGAACAGTCAATCAAAACTTACGCGGTGAACACAATGGCAGCTTATACAATGTTAACAACCATCAATTTCTGTTAGATCCACTCACACACATATTCTATGCTAAAAAACCCCACTGCTATAATAACAATTCTGTCACAATGCTCCATAGTTTATCTTTAGAAATTTAGTCAATGCAATTCATTCTCAAACTCCAGTACTTCCGATCAATTCAATTTAGTTTTTTTCTATATACAATCTGCAGAATTCATTTAAATAGGCTCTGCTTTACCTTTTGATTCAGCGCGCTGTTTGATCAGTTTCTCAGAGTTGAGCAGAATGGCGCCGGTAGGCCTCCGGCCTTTCCCAGCCTCTCGGGAAAACGCCCTTTTTTCTTTCTGTCGACAGAAGAAAGTCTGTTACTCGATGAAAAAATAGTCTTGGATCGTTATAACCTAACTCTGCTACCATGTTAAGAATGAAGATCGAGTTAACAGACTGAGATCGAGGCGTTTAGCTCAATTCAAGCAATAACATTTATTTGTGACAGAAGTATTATGTCCAGCAGTTAAACGTGCACGGACCCTAGCAAAAGCAAAGAGTGCAAAAGTGAAACCTAAAAGTGCTTATACAGAGTAAGCAGGCGTGTCCATCTGGTTCTCCTTGTGGAGCCATTGGTCAAAATCAAAGCAGAGGCGGATTTGTTTCTAGCATTCAAATAGCCTGATGGAGCACTGGGCAACTTCGCCAACACTGGCTCACGTCCGGAACCCGCCTTCTCTGGAACGTCAGTGTGTGTGAAATGTTGGTGTACAGCATATTGTTAACACTTAAGGTGCAGAAAAGGAAAGGGTGCAGTTCTAAACTATTTCGAAGTCTCTGTGTGAATAGATAAAAAGAGCTTTTCTCCTACTCTAAGATGGCAGTTTCTGCCCTAATCTGGTGGTTTACGCAAGCGTTACTTTCAGGGCCACTGTATCTGTTCCTATCGTACGAACGGGTGACGGAATGCCCCATTCGGCGTTTTTGACCTACTTACAGTGACCTCACAACTCCGCAATATAAGCTTTACAAGTATAGCGCATATTATTTAACAGTAAATGAATATATTTTATTTACAGATTCAACGGCAATAAACCGACAAAAAGGGACTCCGAAATAACTACGTAATGATGCAGATTTGTACTTGTCTTCTCCGACAAAAAGGGACTCCGAAATAACTACGTAATGATACCGATTTGTAGGTTACTGGTCTTCTCAATGGAGCTCTGATGGATCGGTGCTCGGCTATGCTAACATCGTAGCAGCTCCACCAGCACTCAATAACGTCACGTAGACGTAAATACGGCAGCGTCTATTCATTGTTTGTACCGTATGGTTTACACACACACATGTATACACAGTTTGGTCCGGTCTCTGTTGATATGAGGTATCGTAGAGCTCTGGGTGAACACAGACGGCTACAGGATTTATTTCCTTGATTCAACAACGGCAGGAAGCCAGTGATGACAGGGGGAGCAACTCAACCCTGATAGGCTATCGCGCCACAGCGTCACGCGATTATGTCACTGAAGTTGAAAAATTTCAACTCGCGCGTTGGCGATTTTGCGGCGTCCAACGCGTCCACCACGTCCACCGCACTGCAATAACGCGTCCAACGCGCCGCGCCATCGCAACATCGCGGCGCGCCAGTCTCATCGCGTCTGTGCAGACTTTGTATGTAATCTCGACGTGCGTCAAAAAATCAACGCGACCGGTGTGAACGCAGCATTAGTGTTAGCAGTGAGAGATCAATTTCAAAGATATGTAAGAAGTTATGACATTTTTAGCATTTTGCTTGGTGTAGATTCTTTTTTTTTTTTTACCTAAATTTGTTTTTTTTAACACTCAATGGCTGAAGGAGGAGAAACGGGAAAGGAAGAAAGGCTCGGCCAACCCCACAGCTAGCAGCCCTGACCCAGCCAGGAAAAGGATTTGTACCAACGGTATTCCTGCTGACAGCGTCGGGGAAGTGTTGCACATCTTATGGCTAAGAATGCGTTTCATTTGCAACTGAGCGTCTTGGTGTTTGGAGCTACGCTAGGCTAACCTGAGGTGGCTAACCGAGGCAGCAACACGACACCATAGCACGACAGGACACTTACAAGCTACGGTGCTTTTGAAAACTTTAGCTGAGACCCGAGTGGATCTACAACTCAACGAACACGTTCACAGGAGAACCTCTTACTGGAACTGAACCGCACCGATGTTCTGTACAATGGCGTCATTAAACTCTTTGTTAACAAAGAAAGGAGGATGGACTTTGTCCTTAAGTGAACAGCAGCTTTGGTAAGTGAAGTGCTTCTGTGTTTTTACCTCTGCAGTAGAGTTACTACTGTTAAAAACAAAGGATGAGAGAGCCTGCAGGCCGCAGGTAGTTTTCTGCTGCGAGCTTCTTACTGCGCACCCGCATCAGAAAAATGGGCTGGATCCGGTTCAAAATCATAAACAATATTTAATGTACCACACAAAGTTCACTTACAAACTGAATTAACTATCAATAGTAATGTTCTCGAGAACAGAGACCACATGCACGCGTCCTCCTCACAGGTCTGGCTACTCCAGGTACTGAAAAAGAGGGGCGGATGCGGTCTGAGGAATGCTCCCTAAAATATTGTCTTTTATATGCCCTGACAGTTGGAAAGTGTCGTAAACTGTCCTAAAACGTGTGAATGATCCTCAGTTGATCAGTGATTGGCTCCATTTGAATCCTGTCCCCTCCCATTATCGATCATTTGTGGCAAAAGTAAGAATATTGTAAACATATAATACATTCCATATGGAAACATATTGTGACTAACATATTTATTATTGTGACACTTCTACTCACCACTTGGGGTGTTATTTAATCCTACTAATAATGCTTTGCTAATACTGAAATACTCCACACTACTGTGTTCATGTGTCTATGGTGTTGTTTTTATGATCTGGTTAATATTGTTCCCTCTGATGTGGATAATATTTGAATGGCTCGTGCTCTTCAGTGTGCGGATGAATACGTGTTAGCGCTGCAGTGTTGCTGGATTGATGTGTTGCTTTGTTGTCATATGAATATCTGTGACTGGTTCTTGTGAGTTTGTTCTTGTCATTGTGTTAATTACATTGATTCTGACGATATGCATTGTCCGTTAATGATGAAGCATCCCGTCATTTTATTCTCTGTTTGGGGTTTTCTTTTCTTTTACAACGGTCTGGAGGAATGTGGATTGTGTGGTAATTGCTTTAGCCCTGTTTGAATCAGTAGGAACAGCTAAACACTGCGGGGAGAGTTTGTAGCGCGTTGGTTTTCCTGCTAAGCTAGTTTAGCGCGCCTCCCAGAACACACGCACCTGACCAGGGTACGATGTTTTGTTTCCGGGGTCAGAGTGTCTCTGACATGGTGTGGTGCCATGTTGAGTGCTTAAAATGCTTAAAATTCACTTGACCAATTCAATGAAAACACGGTTGCTAAAGCCATATGTTAAATTTTTTAGATAGTACATTTTCTTGCCACAGTGCCTTTTTTGGTATTACCAGGAGGAGGCACAAAGTTTAGAAATATGTAAATTCTGCACAAAGATGCTTCAACAGGGACTACATGTTTCCAGAGGCCTTTATTCATGATCAACCATCAGCCTTATTTTGATGAACATAAATGTACTTTTCTCTCCTTCACAACCAATCTCCAGAAAACACTGTAAAAGCTACAGAACAGATGAAACATAAATTAGCTCTTACGAGTATAAACCTTCAATAAATGACATTCAACTAAACATGTGGGCATTAATCAAAACATTTTCTCACATATATGCTTTATAGGACGCACATGTAAAGGCTGATATATAGCATTACCATAACATTACAGCTTATAAATTTAGCCATTTCCTTTTACAGGTTAATTAAGATAAAATGTCACTAAATATTACCAGCTCGGTGCTTAACTGTCCATAAAGTAACCCTTATATTGCAGAGCAATATCTTTCTAACACTTTTTCCTTGAGTACACACCGTCAATTATCGTACTTTTTTGCACGCAAGATTTGTATCTCCTTCCGGTATTGCCTGAAGGGCTTCAAAATAAGGACCCGAAACATAAAAAGGCCCTCATCAAATAAAAGCTTGCAGGAAATTGTTGTCTTTGGTAACTAGCAAAATAAAGGTTTGTAGGAAATAGTCACCTTATTAACAGAACATGTTGAGAGACATTTACAGGTAGAACACCACTGAAATTGTCCAGAGTTGTTTTGTGTCAACTTGTTTCATATTTTTTTTCAAACAGGATTTGTAAGAAATGCAGTTATCTGGATACATTCTCTGGCTTACAGACGGCACCAGTCCAGGGAGTACTGCATTTCTGTACTGGACATATATCATAGGTCTTTGGAGATGGTCGGGGTGGATGGTGGAAGTACAAGATACAGGACTTTTACACTGAAGACCTGGATTTGCTTTATGACTATTACAAGATCAGGGTCAGTTTACTGTAATACATTGATTGAGGTTCATGACGCTTTGGTTTGATATTGAAAAAGTCAACTGATTTTTTTCATTTTTAACCATGTCCATATCATCCTAACATTTAGTTGCCTTAAAAACAATCATCTTATGAACCGTCTTGAGCTCAAGAGGGTTTACAGAAGCAACGTAACCTGAGATGCTCTTAGAAATGAGTTGTAGGAGGCCAAGAGCATCTTAATAAGAAGCTCCTGCAAGAGGAACCGCAATATGCATGTATACTTTCACTGTAATCACTGATGCTCCCTGTGAAGTGGTCTTTGAAGTTAAATGACCAATGTTCAACAGAACCATAAACAACTAAATGGTTTTGTCGCCTCAACCATATAGTGTAGGGAAACTAGTAAATGTGTTAACAATAAATATAAGTTCAGTTTTGACATTTTCCAACTGCAGATTTTCAAAGCCTATCTATGTATTCCCTCCACACAGCTCTAAACATGGCAACGACTGAGCCAGCAGGTAGCAGCTGATGGTGCTAAAAGTGCAAACAACGGCAACAGTACTGATAGAGCTAACAGTGTGAACCTGATGAGGAACCACCTGGTGGGCGCTACGTTTCTGTGATGACGCTGTGGGTCGGGACAGTGTTATTACCTGTAACCGCCGTATAAGAGCAGTGCAGAGCGGCGGCCATAAGGTAGCCAGTGCAATTGAGCAAAGGTGTTCTGTAAGATTGTGTCGTTTTATCGTTCAAAAGTTACATCCTTTAAACTGACAGAAGACTACATTCCCTTCTACATTGCGCTTCATATGTATGTACATAACTTTAAATGTACAAACCTCAAATTCAAAGTAATACTTTCTTGATGTAAAACCAATATGTCATCTTAAATAATAATACCTCAAAAGCATGCGACAAAAAGAATACAAATTGCTTTTATGATGTATGTTCCTACACATACTGTATATAAAAAGGCCAAATTGCAACACAGCATTATGTAGAAGCTTAACACTGGCAGCATACAGGCCATTCCATTTTTGTAAAGACTACGTTCTAGCTCTGTAGTCCTAATTGATATAAAAAAGAGGGGGGGAAAAATCAATGGAAAGCCATGAAGGTATTTTTCCCCAAAATAACACATTGCATTGACCCTAATCCAAATCCACTCAGAAACCAGGCAATTTCTCACTGCCAGTCTCCAGACCCCAGCTCTAGTCGTGGCTTCAAGCGGGCGGTAAACACTCACTTGTGAAATGGGGGAGGAGTGGGGAGGGGCATAAATGAAAATTCAAGGAAAGGGAACATAAGATATGTTGTCTGCTTTCAGCGGTTGTTCGAAAATAAATTGCTTTTGAAAGTAGAAATGTTTACCTCAATTGAGAACCGTTTTATGCCCTTGACAGGAAATTATTTCACAGCTTCTCAAGCAGCCGCTCTTTCCAATGGTGATGTTTCCTTAACCCCACCAAATAACATTGGCCTTCTCATTCAGCTAGAGTATAAATAGCCTACTTTGCCCATGTTTGGAGGACTTTCTCAGTTGGTTCCTCAACTAATTTCTCTCCTCTATGGTGCAGCTGAAGGAACAGAATAGAAGGAAAATGGCACATTGGTGTTCCTGTAGCTCCAGTATCTGAAGTGACTTTAGGAAAACAATGAGAAGATTGGATATGAAATAACACAGCAAGCACTGAGCAAACATTGGTGTAACAGCAAATGGAAAACCAACAAAGTTGCCAAATACATCGAAAAGGTTATTGTACGTTTACGTTTTCCCCTGAAAACAAACTTGCTGTGGCTGTTTAGGCGTAACAATTTTGACTTTCACAGTGGAGGACTTGCATCATGTCTCCTGCCAACAGTCAAAGTTGATCGTTTTCTACCATGATCACAATCTTCAACTTACCTTGCTTGACCACAGTTGCCTTGCAGACCGATCCTTAGTAACGCAGCCCCTTAGTTACTGTTGCTAGATAGGACAAGCTTGACAAATATAAAATTTGTTTTCAAATAGAAAGCATTTTGACAGTGTGTATTATGGGACTCTGGTGCTCAGAAACACGACTGTTTTGTTCAGAAGGACCACCAAAATCAACACAAAATGTTGAATGTTCATTCTGTCTGTAATAAAACGCATTTGTACTACCAGTAACCATGGATGTCACTAAATCAACCACGAGAGAATTGTTAAGGCTTATAACTTTAACCGAGCAGTTTTTGTTGCCTAAACCTAACCAAACTTAAATGTAATCAAACCTTAAACAGAGAAATGCTAGATCGTCCTTTTGTAATGATGTTGTTCCTGATGCGCTAGTCTCAGCAAATGGGAGTTAGTACTCAGAAGATGACCTGATCTGTCTCCAAAGATCAGTGGTTCAATCCCCATACTACTCCGTTTTCATTTTAAAACGAAAACAATCTCCGTCCACACGGTGTTTCAGCATCGTTTTCGAAATGATCTCCGTCCAAACTAAAACGCATGAAAACGAATATCACGTGACTCTTCACGTGCACTGGGCATGCGCGTTGGTGCCGATGTAAATAGGAAGTAGATTGGTTGCTTAGTTTAAAAAAATACAACAGAGTAATAAAGTAGTCTTTAATAATGAAAGGTCATGTTTGATACTTCTCTAAAATCTTCCTCTATGAACTCAAACACACATTTCGTGGATGTTTTAGAAGTTTTATTTGTCAGACTTAGTTACAGCGCTGCAGGTCTTGTTCTGTCTCTCTCACATCACATTTACATTAAAATCAACACTTAGACATAAATGTTTGATTATGGGTCCATAAATGTGGTCAACACGCATCTCTCACTCGTTTCCTCTCGGTTTCGTTGTAGTCTGTTCTCACTCGTAGCTCTGCTGGTGGCTTAACTATCTGTCCTACTGGAGAGCAACTACTGCTTTTGTTCCTTTACATTTTATCTGCGGACTTCACAATAGTTGTGCAGAACAAAATAAGCATGAATAAGGACAGAAAGGTCCTCAGTTTTGTGTCTATCACCCTCCCTAAAGCCGCTAACCGTGACTTCAGACGTCCGCTCCGTAGGGCTGATAACGCCGCTGGTCACGTCGCTCGCTGATCGCTCCAATAACAGCTGCTTCCTCCGTAATGATGCAGACTTTAACTGCACAACAGCTGCTAGTAAAGACAACAAGGTCAGCATCGCCTGTAATTAGTTGTCTATGTTGAATTAACCTGTAGTCGATCGGTAATCAATGTTGTTGTTCGTGAGCTTCCGGGTAAGGCTCACGTGATAGGAGTGTGACGAATCAGGGAAGGACACGTCATGACTGCTAAGAACCAAACAAGTAGCGAATGCGGGTGTGGGTGTCATTGTTTCCAAACTTATCCGTTTTCGACCGTCCACACGAATACGCAACCCCGGCGTTTCTAAACTCATCGGCCTTTGACCGTCCACACGAATAAGGCAACCCGGAGTTTTCAAATGTATCCGTCCTCTGGAGCATTTTCAAACTCTTCCGTTTTCAGTGCTCGAAAATGGCGGCATCGTGTGGAAGCTCAGTGTAGACGTAGCAAAACATATGCGTTTTCAAATGGAAACGGAGTAGTGTGGATGTGGCCTAAGACAATCAGTGTATGAAGTGAGGTGTTAATGTGAATTAGTTGGTCCTGATGGGGAGGTGGCATCTTGCAAGGTAGCCCCTGCCATCGGTGTGTGAAAAGGTGAATGACCTCTCATACACTAGGATGGAGAGTAAAGTTGTGGCTCTTGCCCTTAGTTGCTGCTGAGCCTCCTATCAGCCTGTGCTCCTGCTCCTCCTACTGTGCTCCTGCAAGGACAGTCTTAGAAGAAACTAGTAGTGTCGATCAATTCCCTTAAAGTCAACTCTGCTGAATAACCCCAGGTAATCATATGGCTGATCTAACCTTGTCAGAGAATGTTGATACTGGGTGATTCTGCAAAACCCAGAAATACATTCAATGACAATGTTTTTTTAAATTCTTGTTGTTTTCAATATCTGCATATGGCAGCTATGTTATGACTGGTAAACCACAGGGAATAAAAAAGAGTCAATTGCATGACCAGGACACAGGATAAGGTGTAGGTAAAACAGTCTTTACTCAACGGCAGAGGTTTGGTACAGGGGTAGTGTCACGACCTGGCTCTGACAGCCATGACCTAATCAGGGCTTTGATTAGCCATGACCTAATCAAAAAGCAAATAGTTTATTAGACATAAACAAGACTTCTAACTACAAATGGTGTTTTGGAACGAGCCATCCTCGTTCCTCCGCGGGGCGATAGGAGAGCGGCTGGTTGCCAGGAAGGCGGAGCCTTATAGTGGGAACGCACCGGGCCCAGGTGATGACCACCTCTGGTACCTGCTGGCTTAAAGGAACATACACAAGTAACCCAGATAGGGAACCGTCACACCCCCCCCCCCCCCCATAAGAACTGGGTTATCAAAACACAACTTATGTATGATACTTTTAGCAAAACAAACTCAAAAATACCAAAAATTGGCTGAAAACCCCCCCAAAAAATATACTTCACCAAATGTTCTTAAATAACGGTCCAGTATTTTTTGCCCCCAGGTTCCCACTGTCACAACCGGTGCACCCACTTTCTCACTAACAGCAAATCCTGAAGGAAATAACCACCAGTACCGTCCAGTACATCAGTCTCAGGGTGGACCTGTTGAAACAGCTCCTTCAGTTCACTTAAAGACAAAGTCCATCCTCCTTTCTTTGATTACAAAGAGTTTAATGATGCGGTTGTACAGAATATCAGTGCGGTTCAGTTCCAGCCAGAGGTCCTCCTGCTTACGTGTTCGTTGAGTTGTAGATCCACTCGGGTCTCACCTAAAGTTTTCAAAGCACCGTAGCTTGTAAGTGTCCTGTCGTGCTATGGTGTCGTCATAACTTCTTACTATCTCTCACTACTAACACTAAGATCTGCTAGCTAGCTTCAGCTTCACAACAGTCACGCTAGCCCACTGACCAATCACAGCGCACGTTAATGCTGACGTACTTGTAGGCTACCTCGGTAGCTCTGACACGTCAAAGAATACGCCCAACATGTCAAACTAAAGATCTGATTGGTTGAAGACTATGACAATCAACAATATCATCCCCATTTACTTTAATCTGCAAAGTCTACCTCGGGAAATAGGGTAGTAGCTACTACATGTTTGTGAAAAATTATAAAATTATAAAATAGCTATAATTTTGTGATTCAGTTTAGGCCAGTTTAGACCTTTTCTGGCCCTGACGGCCCACCACTGCTGTGTTCACTAACCTGATGCGGATGAACATTTCATGGACAGTGTGTTGGCCAAGCACTTTGGGTTAGGCATGGAACCTACATGGGAGGGCCATTTGTGTTCTCCTTTCAGAACAGACTTCTTCTTTGTGGAAAAGAAAGACAAGATGCATATTTCTGAGGTTTGAACATCACCATTAAGAACAGATTCCCCCTCCCACTCATTTTCTCTGCATTAAAGGCAATTTTGAGAGGAAGACAGTCATTGACATATGTCATACCATTTGGCTGTCGTCCAGGATCTTGTCAGTGACATTGTTTGGGTCATGTTGGACCGCTTTGTCGTTGTCTAGCATTTTCTGATCTTCTCCAAGAATGAGCAGGAATATATGCAGAGCATGCATCAGGTGTTGCGACAGCTCCTGGAGATTCAACCAGTAGTTGGCTGAAAGGTGCGCAAGTTCCATAACTTTACAATCTCCTTCCTGGGCTTCATTGTTTCTGCTGGCAGCATCCGGTTGGACCACATTAAGGTCAGCACTGTTACTGAATGGCCTACTCCACGAACCGCAGCTGTGGAGGTTCCTGGTGTTTGCTGATTTAGGGAGATGATTTATCTACAGTGCTGTTGCTGCCTCTTATCTCAAGCATCGCTTTACCTCAGCTCCCATTCTGATTCTACCAGATTCTTCTCCCTCAGCTGATTGCGGCATTGAAATCCTGCCTACACCTGCATTGCCGCCAATTCTTTGGAATTCAAGAAAAAGCTAAAGGGGGCCTTAAATTATACCCTGCCAGCAACGGCTGCCCACATAGACATTTTTTTTGTCACAGTCTCAATCCATTACAAGGAAATATAGTAGGGTCACTTCTCCTTTCTCCCCTGTCATCCAGGCATCAGGCATATTCTGAGGTTTCTGAAGCAGCGATTGTGGCGGTCCACCATGAAGTTCAACATTGGGGAGTTCATCACTGGCAGTACACTGCATGCCCAGAACAAGGTCCCTCGACACGTATCAGTAGACCGCCTTCAACCACTCCCAATTGCTCATCACCCATCTGTCTGGATTGTAACTGGTTTACCTCTGTCCTCCTTTTGAGCCCACATGCAGAACTGTTTCAATAGTATGGTTAAGCTTAGTGAAAGATCATCGATACAGTTTATCCATTAATTGCAATTCTGTGACCCACACAATTTTTTTTATGTAGATCAGGATGGAGGCAAGAACAAGTCATTTCACTTCTACATCTACCTGTGAGCTCATTCACACATCAAAACACAAATGACAAAATAGCCTGGCATTAGATCACATTTAGCTGCCCCTTGTGCAAATCAGATGAACTGTGGCTGGATTAATTTACATGAATAGTCTTAGTAAATATGGTGCTGATTTGAAAAACTGTGGCACTTTGTGGTAGGCTCATCCGCTCTGGATTTTGTATTTTGTTAATCTACTTTAATACTAACATTTATAGATGAAGCAGCATATCAAAGATCTGCTCTGGTATTAGTTAGCATTTGCTTGACATTTTGATGAACACATACTGGTACACAAAGAAGAACAAAAACAAGAAAACCAAAAAGGCACTTGTCCAGGAAGTAAAATTAATGTAATCATAACATACTGAAGAGATCACAAGGTTTTACTTTTAAAAATATTTGGTACTGTTAAGAAGCAATAGATAAGATGAAAGTCCTCCCTCTTTTCACAGTGGCTTTAACAGTGATGCTGGAGTCTTTTGTCACTGCTTTTACTTAGTTGGAGTTTGAATGCTGAGAGTTTGGAGCACCTCTCCAGTCACACACACACAGACAAAACAAACACACAATGGTAGCTTTCAAAGCAGAGAGCTTCCAGACTGCAAACCTCTTTCAGCCCTCACCAGTACTGCTGGTGGAGGAGAAATAACAAACACAAATATGATGGTGGAACAGAGATGTCAGGGCCAATTAAATCGAATGATTTTATTGCAGCACTTATCTCCAACAAGATGCCTGTAGCTAAATGCCATACACGTATACTAGGGTGCCTCACTCTGTGTGGATAAAGGCCTATGATCTTCAGTTGAACAAATTGTCAACAGGACACTGAAACAGAGCTGCAAGCAACAAATCATACTAAGTTCATACTAGATACGGAAGCGTGGCAAAGCGCTGTGATTTCCAAACTGCCGCGTCCTTTGGGCTTGTTGACCAATTGGGCTGTTCACACACACCAGCCAGGCAGAGAGACAGACAGAGATTAGCTCTATAGAAAACAGCATAGCAGCAGAGAAATGTGCTTCCAGTGTGAACAGCCAGGCTACTGCTCCTGCAAAAGAGAGAAGACAGATCTTAACTTAATATAAATCTACAAAGTCCCCTACAGCACAGGTAATGCAGAGTGCTGAGCAGCATTGACTTATTCTAATATTTTGATTATATTTATGATTTAATCGAAGGGTCACAGTGGCATGACAATATTCTAAGTGAGTTTACACAGGGATTAAACCATCGTCACAAATGACATATCCCCAATTGTATACCTCACAGTGTGTCAGCGTGGGTTGGAGCGGAAGACTACATGCTTGAAAATGAAAAAAAACAGGGATGTGAAGTTGAAAGGGTAGACATACATTAATCCTATTTATGTCTATTCAACCTCATCAGTTTATCTCAGAGGAACCACCTCAACACCATAATTGCATCACTGGAGATGTAAAAAACCTTTTGATAAAGTCAACTGGACATCTCTAGTCATTGTCCTTGAGAAATTTGGTTTTGGCGAGACATTCATCGAGCTAACCAACAATAACACTCCTCAACACTTCACACTGCAGTGGGACACTAGACGAGGTAGTCCACTATATCCATTAGATTGAGCCTCTTGCAGCGGCCATTCGAGAAAACATATGTATTACAGGTTAAAACAATTTCACCAAAAGATCTGTCTATATGCAGAAGACATCCTGCTTTACCCAACGATACCTCAGTAGCTCGTCTTGAGTCTTCTATTCATATTCTCAAAATACATCATATTACTCCATAAATTGGTCTAAATCTAAATTTAACCCTAACCCAACCCTAACCTAACCCTAATGCTGCGTTCACACCAAACGCGGCACGAATTCAACGCGCCGCAAATTCGCGTCCATCGCGCCGCCGGTCGTATTCACACCAAACGCGCCGCGATTCGCGCCGGAGAGGGGGCGGGGCTTATCGGCCTGAAAGCCATTCAACTGTCCGCCATTAACCATGGAAAAAAGAACCTCTATTCCTGCTTAGTACGTGTTGTGGAAGTCACAGATATCCCGGGAAACTAAACGCCGTCATGTCTGGTTCATAATATTGTTCAGAGGAGCTCCGTGGATTTTATCGAGCTGTATTCACTGTGTCTAGCAAGCCACACGTCACTGTTTACTACAGCTGTATGAACACTAAATAAACTGATTTGGCTGTGATTTAACGGCAATAAGCCGACAAAAAGGACCTCCGAAATAACTACGTAATGATGCCGATTTGTAGGCTACTTGTCTTCTCAATGGAGCTCTGATGGATCGGTGCTAGGCTATGCCAACATTGTAGCAGCTCCACCAACACTCAGACTAACGTCATCTAGACGTAAATACGGCAGCGTCTATTCATTGTTTGTACCGTATGGTTTACACACACATGTTAAGAATGAAGATCGAGTGAACAGACTGAGATCGAGGCGTTCACTCTTCTGAAGAGCCATCACTCTTCTGTTTGACCACTGCATAGGATGCAATGTTCCCTTCTTCTCCTTTGTAGCAGCAACCATCCGTGTAGAGCCAGGCCTCAGCTGTGAGGTGGGGAGTGTTCTGGAGATCCGATCTCAATTTGTTTTCTTGTACTGCAACTTCCTCGCACACATGTGGTTGTCCATCCGTAAAGTTAGCCGACATATTTCTTGTGGCTGGCACAAAGGTGATGTGTGGCATGGTGCAAGTGTGTTGAATCTTTGTTTTTCTTGCGGCACTGAATGTGAATTCTTTACTCATCAGAAACGCTGCCACGCCATGGTGCGTGTGTACTTCCAGTGGATGGCCCATGACAATATGAGAAGTTTTTTCAATTGCTTTTGCCACTGCTGCAACATATCGTGCGCACGTGGATTGACCATTTTCCACAGCATCCAGTTTTGATGAATGATACATCAGTACCTGTCTTTCACCCCCCTTTTTCTGGAAGAGTACAGCATTGAGTAGGCTGTCTCTTTCAGAAACATCAAGGTGGAACGGTAGGGAGTAGTCTGGGGACATGAGTGCGGCGGCATGTGCAAGTGCTTGCTTCAAGTGGGAGAAGGCTGCTTCAGCCTCTTTTGTCCATGTGAGGGTGGCAGTAAGATTTCTTGTGCCCACTTCCTTCAACATCTCTCTGAGAATGGTGGTGTTGTTGGTGTAGTCTGGGATATGGGCTCGTGAGTAGCCTGTTAAACCCAGAAATGAGAGGAGAGCGGCAACAGTGAGCGGTTGGGGATGTTGCAGGATGGTGGCCCTGTGCGTGTGCGACAGGCCTTGACCGTCTGATGAAACATTGCGACCCAAAAACAACACTTGGCGTCTGGTGAACTGTACCTTTGAACGTTTGACCTTGTAGCCCTTTTCGGCCAATAGAGTGAGGAGTCGGACAGAGGAATCAAGACAGAGAGCAGCTGACGTTGCTGCCAAAAGCAGATCATCGACATATTGAATCAGAACTACGCCTACTGGGAGGGCGAGGTCAGCAAGATGAAGGCGTAAGTGGTGGTTGAATAGACCTGGGGAGCACCTGTAGCCCTGGGGTAGGGAGGCATACGTATACTGCTGATTATTAAAGGTGAAGGCGAAGATGGGCTAAGAGTCTTTGTGCAGTGGGACACTGAAGAAAGCGTTGGCCAAATCAACTACTGTGAAGTGGGTGTGTGCAGGGCTCAAATTGCTGAGCGAGAGATGAGGATCTGGAACCGGATGACCTGTTGGAACCGTGATTTCGTTCACGGGGCGGAAATCCTGGACCATTCTCCAGCCTTTTCCTCCTGCCTTTGGAACCGGAAGTATGGGAGTGTTGAACTCTGATGAGGTGGGGTAGATGACTCCGGCTTGGAGCAGGCCTTCAATCGTCGGCCAAATGCCTTCCAGTTGTTCTTTTTTCAGACGATATTGGGGTCTGTACACAGGAAGCTGATGTGGGTCTGTGAATGTGACTTTGATGGGTTCCGTGGTCAGGTGGCCAACGTCATAGGCCCCTGAGGTCCACAACCTTCCTGGGACCTGAGCCAAACAGGCAGTTGTAGCTGGATGATCTGAATACGATTTGCCATGGTGACGAGGCAAAGGGACGTGCTCCGGTAATGTGTGTTCAACAGTGTCAGGGGCTGTCCATCTCCACATGGTCTCCTCCTTGGCTTTGAGCAGACCTTCTGTAGGGGTTGGTTCCCATGTGAGAGTTAGTGCTCTCTTGATCATAGGTCCCAGACCTCTGGCCTCATGGCCAAAACCAACAGCCATAGTGACATGGGGTGATGAGTCCGCATCTAGCTGATACCATGAGCGAAGGAAGGGAGATAGAATGACTCTTGATGCCACTCCTTCTTGGCCACAAAAGATGTGTAGACACTGAATGGTGGGTCTAAGGTGAGACATGTTTTCATCCCAGTCTTCTGTGTAGGGTTCGTCGGGATCTGGTGTGACATTTAGAGTGCAGTGGACGTGGTCCAGGGGAGTTTTGTATGGGAAAAGCTGAGTGATTTTTGGTTTGAGAATGTTAAACCAGTATTGGATGGCAGGGGTCTGGGGGCCAGTTTGAAGACAGCGTAGCCAGTAAACTTCTTCATCTGTGGGGGACACCGTCTCTATAGCGGGAGCAAGGGAGAGAATGCGTACTGGCATGGACAACGTACTAGTTGGTGGGTTGGACGAGACATGTACACCCTCTTGGTTCAGCCAGATGCTCAGATTGAGGCGAGTCATCAGATCGCGTCCTAGCAGGTTGACTGGGCAATTTGGAGCAGAGAGAAAGCTGTGCGTCAGGGTTGCATCTTGAAATGTGATGGGGAGAGGGGTGGTGTAAAATTGTCGAACTGGAGTGCCAGAGACTCCCACCACTGACACAAACCGGTCCGACAACGGCTGCGTGGTCATCACACTCGAATATGTGGCTCCAGTATCGACGAGGAAGATGTGATCCTGTCCATTTACTGAGCACCTGATTAAAGGTTCGCTGGTGAGGCCGAAATGTAGAGTGTGTGACTCCAGTGGTTGAGGGGCGTGTCAATAGGGAGGGCTGTTGTAGCCTCCAGGCCATTGTTGTTGACTGTTTGCCTGTGTGGCATGGGCCCCGCCTTGGGGACCATGTTCCTCATCCCAAGGAGCCTGATGGGCCCCTTGCTGTGGTCTTTGTCCGTCATAGCCATGTCCTCTTCCTCTCTGTGTCTGCTGTGGCGCTGCACTGCAGTGTCTTGCGAAGTGTCCCGGTTTCCCACAGTTGTAGCAGAAATAGGACGCTTCTCTGCCTCCAGGCTCTCCTCTTCTTCTGGCTCCTCCTCTTCCACGCCATTGGCCCTGAGGGACCCATGGGCGTGACTGTTCACCGCCTGCTGACATCATAGCCATCATGGCCTCCAGTGGGACAGAGGGAGTAGGTGCCGTTGGAGGTGGAGCCGGTGCAGGTTGGACTACCAGCTGTTGTTGCTGTTTAGCCTTAGATTTCGCGGCGGCCTCAGCCGCGTCGTGTTCTTTGAGTTGTTTCTTGAGTAGGGCCTTCTGCAAGGTCTTAATTTCTGTGTCGCCAACCGCCTCAGTTTGAATGTGCTTAGAGAGGTAATGTCGGAGCTGGGCGTTCCACATGTCTTGTGTCATTGCTTCTAGGCCAACCACTGTGTCCATGCACTGGCGAGGTCCATCAGGGAGGCCTCGTTTAATCATTGCACGCCATAGTGCCACTGTGGTAACACTTCCATCATGTGGCTCTCTGAAGGCCTGGTGCCACACCCGTTCTGCTCTGGCCAGATACAGGGGTGGAGACTCTCCCGGGGTCCAGATGAATGCTGCCACTGCGCCTTGGTTCACTGGAGTGGGGAACTTGGTTCTGAGCTGCTGCCACAACGCTGTACGATGTTGATCAAAGGGGTCGGCATCTGGTGCCACACCAGCGCCTGCCATGTGTAGTAGGGCAGTACACTGGGATGGGTCCAGACAGCGGGAGAGAAGTGCTCTCAGGTCGCCCACTGCTAGCTGGCGGCCAGCAGTCAAAGCTTCCGTGAGCTCAATCCACGGATCAGCTCCTGCATGGAGGGATGGAAGCTGTTGTATCATGCTGGTCAGATCTGCAAACCCAAAAGGCACAAATTGAACACGCTGTGGTTGTGCTAGAGTGGGGGCTGCTCTCAGGGGATATGCACCACGAACACTCTGCTCTGTTTCTTCTCGTTGGTGCTGGCCCTGAGACCGAAGTTGCATGGCATGTTGGGAGAGTGGAACTACAGTCCCTGTCTTGAAGGGGAAAACTTCTCCTTGTAGAGTGCCTGACACCGCATACATTGGCACTGCCACCGGTCTGTCACAGTGGCTGGTGTGGGCTAGAACTGAGTTCAGAGTCTGTTGTAGCACTTCCGCCTCTGTTAGCAGGACAGAGAGTTTCTCCAATGTGGTTGGTCCGCTTGGGTTCCTTTGTGATGGCTGTCTTCCAGCTTCAGGATCATGGTACAGGTTGCTTGTCACATAGGTCTCTTCTGAGTGCATGGGGAAAAGTGTTGTGGCAGCGAGGTCGTCGTCAAGTCGCTGAATGCAGCCCTGATCGAATTGTCTCTGTTGCTGGGCCTCTGTTTCATTCTCTTCGGGCTGCTGGCCTCTCTCTGTTGTCGCAGGATCTTCTTTGTCTATGGGGACTCCTGTCATAGCTCTTTCCAATGTTCTCACCCTCTCCATCATGTTTCTCATCGCTCGCTCTGTTGAGGTGGAGCTTGTGTCGATGGTGCACCCTTCATCCAGGGACATCTGGAATGCTCCTGAGAGCAGTCCTCCCTTTACTGTTCTCACCGGTGCGTGTATGAATGGATTATTATGGGAGTATGGGGGAGGAACCGGAGGAAGTGCTGGATACAGGCTAGTTGAGGGTGGGGGAGGAACCGGAGGAAGTGCTGGATACAGGCTAGTTGAGGGTGGGGGAGGAACAGAGGCCAGAGATGTTTGGCTCGTTTCCTGTGCAGCCTTTTCCAGACCTACCGGGGCTTGAGTGGTAGGGGTGACGTCCAGGGGGTTGATGTTGAGTGACAGACGGGACCTGGTTTTTTCTTTTCCGGTTGGCATGTCCACCTGCATCCGATCTGTCATGGCCATCCCTAGTGCCATCATTGCCACTCGCTGTTCCTCTTCTCTGTCTTTGCGGGCTTGCTTCAGTGGGTTAGCGAACCCCCATCGCTTGGTTTGATTTGTCATTTGATTTCTCTCTGCAGTCTGTGCTTGAGCCACTCGTTTTGTCAAATCGTTGGTGAAGAGCCGAAGGTTGTTGACTGATGGAGGTAGTGGACTGGCCGCCTTCCACCATCCCTCCTCTTGCCATCGTTTCATGCATTTATCCCAATGTGTCTTGTCTCTTTTCCATGCAGTCCTGCCTCCAGTCTGTTACTGCTTTTTCCAGTTTTGCACGCAGTACTTCTGAGTAGCCACCAGATGGATCCACAGCTCCAGCCATGTCTTCTTGTGTTCTTCTTCTTTTTTTTCTTTTTTTTTCAAATCAAGTTTTTTTATTTATTTTTTTAAAATCAATTCCAATCTTCTTTTTTTTCAAAATTCTTTTTTTTTTGTTTTTTTCAAATTTCAAATTTCAATTTTCAATATAAAATGTTTGGATGCAGTACTCCCGAATGTCCACCAGATGGAGCCAAAGCTCCTGTCGAATGTTCTTGCAGTTCCTGAAGTACCCACAGAGGGAGCCAAAACTCCTGTCAAATGTTCTTCTTGCAGTTCCTGAAGTACCAACAGAGGGAGCCAAAGCTTCTCCCAAATTTTCTTCAGCCCTCTGACCTTGGCCTAGTTACTACACTCCCTTAGAGCTGCAGCTGTGTTTCTTATCTGCAATTTTCACTCCCTTTTTCAGTGTCTCTCTGTCTGTCTGAATGCCTGCTCTGTCTTCGCTCCTAAATTTGTTGACGGTCCCTATGGAACACAATTTCCAATAAATCTGTAATCTTTGTAACTACACCAGTAAAACTGACACGTATATTAACCCTCAGCTTTCCTCTTCTATCCTCGTGTTCGTGTTTCTGTGTTGAGTGCAAAACTTGTGTCTCATGCGTGTATTCTGCTCCACTGACCGTCAAATCTGGCAAACACACACGAGCCTCTGCAAACTTCAACTCCAAATCTCAGCTGTCTCTCACACATGTACGCTTCACGCAATCACTCTCATCCATACCAAATTGAAACCATACACTGCCGTCACTGAAATACGCACAAATCACATATGGATCTGTTCTTATAGCGTTTTCACGAGCACGGTCCCGAAGGAAATGGATACCTCCCTGAGATATTACTCAACACTCAATCGACCATACACTGCCGTGATTCCACAAATAATCGCACACAGACCTCGTCAGGGAAGATCTATTGATCTTATTGTTTACAGTGTACGCCTTGTGCGAATACGGTCCCGAAGGAAATGGCGATATCTTGTGCTACAATTGAATCGATGTCTTCCCAGAGTACATCTATGCTGCATGCAAAACCATACACTGCCACTTCTGCAATACTGGTACACAAACCATCAATTCAACCTCATCAATTTAACCTCATCAATTTATTTTTCTCAATTAAAATTCTCTGGATGGATCTTCGTTTTACAGTGTACAACATGCATGAACGTGGTCCCTTTAGGAAATGGCGCTTTGCAGTCTCCAGACACACTACTTTCACATCAGCGTATTTCAACAACAATTTCTATATACTTGATCCAAACCTCAGTTTGCAACTTCGCATAAATCAACAGTGTGGCCCGGAATTCAGTCTTTCAGACCGTCATTGGTCAGCGAACCGAAGCTTTCGCCATGGCTGTGTAACCTCTGAACAGTCAATCAAAGCTTACGCGGTGAACACAATGGCAGCTTATACAATGTTAACAACCATCAATTTCTGTTAGATCCACTCACACACATGTACATGCTATAGTAAAAAACCCCACTGCTGTCATAACAATTCTGTCACAATGCTCGGCAATTTATCTTTAAAACTTTTGTCAATGCAATTCATTACTCACACTCCAGTACTTCTGATCAATTCAATTTAGTTTTTTTCTATATACAATCTGCAGAATTCATTTAAATAGGCTCTGCTTTACCTTTTGATTCAGCGCGCTGTTTGATCAGTTTCTCAGAGGTGATAAGAATGGCTCCGGTAGGCCTCCGGCCTTCCCAGCCTCTCGGGAAAACGCCCTTTTTTCTTTCTGTCGACAGAAGAAAGTTACTCGATGAAAAAACCACTTGGATCGTTATAACCAAGCTCTGCTACCATGTTAAGAATGAAGATCGAGTGAACAGACTGAGATCGAGGCGTTTAGCTCAATTCAAGCAATAACATTTATTTGTGACAGAAGTATTATGTCCAGCAGTTAAACGTGCACGGACCCTAGCAAAAGCAAAGAGTGCAAAAGTGAAACCTAAAAGCGCTTATACAGAGTAAGCAGGCGTGTCCATCTGGTTCCCCTTGTGGAGCCATTGGTCAAAATCAAAGCAGAGGCGGATTTGTTTCTAGCATTCAAATAGCCTGATGGAGCACTGGGCAACTTCACCCACAATGGCTCACGTCCGGAACCCGCCTTCTCTGGAACGTCAGTGTGTGTGAAATGTTGATGTACAGCATATTGTTAACACTTAAGGTGCTGAGAAAAAAAAGGAAAAGGGTGCAGTTCTAAACTATTTCGAAGTCTCTGTGTGAATAGATAAAAAGAGCTCTTCTCCTACTCATTTCGATGGCAGTTTCTGCCCTAATCTGGTGGTTTAAGCAAGCGTTACTTTCAGGGCCACTGTATCTGTTTCTATCGTACGAACGGGTGATGGAATGCCCCATTCGGCGTTTTTGACCTACTTACAGTGACCTCACAACTCCGCAATATAAGCTTTACAAGTATAGCGCATATTATTTAACAGTGAATGAATATATTTTATTTACACACACATGTATACACATAGTTTGGTCCGGTCTCTATTGATATGAGGTATCGTAGAGCTCTGGTGAACACAGACGGCTACAGGATTTATTTCCTGATTCAACAACGGCAGGAAGTCAGTGATGACAGGGGGAGCAACTCAACGCTGATAGGCTATCGCGCCACAGTTTCACGCCAATATTCCGCAGAAGTTCATTGCACCGCAAATTCGCGCCGCGCCAGTCTCATCGTGTCTGTGCATAGACTTTGTATGTAATCTAGACGTGCGTTGAATTCGCGCCGTGTTTGGTGTGAACACGGCATAACCCTAACTAGTTCATCTTTATCTCAGTGATAGTGTCCAAATGAGCATAAAATATCACTGGTATGTAAAAACTACACGGACAACAAAATAGATGTAAATGTTGATCAAAAGCTTATTCCCTTCTGCTCATAATGAAACAAGTAAAGAACTCAAAAGTTGACACTGTCAGGTCCATTCTCCATCCATTGTGTCCATCCCTTTAAGAATTAGGATTTGGGAGTGACGCGGATAAGAAAGCTAGTTTATCCGTCGTTTACAGCAGGAAAATTATTTGTCTCTCTTTATTTGAGAAAAGTTCATATTTGTGTTGTCAAATTTCCCTATGACCCTGAAATTCTGTCTCTTGTGTTATCATATACTGAATGCAAGCAAAACTACAGAGCAAGCTCACATTCTTTCTGATTGAACCAATCTATGAACTGTCTGAAACAATGGATATCCGCGGCCCCAACACAAATTGCCGCGCACAAACATGCCACTCCCCTTGGGGCCAAGCTCCCCCTTTCTTTTAATCCTAGAAACGCCCCTGATTATTCTGCTTACTACTCAAATTATCGGAATCATTTCTGTCATATGCATTGAATGTGTTGTAACTCTGTTGTGTTCGTTCTGTACACATGACATCAATCACACTTCTGTCCATCCTGAGAGAGGATCCTCCTCTGTTGCTCTCTCTAAGGGCTCTCCCTCTTTTCTCCCCGTGAAAGGGTTTCTGGGGGAGTTCTTCCTGTTCTGATGTGAGGGTCCTGGGACAGAGGACGTCGTATGTTTACAGATTGTAAAGCCCTCTGAGGCAAATTTGTGATTTTGGGCTGTACAAAATAAATTGGATTGAATTGAATTGAATAAAAACTTCTTATAATATTGCCAACTGAAACACTTTCTAAAAGGAATTTTTTTTTCACATGACCATATGTTGTAGCATTCCACTCCAATCTGTGTGTCTGCTAGTCGACCTTTCTTCAGTTAACCTCGCCATTGAAATGAACAAGTCACACTGGTTGCCTTGACAATCGCGCAAATAGACAATCTTACTGACTTGGAAAGAGAAATAAGCTCTCATTGCAAATGTGTCAGGTGTGGCTGGTTTTCTCTGAGTCATTCTTCTTTATGAGTGGCTATATAAATACACCTGACAAGACTTTGTTTGATTAGGCTATACATTCTGATTTAAAACTGCACTGGGTAGTTTTGTCAGGCATATTACTACTTGGTGGTTTCAGCCGCCTCAGAAAAGCAGCAATAATCATGATTGAATAGTGATGACGACTGTCATAAAGCTATGGTTGTCTGATCAAGTTCGTTCACCAAGACTAACGACTGCAGCAACACAGAAGAATTGACGATGATGAATTAGCAAATCCATAATGTTTCCCTCCTCTTAAGCATCTCCCTTGAGGCTGTTTTGAATCATGATGCAAATGGTGTTGTTAAATGTCAATTAACGTGAGCAGAAATCCTGTGATTTATTATTTTGAAGAGTTGTGTGCAGGTGGAAACTTTCTTCTCCAAGTCATTAAAACTGTGGGAGACAAGGGAGGGAACCGTGGGAAAAGCTAACTAGTACTTAGCTGCACAAAGAAAACAAACAGGCTGCAATACTGAGCCATGTAATGATCATGGAAACACATGCAATTACCATTAGAAGTGGAAGAAAGTGTGTTACAAATCAACTAAGACCACTGATGCTGCATGGATGCTCGGTCATACTGATGCTACATGGATGCTGGTCATACTGATGCTGCATGGATGCTGGGTATACTGATGCTACATGGATGCTGGGTATACTGATGCTACATGGATGCTGGGTATCCTGATGCGACATGGATGCTGGGTATACTGATGCGACATGGATGCTGGGTATACTGATGCGACATGGATGCTGGGTATACTGATGCTACATAGATGCTGGGTATACTGATGCTGCATGGATGCTGGTTATACTGATGCTACATGGATGCTGGTTATACTGATGCTGCATGGATGCTGGGTATACTGATGCTGCATGGATGCTGGTTATACTGATGCTACATGGATGCTGGTTATACTGATGCTACATGGATGCTGGGTATACTGATGCTGCATGGATGCTGGTTATAATGATGCTGCATGGATGCTGGGTATACTGATGCTACATGGATGCTGGTTATACTGATGCTGCATGGATGCTGGTTATAATGATGCTACATGGATGCTGGTTATACTGATGCTGCATGGATGCTGGTTATAATGATGCTACATGGATGCTGGGTATACTGATGCTACATGGATGCTGGGTATACTGATGCTGCATGGATGCTGGTCATCCTGATGCTGCATGGATGCTGGGTATACTGATGCTACATGGATGCTGGGTATACTGATGCTGCATGGATGCTGGGTATACTGATGCTGCATGGATGCTGGTTATACTGATGCTGCATGGATGCTGGGTATACTGATGCTACATGGATGCTGGTTATACTGATGCTGCATGGATGCTGGGTATACTGATGCTACATGGATGCTGGGTATACTGATGCTACATGGATGCTGGTTATACTGATGCTGCATGGATGCTGGTTATACTGATGCTACATGGATGCTGGGTATACTGATGCTACATGGATGCTGGTTATACTGATGCTACATGGATGCTGGTTATACTGATGCTGCATGGATGCTGGGTATACTGATGCTACATTGATGCTGGTTATACTGATGCTACATGGATGCTGGGTATACTGATGCTGCATGGATGCTGGTTATACTGATGCTACATGGATGCTGGGTATACTGATGCTACATGGATGCTGGTTATACTGATGCTACATGGATGCTGGTTATACTGATGCTACATGGATGCTGGTTATACTGATGCTACATGGATGCTGGGTATACTGATGCTGCATGGATGCTGGTTATACTGATGCTACATGGATGCTGGTTATACTGATGCTACATGGATGCTGGGTATACTGATGCTGCATGGATGCTGGTTATACTGATGCTACATGGATGCTGGGTATACTGATGCTGCATGGATGCTGGTTATACTGATGCTACATGGATGCTGGTTATACTGATGCTACATGGATGCTGGTTATACTGATGCTACATGGATGCTGGTTATACTGATGCTACATGGATGCTGGGTATACTGATGCTGCATGGATGCTGGTTATAATGATGCTACATGGATGCTGGTTATACTGATGCTGCATGGATGCTGGGTATACTGATGCTACATGGATGCTGGTTATACTGATGCTGCATGGATGCTGGGTATACTGATGCTACATTGATGCTGGTTATACTGATGCTGCATGGATGCTGGTTATACTGATGCTGCATGGATGCTGGTTATACTGATGCTGCATGGATGCTGGGTATACTGATGCTACATTGATGCTGGTTATACTGATGCTACATGGATGCTGGTTATACTGATGCTGCATGGATGCTGGTTATACTGATGCTGCATGGATGCTGGGTATACTGATGCTACATTGATGCTGGTTATACTGATGCTGCATGGATGCTGGGTATACTGATGCTACATGGATGCTGGGTATACTGATGCTACATGGATGCTGGTTATACTGATGCTGCATGGCTGCTGGGTATACTGATGCTACATGGATGCTGGGTATACTGATGCTACATGGATGCTGGTTATGTAGCTCAAGCGCAAGTTCAATCAGGAAGACACTCACTAGTAATCGCTGTCTTTCCTCTCCTTGTAAGTACTCTATCAGCTGATTGGGGGCGTGCACTTTTAAGTAACCAACCAGATTCGGCACACCGGGTCCTCAAGCCAATCATATCGTTGCTGTCAATCTTTAAATAGTGGTCTCCTCTCTGCTGCTGTCAGGTGTCATTTCAGCTAAGCAGATGCAACCCTCCTCCACCCCAGTCGCCTCCAGTCAGCATCACGGTCGTGCTCCTGATTCATCATCAGATTGCAGCAACTCCTGTCTTCACCACCACCAGTGTCTGGACTCCAAGGGGGGATTAGGCCTGTTGGACCTCAGTATCCCTACCCTCGGTGATAGTACTTCAGGATGGAGTACAATCGCCAAAGACTTTGCACTTTTTCATATTTGACGCTTGTATAATAAATCATTGTTAAACTTATGAAACAAGTCTCTCCTGATTGAAATACTGATGCTACATGGATGCTGGTTATACTGATGCTACATGGATGCTGGGTATACTGATGCTACATGGATGCTGGTTATACTGATGCTACATGGATGCTGGTCATACTGATGCTGCATGGATGCTGGGTATACTGATGCTACATGGATGCTGGTCATACTGATGCTGCATGGATGCTGGGTATACTGATGCTACATGGATGCTGGGTATACTGATGCTGCATGGATGCTGGTTATACTGATGCTACATGGATGCTGGTCATACTAATGCTGCATGGATGCTGGGTATACTGATGCTACATGGATGCTGGTCATACTGATGCTGCATGGATGCTGGGTATACTGATGCTACATGGATGCTGGTCATACTGAAGCTACATGGATGCTGGTCATACTGATGCTGCATGGATGCTGGGTATCCTGATGCGACATGGATGCTGGGTATACTGATGCTGCATGGATGCTGGTCATACTGATGCTGCATGGATGCTGGGTATACTGATGCTACATGGATGCTGGTCATACTGATGCTGCATGGATGCTGGGTATACTGATGCTACATGGATGCTGGTCATACTGATGCTGCATGGATGCTGGGTATACTGATGCTACATGGATGCTGGTCATACTGATGCTACATGGATGCTGGTCATACTGATGCTGCATGGATGCTGGTTATACTGATGCTACATGGATGCTGGTCATACTGATGCTGCATGGATGCTGGGTATACTGATGCTACATGGATGCTGGTCATACTGATGCTACATGGATGCTGGTCATACTGATGCTGCATGGATGCTGGGTATCCTGATGCGACATGGATGCTGGGTATACTGATGCGACATGGATGCTGGGTATACTGATGCTACATAGATGCTGGTGTTGGGGTCTGACCATATGGCTTAAACATGTGCTGTGGACAAAGAGAATCAGGCCTTCACTGTTTCAAGCAAAGGTTTCATCCTGATTTGTAGTTTGAGGAGAGCAAAGGAATCTCACACTCGGGTGTGAATTCCCCCCCCCCCAAATGCACCGCTGCAGTCTCATTGGCCGAGAGCCAAGGGGCTCCGGGACCCCCTGTCGTTCAGCCACTGTTCTATAAAACTGTCTCCTTCCCCCACCTCCATGCTTTTTCCGACTTTCCCTCCGGGGTTAACAGGAGGCACGCAACAGCTCTCCCCCCTCGGACCCCGGTCCAGGCCACAGAGAATCCAGCTTTCCCCGCCAGCGCGACGCCGGCCACGAGGAAGCACGGCCCGTCTCCCCTACTCAAACCCTGTCAGGTCACGAGCCATTTCGCTGGACGAAACAGCCCGCGATAACGAATCTGCTTCAGCGATCCGTTCAGTGCTTTTTGCTCCTTTTTCTTTTTGCGCACACTCCGGCAGGAAGACGTTTAATCCTCTCCTGACCGATGATTACCGGGAGACCTACGGACCACGTCGTCTCAGCCGAAGTTAGGTCATCCTCCCTGCAGCGAGGATTGATCACGTCTGCGTTTCGCTCCAGAACGAGCTCACGCCACGACGGACCGAAACAGCGCCAGCTCAAATGCCGCGCTGAGAAGCAGCCCCCCCCCCCTTTCTCTCGAGGAAAAAGGACAACTTTGCCACGAACACTTCCACGTTGCAACGAAGCATCGACAAGTAAGATTCTTGGCATTTGGGCATAGCTTAGCTTAAATTAACGTAAATTTAATTCAGGCCATTCATTTATATGTTGATATTCCCGTGTTTTTGTGTGTTTAAGTTACTGTCGCGTGATATTGAGATATTGCGCAATCATTACGGCGCAGAGAAGCGCCGCTGTATTCGTGTATTAACTGCTATGACTGTTTATTTGGGATTATTTTCATTCATTGTCTTCCACTCCATGTGGGAGTTCTCTTTTCATTAACTCGACTCTGTGAGTGAGCTGAGGTGCGTGGCTTATCACGGCATAAGTTACCGGCAGTTCAAAGACGACAGCGGTATACTTATGCATGACAGAACCAGCAAACTCAGGCTCCCTACAACATCGCACGCCGAAGTGTGATTCACGTTGAGTTCTCGCTCCTTTTTCTCTTTCCTCCTCTCACGTAACACGCACACACACAGCTCCTAGCTCTACCCCTGGGAAAACCCCGTTCAAACGAGCGCCTCACATCACGTGCTGCCCAGGCACACGTGATTACGTACAGCAGTCCCATTCTGCCATTTTGGCCCGCGTCACTCGACTCCGCCATCTTTGTAGTTTTTAGCTGTAGTTCTTAAGGCCCCTCCCCTTTTGGCCAGCGTCACTCGACGCCGCCATCTTTGTAGTCTCTAGCTGTAGCTGTCAGACTGTTCTTCCTTTTCACCCACAGACCCACACACACACACACACACACACACACACACAGACATACACCCTCATCCATTTTATTCATTCTTTAGTTTAGACATATAAAATTGTATGATAACGTTTGTTGGTTGCAATATTAATTGATTTTATCATTTATTATTTTGATTTAATAAACTCTGTTATACTTTAAGGAGCAGTCGTCTGTGATTACTTGTGCATATGTATTTGATGAACCTGTATGTAGTAGCCTGTGCTCGAACTTAAAACCTTCACTGTCACTGAATGTATAGTCATACGCAGACTATTGACATTATGAGTGACTACTAATTATGAGACTTAGTTTTATCATTTGGTTATTGGTCCCTGTTCGCAGGGTGGTGCCCCGTTTTTATTAATAATCATTAATAATTGTTACATACATCAATAATTCTATTGATGTCAAGAATTCAGTTTCTTAAATGCTGATAACCCAAACACGCTCCTTTAGATCCCAACACTGGGTATACTGATGCTGCATGGATGCTGGTTATACTGATGCTACATGGATGCTGGGTATAATGATGCTCCATGGATGCTGGTTATACTGATGCTGCATGGATGCTGGTTATACTGATGCTACATGGATGCTGGTTATACTGATGCTACATGGATGCTGGGTATACTGATGCTACATGGATGCTGGGTATACTGATGCTGCATGGATGCTGGTTATAATGATGCTACATGGATGCTGGTTATACTGATGCTGCATGGATGCTGGGTATACTGATGCTACATGGATGCTGGTTATACTGATGCTGCATGGATGCTGGTTATAATGATGCTACATGGATGCTGGGTATACTGATGCGACATGGATGCTGGGTATACTGATGCGACATGGATGCTGGGTATCCTGATGCTGCATGGATGCTGGGTATACTGATGCTACATGGATGCTGGGTATACTGATGCTACATGGATGCTGGTTATACTGATGCTGCATGGATGCTGGTTATACTGATGCTACATGGATGCTGGGTATACTGATGCTACATGGATGCTGGTTATACTGATGCTACATGGATGCTGGGTATACTGATGCTACATGGATGCTGGGTATACTGATGCTACATGGATGCTGGTTATACTGATGCTACATGGATGCTGGTTATACTGATGCTGCATGGATGCTGGGTATACTGATGCTACATTGATGCTGGTTATACTGATGCTGCATGGATGCTGGGTATACTGATGCTACATGGATGCTGGGTATACTGATGCTACATGGATGCTGGTTATACTGATGCTGCATGGATGCTGTGTATACTGATGCTACATGGATGCTGGGTATACTGATGCGACATGGATGCTGGGTATACTGATGCGACATGGATGCTGGGTATCCTGATGCTGCATGGATGCTGTGTATATTGATGCTACATGGATGCTGGTTATACTGATGCTACATGGATGCTGGTTATACTGATGCTGCATGGATGCTGGTTATACTGATGCTGCATGGATGCTGGTTATAATGATGCTACATGGATGCTGGTTATACTGATGCTGCATGGATGCTGGTTATACTGATGCTACATGGATGCTGGTTATACTGATGCTGCATGGATGCTGGGTATACTGATGCTACATTGATGCTGGTTATACTGATGCTGCATGGATGCTGGGTATACTGATGCTACATGGATGCTGGGTATACTGATGCTACATGGATGCTGGTTATACTGATGCTGCATGGATGCTGGGTATACTGATGCTACATGGATGCTGGGTATACTGATGCGACATGGATGCTGGTTATACTGATGCTGCATGGATGCTGGGTATACTGATGCTACATGGATGCTGGTTATACTGATGCTACATGGATGCTGGTTATACTGATGCTGCATGGATGCTGGGTATACTGATGCTACATTGATGCTGGTTATACTGATGCTGCATGGATGCTGGTTATACTGATGCTACATGGATGCTGGGTATACTGATGCTACATGGATGCTGGTTATGTAGCTCAAGCGCAAGTTCAATCAGGAAGACACTCACTAGTAATTGCTGTCTTTCCTCTCCTTGTAAGTACTCTATCAGCTGATTGGGGGCGTGCACTTTTAAGTAACCAACCAGATTCGGCACACCGGGTCCTCAAGCCAATCATATCGTTGCTGTCAATCTTTAAATAGTGGTCTCCTCTCTGCTGCTGTCAGGTGTCATTTCAGCTAAGCAGATGCAACCCTCCTCCACCCCAGTCGCCTCCAGTCAGCATCACGGTCGTGCTCCTGATTCATCATCAGATTGCAGCAACTCCTGTCATCACCACCACCGGTGTCTGGACTCCAAGGGGGGATTAGGCCTGTTGGACCTCAGTATCCCTACCCTCGGTGATAGTACTTCAGGATGGAGTACAATCACCAAAGACTTTGCACTTTTTCATATTTGACGCTTGTATAATAAATCATTGTTAAACTTATGAAACAAGTCTCTCCTGATTGAAATACTGATGCTACATGGATGCTGGTTATACTGATGCTACATGGATGCTGGGTATACTGATGCTACATGGATGCTGGTTATACTGATGCTACATGGATACTGGGTATACTGATGCTACATGGATGCTGGGTATACTGATGCTACATGGATGCTGGTTATACTGATGCTACATGGATGCTGGTTATACTGATGCTGCATGGATGCTGGGTATACTGATGCTACATGGATGCTGGTTATACTGATGCTGCATGGATGCTGGGTATACTGATGCTACATGGATGCTGATTATACTGATGCTGCATGGATGCTGGGTATACTGATGCTGCATGGATGCTGGTTATAGTGATGCTACATGGATGCTGGGTATACTGATGCTGCATGGATTCTGGTTATACTGATGCTGCATGGATGCTGGTTATACTGATGCTACATGGATGCTGGTTATACTGATGCTGCATGGATGCTGGGTATATTGATGCTACATGGATGCTGGGTATATTGATGCTACATGGATGCTGGGTATACTGATGCTAGATGGATGCTGGTTATACTGATGCTGCATGGATGCTGGGTATACTGATGCTACATGGATGCTGGGTATACTGATGCTACATGTTTGCTGGTGTTAGATCCTGGGGTACTTCTGGCCCGATACGGGGCTACTTACTGACTCAGCTCTCTATTAAAAGATTGTCGAGCTGGTGTTCTTGCGAGGGAACTCGCCTGGCTCCGCTAACTGCCGTTACTCCCGACGTCTACCCTGCTTCCTCCGGTCAGAGCGCGCTCGGCCGAGAGACCAGTCCTGGCCCCGGGCGCTCTCACCAGTCGCGTCGGTTATGGCAGCTTCCCTCTTATGGATCCGTGCTTTTGGTAAATGCCAGGTTAGGTTTTAACGGCTAGGATTACTTCTTTCTAAAACCGTAAGGGATTGTTAAGTGGATTCGGTCTCTAGGATAACCTTTCAGAACTCAGTTGTTAGACATACAATGGCTTTAACTTTTTACTGCCACGAGGAACTTTTTACTACTTGAGCAAATGAATGCACTTGAGAAATTTACTTTAAATGCAGATTAGATATTTATTGCAGGTTATATTTTAGTTAGTTTGCAAGGGTTAAAGCTACAGCTCACATAAAATGTCACTACACTTGATTCGTTACGTTAACTTTCTTCTCAGATTATACTCATTAGTTTTAGTTGCCGAGACGGCTCGGTTGGAGCTGGATGTCCAATGGTGCGATGAAAAGGTTCTTTTGGAGTTGTTAGGAGCGAAGGTCTGGCCAGACCCTCGGCCCTCCTGCTCTGCAGCAGAGTCCGTTCAACAGTCCTCAAAACTCAGTACAAAGTCTTTCTAGGGCTGCTGCGTGCGTCTTCTCCGTTGTCCAGTTGTTAAGAGTCGAGCAGTGGGGAGAGGAAACCTCCGTCTTTAAATCTTATTGTCCACGAACAGCGGTCTTCTTTCCGTGAACAGAGACGAAGTCCTCAATACATCAGTTGCGATCATCCGTATCTCCTCTCGGTGCACTTGGACGGCACCCGTGTTGAAATCCCAGTTTGCTGTTTGCAAGTTACTTCTTTTATAACACTTTTGGGCTGCCTCTCGCGTCTCTCCCCCCTCTTCCTCAACACGGGGTCCCTCAGCCCGTGATTAACATGACATCATTGATCTGGTGCCTGTGCTTCGAAAATGACCTAACTTTTGTGTGTGTGTGCATGAGGAAATCACCCCAACTTCCTTGTCTGGGTGTTCAACATCTGTTGCACTTCCCCTTTTCCTACACTCGCACATTTGTTCCTAACTTCACTCTTTCTGCTGACTCATCCTGACAAATCACTCTTCCCACATCTCGGCTCCGGTCACTCAGAACATTTGTTAATCAGTTTTTACATTTGTTAAATCAGTTTACTTAGTACACATTTGCTTATAAAATGATTATTGATCTCATCCTTCATCATTATTGTGCTTTGTGTCTTTTCTTCTCAACCATCATTATTTCCCCATCCCTTGAAGCAACCACCCTGCTTACTTCCTCTTTCTCCGTACTTTCTACACTCAGACTGCACTATACTCAGATACACTTATTATTATTATCAGGTTTACATTTGTTAAATCACTCTATGCATTAGACATTCGTTACATATTGATTAAACATTTTGTTATATAATGATCATACACTTTATCTTTCGATTACACTTTAACTATTGATTTCTGAGTATATGCTTTATGCTTTTTATATCCTGACCTTCCCCTGATCGTGTATGCATGTTTTCGAGGCAGCTCTCGTGAGCTCAACTCTTCTCGACACTGGGTATACTGATGCTAGATGGATGCTGGTTATACTGATGCTGCATGGATGCTGGGTATACTGATACTACATGGATGCTGGTTATACTGATGCTACATGGATGCTGGGTATACTGATGCTACATGGATGCTGGTTATTCAGAACTGTTCTTCCCTTCCGAAGTGGTGAGTGTAAAGTTGCTTGTATGAGCGGTCAAGTTTGTTGCACTAATATAACCAAAAACATGTCTGGAAAACTGGCCAGCTACACACAGCCTACATACACCCCCTTAAATGATTATAGTACTGCACAACAAACAGCCTTATTTCTGGCATATATCCTCAATATAAAAATGTTATATTGCATTAATGACATCTATTGATGTAGCCTGCCTGTCTGTAGGACCTAGAATTTTGATGCAGGCTGTCTTTGGTCACTAAAGCTTTAAATTCTAGGATCACTGCTGACATAGATTTCAACATTTTTCTCTCACATGATTGTCGATGTTGGACATCTCAGAATAACAATAAATAGCCAACTTAAGTAAGGTCAAAACCAATGAAAGACCAAATCCATTGAAGAAGCTCTCAAACCTAACCAGTTTGAGCTGGTGTAGTTGGGTGGTGCAGACCAACTAACCACTATGAAACCACTTGGAAAGTAAGGTCTCAGTTTACTTCCAGACAAACACGAAGTTGCTTTTCCGTCTGTGTGTGTGCTATTCAAGCTTCTCCTTGCTTTGTTTACCGGCGGCTTGTGCTTTTAGTGCATGTTAGTGCATTTGACCGAGGGTCCAAGGACAGAGGATGTTGTATGCTGTATGCATGGTAAAAGACCTCTGAGCCAAATTTGTGATATTGAGGTATACAAAATAAATTTAATTGCAATTGAAATATCGGGGTTACAGCTGATGACCCTGTCCCGACCCACAGCATCATCGCGGGATCGTAGCACTCACCCTCCGGTTCCCAATCAGGTAAGTTAGTGTTGTGGCAAAATGACGAGAAGAGACGGTCAACTGGAGTTGCAACCAGCGGGAATTTTTTTAATGCATATTCGTCAACATCACACGAACTTGGCATATCGAAACAGATTCAAAATCTTACTGTCCTCAGATCACTTTTATAGTCAAATTTCACACCCCTTTAGCTGTGTTCCATCACTCAAACCAGTCTGTTGAATCAAAACAGGACACATCTGGACTCCTAATTAGGACATGTTGTTATGCTATTTTGACCTCTTGTCCTCTGATAGGACACAGCTCCAAGTACGGAAATGTTTTGGTACTTTTTACGAGAGATTTATTACAGTTTGTCTGGCGCTGATCATCATTCCCCACGATCGTTTGCTGAGAACCAAATGTGTGTTACATAACACGTTATATAACTGTTTACGTGTGAGCCCACACTTGTGTTCAGTTCAATTAAAGTTCAATTCAAAGTTTATGATGATTTTCTTCAACACATCCCCCCTTTGAGGGTTACTCGACCCTCAACGTAACTTCATATAACTTTTGTCAATTAGGTGAAACTGTAACCTAAAGTTTTGATCCCTCAGCATTGCAACCACACAAGTGATTTATGTAAATCATATGTGCTTGATTATATACCAATACAGTAACAATGCAATACAGAACATTTGAGTTCGTAAGATAATTCAAATACCATCACTCAATGCTAAGATTCACTTTCATATAAGGGCGAAAAGACCCGCAGGTTGCATTACAGGAAAAACTCCCTTATGGTCCTTCCCCGCCAAGCGACCACCTTTTTGGTATGAAGTGAATCCGTTCTTGCTTACAAACATGTATTAACTGATACATCACACATTTAATTTCTGCAAAATATTGAACAATATATCAATGTTCATTAGATGCAACGTCTGTGATAAAACTATACGCTATAATACTTGTGCACTGATTATATGGATCATGACTATGAATATATGTGAATGTAGAAATATCTGATTATAATACATTCAATTTTATAGTGAAACAGTTTGGACAGATAATAGAACATGTGACGTGGTGTTTTTTGGACGTGTGTACTTTCAACAAAGTTCAGGCTCTCGTAGTTATGCTGAGTTGCCTCCTAGTCCTGTTCCCTCCATGTCACCTGAGTCCTCCAGAAAATCCGGAATGGGAAACAGGTCCGGTCGTCCAACCACCATTTGAGCGAACTGGGCCTTTGTCCCGTGCTCAATCGTCATCATGTTCATCATCTGAGCCAGTTGGAGATTTGCCATGACACCCATCTGTTTGTCCATGCTCCTCTGGCACTGTCTCCTCAGGATGGGTACGATGCAACATGCCAATAGAAAAGCCACAATTAAAAATATTAGTGCGCCAATTCCTGCTTTTACCAACACAGACCCCCATTCTCCCAAAATTTGGTCTAACCAATCCCATGACCACCCCCCCTTGCCAGTGTTGTCCTTAACTTCCTGTCTCAAACCCCGAATTTCCCCCATTGCAACAGCAAATGTCCCATCAGGTGCAGTGTTATTGGGAATGAATGTACAACAATGTTTCCCAAACATTTGACATACCCCACCTTTTTCAGCTAGAATCCAATCTAATGCTTGTCTGTTTTGCCATGCCATTGTACTGGTCTGGTGTAGCTGCTCACCCAAACCCTTAAAGGCCTCATCAGTGTAATTCATGTACTTCTGCTGATTGTAGTAGATATAATTGATCCAGTCAACGTTTTTGTTGATAGTAATCCAGGGTAATATAGATTCAAGTCCTGCCTTAATCTCATTTTGTGCTTTAAATTCCTTTGGAATCCCTTTAGGCTGTCCTATAGCGTCTAACTGGATACTTTGGTCCAGCGTGGATTGTCTCTTATACCTACGCTTCTCGTCGGGCACTTCCATCATTTTGATTGTTTCCCCTCCCCGTTATATATTACCACTACCGGTAATCTCATTCGAACCAACGCGCACAAAAACTCAGAGCATGCAAAGGATGTCCAGAGACTTTCAGAGAAATGGGCAAAACGCACGAAAGGACTCGATCCATCTTGGCCTAAAGAGGGCACATTTGATGTGGGTTTGTGTGAGGATATGGAACTGAGAATCAAGGATTACAAACCAAAAGATAAAAGCAAGAAACGTCTGAAGAAAAGAGAACTAGAACTAGAAACAATTAAATTGTTTAAGGTTGAAGGTCATCGCTACAGGAAAAATGTAAGAGACGGGTTAGTTGAACTGAAAGAAAGAAAAGCAAAAACAGATCAAAAGGAACAGATGCAGGACTTTTCGAAAACCGCAGGAATTTATCCATCAATTGCAGGAACTGTTAACATTAAAGGAGACTTCGAAGTTGAAAACAGCAACAGATCTTTAATGACGCACCAAACTCCCCCACAGGATGACCCGAACAGGTCAACCAGCCCCAGACTCGATGTGACCCCAATATCACAAATAGTAGATCTACCCCCAAAATACTGCAGCACTGGCCGAAAAGGGAGGGCAGCAAAAGAATCAGAAATACTAGATTGCTATGCAGAACGAAATGAGACCGTAGGGAGAGACAGAGGAGAGTCTTACTGGCTGGATATGGACCAGCATGTCAGGGGAATACAGAGAGACTCGAGGGGCGATGTAATTCGGACCGCAATTCAAGAAATGGAGGAGGAAGCGGAAAACTGTCGCAAACATGCAAGCGCCACGATTGGACAGCTAGAGAGAGAGATAGACAAGAGCCACAGGCTGATATGCGGGGAACAGGGGGCAGAAGGAGGAGTGGAAGGAGCGTCAGGGGGACTAGCAGGGTCAAACAAAAAGGGAGGCCCTGTCTTAATGACTTTGTTCAGGAATGCAGTTATTGAAGCCCTGCCAACTCCGGTGCAATGCAGACTGGAGGATGTGGTGGGACTGACTTCAATGCCTCACTGACAATTCCGTGACCACATGGTACACACGATTGAAAAACATAGGAAGGATGAGGACAAAACTAAAGAACAGGAGAGGAGTTTGCAGCAAAAGGTAACACAGTTGCAACCACATAATTTCTTTCTACATCAAAACTGCCCCAAGCCCCTCTGCAGCCATGTCATGTCTCACCTCCTGTCTTGGGGAGATAAAGGCGTGGATGAGCAACAACTTTCTCCAGTTAAACAGTAGCAAAACCGAAGCCCTCCTTGTTGGCACTCCACACCAGGTTCAGTCATCCTCCATAACTCATCTCACCTTCGACGGTCAGGTCATCCCCCTCGCCTCCACAGTCAGTAATCTGGGAGTTAAGTTTGACCCACACCTGTCCTTTAATGACCATATAAAACACCTGTGCAAAACCTCATTTTATCATCTCAAAAACATCTCCAAACTCCGCCCCACTTTAACCCTGTCAGATGCAGAGAAGCTCGTCCACGCCTTTATATCCTCAAGACTGGACGACTGCAACGCACTATTCACTGGGATCACTGCCAAGAACATCCAGAAGCTGCAATACATCCAAAACAGCGCTGCCAGGATCCTGATGAGAGTCCGGAAGTATGAGCACATAACACCCATTCTGCACTCCCTACACTGGCTCCCTGTCTCATTCCGGATTGATTACAAAGTCCTGCTACTCACACATAAATGCATAAATGGACATGCACCTCCCTACCTACAAGATCTCATCACTCCCCAAATCTCCACCCGCACCCTCAGATCATCAAACAGCTCGCTTCTCCGGGTCCCCAGCACCAAGCTCCGCACCATGGGCGACCGGGCCTTTGGCTCGGCAGCTCCACGCCTATGGAACAGTCTCCCTGACCATCTAAGGGCAACACAGACACTGGTCTCTTTTAAGACTGGCCTAAACACCTTTTTATTCAGGAAAGCCTTTCTGACCTAAGTCACTGTCAGTTATTTCTTTTGTGTTTCCGTTCATTCACTGGTTTTTATTTATTTATTTTATTATAGTTATTTTTTTTTTTATGTTTTAACTATGCTTTTTACCAGGTTTTTACTATGTACTGGCTCTGTGGCACTCTGAGATTTAAAAAAAAAATGAAAAGTGTGTTACAAATAAAATACATTATTATTATTATTTAACTCACTGACTTGCAAAATAAAGGCAGAATAAAGACCCAAGCTCCAATGGTAAATGACACTACTAACCATGCAATGCCAATTGCACCTGATGCACAACCATCACTCGTGCAGCCACCCGCTGTTGTCAATGTTTATTCACAACAGCCAAACCCACAACAACGAAATGGAGCAATGAGACCTCCGTTCACCCGCCCTCGCTGGGAAGGTCAAAGAGGACCACCTTCTTTCCAGAATGGACAATGACGTCCCCCACAGAGGGAGTGCTGGGGGTGTGGAGACACAGGCCATTTCCGAGCCAATTGTCCGAGACCACAGCCAGGCACAGAGTGGAGAGAGGGGGGTCGTGGGTCTCAGTCCATGCAACGCGGGGGTAGAGGTCCTGTAAATCCATGGGCAGGTCCAAAATATGGTTACTAGGGGTGCCCAGAGAATCCTAACGGGGAGGGTCAGCATCCAATTATCACCGTAGGAGCTGATAATGAACCCATGCTACAGGTTCAATTAGAAGGCAGGCCAACACCGATGATGGTTGACACTGGAGCTACTTACACATGTGTAAGTCCAGAATATGCCACACACCTCCCCTTGTCAGGCAAATTTGTTAAGACAGTAGGATTCTCGGGAATGACACAAATTATTCCAATAACAGCTCCAGTGAGACGAACAACTGAAGGTGGTGAAACTAAAATTCCAATTTTAGTATCTGATCAAACTCCAATAAACTTGTTGGGAAGGGATGCACTGTGTAAATTACAAATAAAAGTGGTGTTCACCAGATGGAGTATATGTTGATAGGTCCGGATTGGATTTTCAAATGTACACACAATCTGAATGTGCAAAAGTTTATTGGCTAGGTGATGTTATGGAACCTGTAACAAGGGTATTCAGCCAATGGGAAAAACTAATTCGAGCCCAAATCCCAGAAGCAAAGCAACCATTATCTGACTATCATTGCACAATGTTCTATGATGCCTCATGCAGTGCAGTATTTGAGAAGAAATGGGATGAGAAAACGAAAAATGTGACGGTTGAGTTGATAACACAGTATATTGTAGTAGGCCAACAGGGGGCAGCACTGAGCGTGCAACCAAATTCATTCATTTCAGAGTGGTACGCTGTGCCAGAGTCGGTTCCACATATCACCCTATTGGTGAATGAACCGTTTCAATCAAAAGACCTCGGTCCAATGATGCATGTTGCTACACAGATTGAGTGGCAAGAAACAGACAACTCACTCATTTTTTCGTCACGTGATAATAAGATGATCAAAATCCTTTGTGGAACATCAATGATGGCAAAACCGCAGGTAGTAACGATACCAACGCGAAAAACACTACAAACAGCAGCTAAAAGTGAAAAAAGCAAAAACACTTTTATGGAAGACATGTTGACGCACATGCCAGATCAAGTGTGGTCAAAACATGACAGTGATGTCGGGTTGGTAAAGTCTGCCAATCCTGTAAAAATTGAATGAAAACCAAACGTGAAACTGCCTTATCGCCCACAATATCCGCTAAAACCTGAAGCTGAAGAAGGTATAAGTAAGACAATTGAAGGTCTGATAAACGCAGGAGTGTTGGTTGAGACGTACAGCAACTGCAACACTCCCATACTACCAGTGCCAAAAAACGACAAATCAAAATATCGACTTGTGCATGACTTGCGAGCAGTAAATGATGTAGTACAACAGCGGTTCCCAAACTTTTTAGGCCGCGCACCCCCTTCTACATCCCGACTGGGTTCGCGCACCTCCCCCCCCCCCTTAATAAAAAAAAAAAAAAAGAAGCAACAGAGCCTTTTAAGCCTTCATAGCCGCATAAGAATCGGACCAATGAGAGAACAGTTTGCTCGCGCGTGGCATTTGTTTACAAGATTTAGTACGATGTTAAATGTTGCAGTGTGAACACAAACCGAACAAAGGAGCAACTGCAAAATTGTATCATATTAATCCCTGAATCGGAACAAAGCAAACGAACTGAAGGTGTGAAAACGCCCTGAAACACTGCAACAAAGTTTCAATATCTTTCAGTGACACAAGGCATCACTTTTAAAGAGCAATACGGATGCGAGGACACACGCACAGGCTCAGAGGCAGATTATCACATTTAATTTACAATTAATGACCGACTAATGTAGCCAGGATGTCTTCGGACAAAGCATCGATGCGGCGCGACACAGTGTTGTTGGACACCGGGATCATGTCCAACTTTTTTGCTTCTTTCTCCCCAATCATACATTCCACCATCTCTCTGGCAGCTGGCAAGCACACGTCTTCGGCGATTGTGTGCGGTAGCCCCTTTCTCGCTATTCTGTAACCAGATATGAAGCCCGTAGTGCGTCATTTATAGACCCAACACATGAATGAGACTGCAGTTGTTTTTGGCTGTTTTGTAACTCCTCCAATTTCGATATAAACAATGTAAGGGGCTTTTGACTTGCACTGGCATGCTTGGTGTTCAGGTGGCGACGTAAATAAGAGCTTCGGACTGTTAGCCAGAACCTCACTGCACACCACGCACTGTGGCTTTGGGCAATCTGCGTTGCCAATCCAAGTGAAGCCCAGACACACATACTTTTCATCATATTTCCTCTTTTTTTTCCCAGTCTGATGCTCACTCTCGTTTCCTCTTTTTCACCTTGACTCCGCGATGGGCCGATGTGCTCCCGATTTGTCTGTGCTGCACCTCTCCGTTCCCCTTGCCTCCGATTCCTCTCTCTCTCTCTCTGTCCCTCTCCTCTTTTACGACTGATAGCTTCAGATGTCCCACCTGACAGTTTTTAAATTAAAATTACATTTTTTTTTTAATATTTAATATTATTACACCATCAGACCGCCATTACACTTTTCCTCTCGCGCACCCCCTAGAGCAGGGATTCCCAAAGTGGGGTGCTGCCTCTAGGGGGTGCGCGAGAGGAAAAGTGTAATGGCGGTCTGATGGTGTAATAATATTAAATATTAAAAAAAAATGTAATTTTAATTTAAAAACTGTCAGGTGGGACATCTGAAGCTATCAGTCGTAAAAGAGGAGAGGGACAGAGAGAGAGAGAGGAATCGGAGGCGAGGGGAACGGAGAGGTGCGTTATTGGGGAGAGACCGGGAGAAGAAATCAAGCCAGAGTCAGAGGAAGATGAGACGGAGGAGACTGGGAAAAAAAGAGGAAATATGATAAAAAGTATGTGTGTCTGGGCTTCACTTGGATTGGCAACGCAGATTCCCCAAAGCCACAGTGCGTGGTGTGCAGTGAGGTTCTGGCTAACAGTCTGAAGCTCTTATTTACGTCGCCACCTGAACACCAAGCATGCCAGTGCAAGTCAAAAGCCCCTTACATTGTTTATATCGAAATTGGAGGAGTTACAAAACAGCCAAAAACAACTGGAGTCTCATTCACGTGTTGGGTCTATAAATGACGCACTACGGGCTTCATATCTGGTTACAGAATAGCGAGAAATGGGCTACCGCACACAATCGCCGAAGACGTGTGCTTGCCAGCTGCCAGAGAGATGGTGGAATGTATGATTGGGGAGAAAGAAGCAAAAAAGTTGGACATGATCCCGGTGTCCAACAACACTGTGTCGCACCGCATCGATGCTTTGTCCGAAGACATCCTGGCTGCATTAGTCGCTCATTAATTGTAAATTAAATGTGATAATCTGCCTCTGAGCCTGTGCGTGTGTGCTCGCATCCGTATTGCTCTTTAAAAGTGACGCCTTGTGTCACTGAAAGTTATTGAAACTTTGTTGCAGTGTTTCAGGGCGTTTTCACACCTTCAGTTCGTTTGCTTTGTTGCAGTTGCTCCTTTGTTCGGTTTGTGTTCACACTGCAACATTTAACAGCGGACTAAATCTTGTAAACAAATGCCACGCGCGAGCAAACTGTTCTCTCATTGGTCCGATTCTTATGCGGCTATGAAGGCTTAGAGGCTCTGTCTTTTTTTTTTTTTTATTAAGGGGGGGGGGGGGGGTGGGCGAACCCGGTCGGGATGTAGAAGGGGGTGCGCGGCCTAAAAAGTTTGGGAACCGCTGCCCTAGAGGCAGCTCGCGCACCCCCAGGGGTGCGCGCACCCCACTTTGGGAATCCCTGTAGTACAAGATTGGCCAGCAGAGGTGCCAAATCCACATACACTCCTCACAAATGTGCCACATGATGCTAAATTTCTTACAGTAATTGATTTGTGCTCAGCATTCTTCAGCATTCCGCTGGCTGAAGACTCTCGACATCTTTTTGCCTTTACATACAGAGGACGAAAACTCAGTTACACACGTATTCCACAGGGTTTCAAGCATAGCCCTCACGTGTTTAATCAGATTCTGAAACAGGATCTTGAAAATATTGATATTAATAGCACATTAATACAGTATTGTAGGTGTGTGGAAACAAACAAGGAGTCGAGTATTCCCTTTGGCTGCACCTTGTGGCCGTTTATTTCCATCCATACAAAACCTAAAACACATTCACTTCCTGCCATCCTTTAACCCCCTGTCACCAGGATTACGCCCCTTTCCTTAAAGGGGCCCCGTGAATTCGGTCGTCCCCTACATGCCTCCCCCCAGAATTCACCAACTCCCGAGATTAGTCCCAACCATTAATGTTTGGGGGCCCGGATCAACCGACCAGCCCAACTCCGTGTCTCTGGGGCGGAGGCAGAACCACCGTTGAAGGCCCCCTCCGGGTCCTGTCGTGCTGAGGTGGGAGGGCACGAGGCCGCCCCCGCCGTGGGGGTTCAGCCAACCGTACAGGTTGGTCCAGGTCCAGATGTGCTGGTTTAAGGCGGTCAACCGACACGTACTCCAGCTTGCCACCCATGTCGACCTTGCAGGTTTTGTCTCCGGTCTCCAGCACCTGAAACGGCCCGACGTAGGGGGGTTGAAAGGGCCCATGGTGGCCGTCCTGGCGAACAAACACATACTCCGCTGACCTGAGGCTGGACGGGACATATGACTGCGGAAGGCCGTGCTGCGACGTGGGCACTGGTTTAAACAGCCTGGCTTTTTCCAGGAGCGTTTCCCGCTGCTGGGTTGCAGACCAAGGGTCTGTGACTTTGGGGATGAACTCCCCCGGGACCCGCAGTGGCTGTCCATAAAGCAGCTCAGCCGATGAAGCTTGCAAATCATCTTTGGGGGCTGTCCTGAGCCCCAACATGACCCACGGGAGCCTGTCCAGCCAACTGCTGTCTTTGAGGCTGGCCCGGAGAGCAGCTTTCATCGACCGGTGGAACCGCTCGCATAACCCATTAGCCTGCGGGTGGTAGGTGGTAGTGCGATGGAGCTTCACCCCTAGGCTTCCTGCAACTGCATTCCACAGCTCTGATGTAAACTGTGGGCCTCGGTCCGAGGAAACGTCAGCTGGGGCTCCGAACCTGGCGACCCAAGCCTGAATAAATGCAGAGCCACCTCATCCGCCGTTGTTGATGACAACGGGACAGCTTCTGGCCAACGAGTGGTTCGGTCTACCATCGTGAGGAGATGTGTGAACCCACGGGATGGGGGCAAAGGTCCTACCAAGTCCACATTCACATGATCGAACCTCCTTTCTGGAACCGAGAACTGTGCTAACGGGGCCTTTATGTGACGGTGCACCTTGGAGCGATGGCATACCACACAAGTCCCGGCCCACTTCCGTATATCCTTTTTCAGCCCGTGCCAGACAAATTTAGCTGAGATCAACTTCTGAGACGCCCTCTTGCCAGGGTGGGACAGTCCCTGAATAGCATTGAAAACCTGCTGTCTCCATTCGTCGGGAACAACCGGCCGCGGCTGGCCTGTGGAGACGTCGCACAGGAGCTGTCAAGAAGAGTTGACCCCTCAGAGCTGCCTCGGTAACATGTTGGCACATTCAAGGGAGAGACAGGATATAAGAGCACAAAGCATATACTCAGAATAAAGTGTAATCAAAAGATAAAGTGTATGAATTATATAACGAAATGTTTAATCAATATGTAACGAATGTTTAATGCATAGAGTGATTTAACAATTGTAATAAGTGTTTAACAAATGTTCTGTGTGACCGGAGCTGAGATAGAAATGTATAGTCAGGATGACTTGACAGAAATCAGAAACAGATGTTATGGGTGGAGTTGGGAAGAGACTGTTGCAAGAGATGAGTCATAGAGGCATGATACAGGATGAAGCCTGGACTTGTCCGGACTTGTTCAGAACCCAACGCCCTCTCCAGAGGGAGGGGGGATGAGATCATGTATTGAACAAGGGGGGCCGACAAAGCCCGAATGATAGATAAAAGGAGACATTTGCAGGCAGCACACTGGGATTTCAACTCGGGTGCCGTCCAAGTGCACCGAGAGAAGATACGGATGATCGTAACTGATGTATTGAGGACTTCGTCTCTGTTCACGAAAAGAAGACCGCTGTTCGTGGACAATAAGATTTAAAGACGGAGGTTTCCTCTCCCCACTGCTCGATTCTTAACAACTGGACAACAGAGAAGACGCAGCAGCCCTAGAAAGACTTTGTACTGAGTTTTGAGGACTGTTGAACGGACTTCGCTGCGAGAGCAGGAGGACTGAGGGTCCGGCCGGACCTTCACTCCTAACAACTCCAAAAGAACCTTTTCATCGCACCATTGAACATCCAGCTCCAACCGAGCCGTCTCGGCAACTAAAACTAATGAGTATAATCGAAGAAGAAAATTAAAGTAACGAATCAAGTGTAGTGACATTTTATGTGAGCTGTAGCTTTAACCCTTGCAAACTAACTAAATATAACCTGCAATAAATATCTAATCTGCATTTAAAGTAAATTTCTCAAGTGCATTCATTTGCTCAAGTAGTAAAAAGTTCCTCGTGGCAGTAAAAAGTTAAAGCCATTGTATGTCTAACAACTGAGTTCTGAAAGGTTATCCTAGAGACCGAAACCACTTAACAACCCCTTACGGTTTTAGAAAGAAGTAATCCTAGCCGTTAAAACCTAACCTGGCATTTACCAAGAGCACGGATCCATAAGAGGGAAGCTGCCATAACCGACGCGACTGGTGGGAGCGCCCGGGGCCAGGACTGGTCTCTCGGCCGAGCGCGCTCTGACCGGAGGAAGCAGGGTAGACGACGGGAGTAACGGCAGTTAGCGGAGCCAGGCGAGTTCCCTCGCAAGAACACCAGCTCGACAATCTTTTAATAGAGAGCTGAGTCAGTAAGTAGCCCCGTATCGGGCCAGAAGTACCCCAGGATCTAACAGAGCGTAACGCCAGTTTCGCCAAACGGGACCTCCTCCAACCGCAGTCCCGTGACTGCCGTCCTCAATTCCTGGACGCCCGGGTCTGTAACTTGATCCTCTGCCATCTTGTTATAGTCCAATCCTAACTGGACATCCCCGGTGACAGCCCTGGAGAGACAGTCTGCGACCAGGTTTTCCTTGCCCGCTACATGCTGCAGATCTGTGGTAAACTCTGATATGAAGGAGAGCTGCCGCTGCTGGCGTGCAGACCATGGTTCGGCGCTCTTACTCATGGAAAACGTCAGTGGTTTGTGATCCACAAATGCAGTGAACGGCCGAGCCTCCAGCAGGAACCGGAAATGCCGAATGGCCAGAAAGAGGCCGAGGAGCTCCCGATCGAACGTGCTATATTTCCGCTCATTAGGCCGCAACTGTCGACTGAAGAAAGCCAGCGGTTACCACGCCCCTTTCACCCACTGCTCATGCACCGCGCCCACCGCGTAGTCCGAAGTGTCTGTGATGATGGCAATTGGAGCCTTAGGTGACGGGTGTGCCAGCATTGTTGCGTTTGCCAGAGCTGTTTTCGCATCAACAAACGCAAGTTCCCTCTCTTCAGTCCAGTCCACCAGCTGTTTGATGGCCTTGCCTTTCAGGGCTTCGTACAGGGGCCGCATCACTTGCGCTGCTCGGGGAATAAAGCGGTGTTAAAAGTTCACCATGCCTAAAAACTCCTGCAGGGCCCTCACTGTGAGTGGGCGTGTAAAGTTAGTCACTGCCTCCACCTTTGCCGGGAGGGGGAGCACCCCGTACTTTGTGATGCGGTGACCCAGAAAGTCAATGGTGGTCAACCCAAACTGGCACTTAGCCGGGTTGATGATCAAGCCGTGCTGGCTGAGTCGCTCAAATAGAGTCCGGAGGTGAGACCTGTGCTCTGCTCTTGACGAACTGGCCACCAGGATGTCATCCAGGTCGACGAACAGGAAAGGCAGGTCCCTCAGCACCGTGTCCATTAGACGCTGGAACGTCTGCGCTGCCTTTTTAGGCCAAACGGCATCCTCAAGAACTCAAACAGGCCGAACGGAGTGATCAGCGCAGTCTTGGGAATGTCCAGCGGGTGAACGGGCACTTGATGGTAACCCGAGCAGCGCAAGTGATGCGGCCCCTGTACGAAGCCCTGAAAGGCAAGGCCATCAAACAGCTGGTGGACAGCTGGTTGATGATTTGTTGATCTGCTCATCATCTACAATCAATGATTGTCATCGAGACTCAATCAATGTACTCCAGAGTTTAGCAGAAGGAGGACATAAAGCCTCTCAGACAAAACTACAGTACTGCCAACAGCAAGTAGTATCTGGGGAGAATGATCTCCCATGGACCCATTGCAATGTCACCCTCACAGCTAGAGGGAGTGAGTAAAGCTCCACGTCCTAGAACAGTTGGTGAGTTAATGACATTTCTAGGAATGACTGGATTTTGTTCCGAGTGGATTGAAAGCTATGCTGAAAAAACTGCTCCACTAAGGGAAATCATGAAGGAGGCAGGAAACCAGACGTTAAGAGCACCGTTACAATGGACAGACAAGTCCATGGTAGCATTTGAAACAATCAAACAAGAGATGCAGAGAGCTCTGGCTCTTGCAACACCTGATTATGACAAACCATTTCTGCTTTATGTATCTAATCGACAGGACATGTATGTTTCAGCAGTATTGATGCAGGAGACGTGTAGTGGTCGTCCAAAACAACCGATTGCATATTACAGTACAAAACTTGACAATGTAGCACAAGGGTGGCCTCCATGTTATCAAGGGCTGGCAGCAGTGCATTATGCATATGAGAAAGCAGCAACGGTAACGATGGCGTATCCTGTAGTCATACACACACATCACAAAATCACTGAGTTGATAAACCAAGGAAAGTTTGTGGTGACACAAGCAAGATATTTGCAGTACATGCCGCTCTTGACATATCCTGATGTGACAATAAAGAAATGTACAACTACGAATCCAGCAAATGTTGTTCCATTTGAATTTGAAGGAGAGCCACATGAGTGTGTGGCAGAGACAATGAAGTATACCAAGTTGCGACCTGACCTAGAGTCTACTCCGTTGGTAAACGCAGATGTGATGTACTTTGTGGATGGGTCCTGCTACAGGGACTACTTAGGTAATCATGCTGGTTTTGCCGTGATTGAGCAAATAGGCAGTGACTTTGTGACAGTGAAAGCTGAAGGTTGTGATCAGCCATGTTCAGCACAGCTAGCCGAATTAAAAGCATTGACCGAGGCATGCAGACTCGCTAAAGGCAGAGTCGCAAACATTTACACTGACAGCCAGTATGCACTAGGCGTCACACAACTCTTTGGAGCATTGTGGAAACAGAGAGGTTTCAGAAAAACAGACGGAAGTCCAATACAGCATGAAAAACAGATAATGGACCTGATATCAGCAATGATGGGCCCGACGAGGCTTGCGATCATTAAATGTCAGACACACCGGAAAGGGAATGATGACATTATAAGTGGAAATAATGCTGCAGATGAGGCTGCAAAAGCAGCTTCCAAGTGTAAAGTAGCTATTCTATCACCAGTGGTGTCACTAGAGCCTGTAGTCACGCCTGAAGACATTATCCAGATACAACAAAAGGCAGACCAAAGTGAACATAACATGTGGATGCAAAGGGGGGCAACAATTGATGATAAGGTAGCACCTGTTGCATTGTTGACCATTCTCATTTCAGAATCGCACAGTGATGATCACTGTTCGAGGGGGGAAGTCCTGAAAAGATTGAGGAGACAAGGGTATTGGTCACCATTTATGCAAGCAATGGTGGATGAAGTGTTGAACCAATGTGAAATCTGTGCTCAAAACAATGTGCGCAAAAGCATAAAAACACCGATGGGACACATCCCAGTCCCAGAAGGGCCATTTAAACACTTAGTCATAGACTATGTGGACAAGATAAAATCAGCATATGGAAAGAGATATATGCTAGTGGTAATTGATCGATTCAGTCGCTGTGTGGAAGCAACTCCATCAAAGAACCTAGGAGCTGACACAGTTATTAAATTTCTGACAAAGGAAGTCGTACCACGATTTGGCATACCATCAGAAATAAGTTCAGATAATGGTTCAGCATTTGTGCAGAAAGTAGCCAAGGGGATTTTACAACAGTTGACAATCAAACAGAGATTGGGCGCCAATTATGTTGTGGCAAAATGACGAGAAGAGACGGTCAGCTGGAGTTGCAACCAGCGGGAATTGTTTTAATGCATATTCGTCAACATCACACGAACTTGGCATATCGAAACAGATTCAAAATCTTACTGTCCTCAGATCACTTTTATAGTCAAATTTCACGCCCCTTTAGCTGTGTTCCATCACTCAAACCAGTCTGTTGAATCAAAACAGGACACATCTGGACTCCTAATTAGGACATGTTGTTATGCTATTTTGACCTCTTGTCCTCTGATAGGACACAGCTCCAAGTACGGAAATGTTTTGGTACTTTTTACGAGAGATTTATTACAGTTTGTCTGGCGCTGATCATCATTCCCCACGATCGTTTGCTGAGAACCAAATGTGTGTTACATAACACGTTATATAACTGTTTACGTGTGAGCCCACACTTGTGTTCAGTTCAATTCAAGTTCAATTCAAAGTTCATGATGATTTTCTTCAACATTAGCTCTGTTGCCAGTGTTAGCGTTGTTAGCACCGTTAGCTTTGAGCCGGCGTACTCGCCATTGCCGTGTTGCAAACTTTTGCTGGCAATCGGAATGCTTCCAATCTCGGACCTTGCACTTTTAATAAAGATAAAATATTAATTTGAATGCATTCATTCAGCATCCCACTATATAGGCTATGAAAACTTAATACTATGGTGGAAAAATGTCACTGACCAATACTGGAAACAGCAATCAATATGTTTCCACTGGCTGAACTGGTAAATACCGGACACTGAAAAGATTAAATAGATTTGTTCAGAGTTTGAGCCCATGTGTTGCAGGGCCCTCGTGACTTTCTATTTTCAATGGTGCTTCATGGATTCAGGAATTACCAAACAATGACTGGAGAGCTGGGGGAGTACACCAAAGCACTCATTGTTCATGTAAAAAAACCACTTACAGCAATCAACAGCTGCAATCAAAAACTTGATGAAACTTTTGTTCTCTGTTTTGTTGTGGACTCGTCAAGTACCCAGAGAACGAAACGAGAGTGGCCTTTCAATAGCAAGGGTGAAGTGGCTTTTTTAGAGGCAGCAAAATTACCCAATAAATCAACCTATAAAAGACAACACAGGGTGTCAATTAGCTTGTGTAATTGAATAATTACTGGCCAGAGAGCTCGGGCACAGTCACAGCAGAAACTGTTCTCTAAATGTCAAAAAGCAATTGAAATGAATTCCGCATCTCTCAGAACACCCCAGTGATTAGGACGGCCATAACAGTTCACTCCGTTTACCTGCAGTAGTTCCCTCCCGTCAGTGTACAAACACATGCACACACACACACAGTAAACTCCTCCAGCTGGTTTTCTCTGTGTTCTCAGGCCTCTGCTCTCTTTACAAGAATCTCGCTGTGATCATTACTTTTTGTTTATCTGACACCATGTGTACCAATGTGTGCATTTCTTCCTAATTCAAAATTGATAGTTACTTCTTGGCATGAACACATTCAGATAGAGCCTTGCCCTGCATGAATACTGAAATATACTTGGAATATATTGAGAAAAAAGTGAACAATTGATGGGGTAAAAAGGAATAGAAATCTGTGGCCTGGTGGTGGCATAAAGAGAGATAAACTGTCCCGCTACAACGTCCTTTGATTTCATCAGTACAATCTGTACCTTCTCATTATCTGAACAAAGACTGGATGTTTGTGAATTAAGGGAAGACAGGTTTGAATTTTCCCTCCTCCTATTGGAACCACGCTTTCCTGTACCTCTTCATCTCTTTACATAGAGAAATATGATTTAAACCTTGGAAATGTACTTTCAACGAGCAAAACGGTAGTGGTCACAGTCACCCAATCCCAATGACCGTTGTGATGGAATTTGATATTTATGGTGCTGTCTGCAGTTCAGAAGTAGAGCAGAGAAGATCGATAAACCGAACACGCAACTTAGTTTGGTTTCATAGCGTGCTTTCTTTTTGTGGCTATTATTTTATCGGAAAAACATTTTTAACAGCTCAATCACAGATATTTCCAGTGCTCTCACTTTCACCTTAACCTCCAAATAAAGTGGATGAGATAATCTGGACTGCTCAGGTTTTAGGCCTTAGGTTTTAAAATTCAGTTTGTTTTGCTTCTTGTGATTTTTATGGTTTTCATTCCATGTATTTCTCAAATTCACAAAGACATGTGACTGAGATGCTTGTGTGAACGGTGCTGGAATTTCCCCCTCACATAACCTAATTAGAGATCACATCAGGGTTGTTAGGTGAATGGTTTATTCATCATCCAGAGGTACATTTAATGGGCCAAACTCATTTAGATGCTCGTTATCAGACTTGGCAACAGATCATATTATCCGGGCATTTTGATCTTTCTGAAGGACGGTAGTGTGAAGAAAGGCAGAAGAAGTGCAGTGAAAACTAACAAGGTGCCAGATCGGCGCTTTGATTAAACATTGAAAGATCGCCTCTCACAAAGAACACTGTCGTCTCTCTGCTCTGTTTCCATGGACCCACCATTGTCCAGCAGACACTGCAGCCACGCCCCCTAGCAGGGGTTACCCTCACCTTATTGGCTGGACCAACCTTTGATGGTTTTCCTGCTACAAACAGTGAAGAGGTTTATGTGGAATTTTCACTCTTTCTTCAGTCGAATGCCGAATGAGCAAACATGGGTGGGGACTGGCATTTGATTGGCAGGCTAAACTAAATATGGAGTATCAAGGTCGTCCTTAATAAGATGCTGTTGATTCATGTTTATCAGGGATCCACTGGGTCTGCACAGATGATGTCCCATGATAGTGTGCGCTCATATTTTGAAGAAAATGGAATAAAAAAAGGATATGAATAAAACAAGGCGTGGTAGGCACAAAGTGTTGCTTCATGGGTAATTTAGATATTTTTTTCCATGTTTCATTTGTTTGATATGCATAATCATGTCACAATGATTGGCTAACCCTAGACTCTAGGGTTAGCTAGGGCCTAGAGGAAGAAACGAGTGACAGACTTGAAAAGTGGGAAATGAAAAGAATGGAAGGTGGCTCGCAAATATTGGAGTGAATTTGCCAGAAAGATGTGAAGCGCAGTGTTTAAAATGAAGATCCAGTGAAGATGTAAATCCTTTAGTAAATAAGTAAATGAGGCTTGGTATTATATTTAAATACGTTTTAAGTACTGAACACAGCAGAATGTGTTGACAGCACTGAACACCTGATCAGACTTGTCTGAAGGGAAAGTACCTGTACAGCTGCTTGTTTTAGGCAATATTGAAAGCTTTACTAATTCATTATTTTTTCACCTCACCTGCACAATATTAAGCAAAGTATTGGCGCTGAGTAGGTCGTGTTTATCAGAGCACAGTCGCTGAAAATATATGCCTGCTGCTTTTTAAACTAGAGTCTCAGATTCCAGTCTCAGTGCTGCAGCTGAAACACAGCTACGGTTATTATTAGTTTCGTGTCAAAATGAAGCAAACACCTGTAGATAGAGTGCGTCTCCTCTCTGGTCTGACTGCAGCTGGGATTGTGCGCCTGTGTGTGCTTTGGGGCAGCGGAGGTGCTCACGGCAGCTCGCGGTGGAGGGACTCATGACAGCTCCCGCTGCTCGTTCACGACAGTGCAGAACGTACGTGCTTTGACGTCAAAACACCAGAAAAGTCTCCAACAACACCAGAACAAGTCTCTAGATTTGTCACTCGTAGCTTTTGACAAAACAAGTCTCCATGAGGGTTTGGAAAGCCGCCAGATTTAGCGAGAAAGTCGCCAAGTTGGCAACACTGGCACCGGCTAAATATGTCCCCAGAGCAACATAGGACGTAACAATAGTTCCCATCACATATAAAACCAAACAAAAATCCATTTTCATAAAAACAAGTTGTACAAATAATAATATATAAACAAGCATATTAAAGCTACTGCAGATGTAAAAACAAACGCATTTAACTTACCAGAGCTGCTGTTCACTATTTAAAGACAAAGTCCATCCTCCTTTCTTTGTTAACAAAGAGTTTAATCTCACGGTTGTTCAGTACATCCGTGTGTTTTAGTTCCAGTAAGAAGTCCTTCTCCATTCATGGACACCAGTGAAGACAGTCGAGCCTCCCCACTTGTATTTCTTGAATACGTTTTAATGTGTTTGAGGCTGAAAATGTCCGCTCACAGAGGCAGCAGATTTTGGGATTGTCACCGACCAACATGTCAGGCTAGCCCACTGACCAATCACGTACTTATAGGCCAGCTAGCAGCTCTGACACGTCAAAGAATACGCCCAACATGTCAAACTAAAGATCTGATTGGTTGAACACTATGACAATCAACAATATCGTCCCCATTCACTTAAACTGCACTGGATGCACTTGTGAGTCTGCAGGCCTCTGTTCTTACATAGAGACACAGAGGTGAGATCTGATTGGATAAAAGCTCTACTTAAAACAAGCTGGACTTGAAGCAGAGCAACTGAGGAAGACAGGAGCTGTGCAATGAGAACATAAGATAATGGGAAAATATTTTCATAAATTATAATACCTGTAGTGTATTTAAGAAAAAATATTAAATTATAAAATAGATATAGCTTTGTGATTCTGTTTAGGCCAGCAGAGAAGACCTTGCTGGCCCTGACGGTCCACCACTTCTCAGACGCAAATGGCAACCAGAACACCTCCGATACCAAAATCCTAAATCTTGCCGACAGATTCTACATTTGTATGCAGATATCTGTTCATAGAGATTGAATACTATGTAACCAAAAACGAATACATTATTCTACAAATAATTCACCTGAACCATTTTGACACAACAACCATTTTCCAGAAAAGTTCAGACGTGTAGGGTAAGATACAGTGATTGATTGTCTCTTCATGGGAATTGTTGACAGTATAACAAATGTAGAATATGATCAGACTCAAACCTCTAAACATGTCTTCATGCAGTGATCTCTGCATTTTTTAAATAAAGTTTGTTTAGTGGGTCATCTGCCTGCATCAGGCCTGGAGGTATGTGGAATCAATCAGCATGTAGACGATAAAAAAACAGCTTCAGATCCTGGCTGAGTCCTATCATCTTTAATTTCCCATCAAAACGTCGGGAAGATCACTCATTTCCCAAATTAAACATCTTTCACTGCTAACTTAGTCAAGAGATTCCAATTAGCCGAAAAGTGGTGCTTCATGATTGTGTTCCCCCACCCCCTCCCCTTTCCCATTCAAATACTTTAAAGGAAGCCTTAAAGGAGAACGCCCCCCCCCACCCCCCATCCTTCTTGATCCGGTGCGTGTGTGCTGCTGCTACTGAGCTCTATCAGTTGGTATAAATCTTTAATTTTGGAGATCAGCATTAATGGCCAAAACAGCCTCAGATCTGGGCTCCGCTCCTTACTTTCATCCTCTCGGCTGGAAGAATTCCGGCGATTCGAGATCGTTTGCTCCCATAAGTACACAAAATTAGCTGCTTATCAGTTGATCTCCGTACATGATCCCTCAGAAATCTTTTTCTGTGCGTACAAGGCTGCTGCCTTCGCCGGAGCTGCATATCTCTGCTGGCTCCGAGTGATGGAGGAAGGAGGTGGAGGGGGCTCTAATTACATCACTTTTCAAAGACAATAAGGCCAGAGCTTCCTCCTCTTCCTGAACTTCCCCTGTTGCCGACAGACACTAAGCTTCAGGCTTTTACCTCGTGGCTCCACGGCGTGAAGATTGAATTGCCATTAATCTGTTTTAGCCTCCTGTATTGCAATGTTTTTTTATCAAAATTTAGCAAAGCTAAAATAAACAGGGATGGAGAAAGAAAGAGATGTAGGGAGAAATACTGTGTGTAGAGTGAGGCGCCGAGCACCGCAAGGCTGCTTTTCTTTTGATGCATCCCCACGTTTGTCAACTCGACTTTCTCCGAATCAATCAAGCACCAAATGCCTCATCTTGCTGTTGTATTTTGACTTATTTTGCCGGGTGTGAAGATCAGTTATTCTCCAGGCGGTTTCATAATGTTGCTGCTGCCCCGTATTTCTCCACATTAATGAGTGCAAGCTGTGGAATTAGGCCGGGCGCTGGCTGTTAATGGGGCCTGTGAAAGCTGAAGAGTGACTGCAGCTCTCGTTAGCCGAGCCGGCGGCTATTGATTGCGGCGGGCCACTGGGGGCTCCCTACCTGCAGTTGACTTTGTACTTCTGGAGGAGTTGTAAGGGTCTGCTGAACAACAGGGACCACGCACATCTCAAACAAGGTCTATGAAAAGCCTATCAATTAGGCTTTGAAGGTCAAGCAAACTCTCCCTCCCCGCGCTCTCCGTCTCTGTCTCCCCACTCTTGCTGGGTCTTGAGAAGGCGGCATCTCCTCTGCTCCCTCCAAAATACATCTGAAGACTCATTCAATTAAATATCTCTCAGCTCCAGCTGCTCCCTAAGTGAAAGGTCAACTAAGTCCAGGAGGCTAAAAGAGAAAGGCTTGGCTTCTTCACAACCCCTCCCCACAACAAAGCCTCCCCCAAGCAGGCGCTCTTGCTCTTAATGATACCCACTGGTCAATCCCTAACTAGCAGTGACAGTTACCCCCAGAAGCACCACTGCAGACCAGAGCCAATCGATCAGGTGGAAAAAAAATACATATAATGATAACCCGCAGACATAATGTCAAGCCCTTGCACTGTCCCAATTGGTTGACATTCAGGTAGATAGTGGGGAGAAAGAGCTGGCCAGACATCAAAAGCGAGGTGCAGCAGTGAGCTGTCTTGCTCTCTTGCGCCCACTGAGGTGGGTTAACCCTCTCACATGAACCCTAATTACCCACACTGTGGCCTCGGGGAGTCCCGGAGGAATGGCCAGCAAGACAAACGACACACACACACTCACACTCAATAACCATCAACACGAACACCACCTAATTGGGTCAAATTGGGCCTCATTACTTAAGCTTTAGTGCAGCCATGTTGAAAGTGAAGCGAACTGGGTGTGTGGACCCAGGGATGCCGCGATAGTCCAGTTTCTAGGGCAGTGATAGAAAAAGTGAATTTTTTTTTGCATTGCATTACGGACACACATTCCAAATCCTACTATGACATTTATTAAATATGGCTTATCTACTGTACCTTCAAGGCAGCCATTGTTTTCCATTTATTTCAATTTCCACTGGTTTCTATTACAGAGGAGGACGCATGTGTATAAATTGTAAAGCCCTTTGAGGCAAATTTGTGATTTGTGATTTTGGGCTATACAAAATAAATTGAACTGAATTGAATTAATAGAACCCCAGATCACGAGGAATGCATTTCTATTGTGTTTAGCCACGCTACCATTATAGCTCTAGGGATGGTAATGGTAACGATTAAATGGATTGACAATACGTTTTTTGCAGACACTAATGGTCCCCAGAGGATGAATGAAACAGACTTCTGGTGATCTCCTGACAAAGTTACGTTCACATGCAACTTAACCGCAATTCCAATTACATTTAGAGGGAAACAAAACAAAACTACGTCAAGCCAACAAACCTACTTAGTTAGGTTTAGTAAAAGATAATGGTTTGGCTTAGAGAGGTATGTTTTCAATGTAAATTAAGTTACATGTAACCTTTAAAGTAAAAAAATAAGTCAACGGTGACTTTTTGCTTCACACGAACAACAGTGTCCTGGGTGAAGGTCCTATGTTTGTTCTACCCATCGATCTCATCCGACCTCCTCCCTACGTGGACTTTGATCAGAAAGGTTTTTGTGATATGTCAAAAACAAACGTAATCAAGTAGAACATATGTTTTCCTCGGAACGTAATTGAGAATGCAGTTTCCTTGTATGGGAACCTCATTTTTAGGAGACCACGCAAGCAGCAGATGCCGAACCTTTGCAACAACACAACATCATTCGTGAAGGTGGTGCATTGGCCAATCACATACATGCAAGCACATATTCATGGATTAATTTGTCACTTGAACTGCATATTTACCTTGTGACTGTTGTGAAAAATTATACAATTATTGCTGCTGTGCTAACTTTGTTGTAAAATGTGAGGTGTAAAATCCAGGTCTGTATGTTTCATTGTTGTGCAGTGTTTTGGCATCTGATAAGCTTTTAAACATGAATCTTTTACTCTTACTGGACTTATATATTGTATTTCATTGTCGTAAATGGGATAATTGTGTTTGGTCAAATACCAATATGTTCCTTTAAAGCTAGAGTTGGTAATCTTGAGAAAACAACAAGAGTACGCTGAAAATTATCCAACCGAAAAACCCAGCACAGTGTTGCCAACTAAGGTAGCTAGCAGCACAAGATCAAAAAGTTGCTAAATCTAGCATGAAAGTCGCCACACTGACCTCCATGGCCACTCTCCCAAAATCCTTATGATGAATGTAAACAACCAACATGGCTATTGCTAGTACTCACATGTTTAACCAGCCCTCGCTTTAACAGCAAGCAGACAAGTGGAACCTTCCATTCGTCCCAAAACCACTGAGCCCATATGTGAGTGTCATTGATCTGTCTGGTTTAAAACCTGGTTCCACTTTCCAAGTCTTCACTTTATGTAATATTGTGTTATCAATTAGTTGATATGATACACAAAGCAAGGCCTTTACCCCGGTCCCCATCTCGGATTCAAGAGTTTCCCATTTCTGGAAGTGAACCGGACAGACGGCCTGACTCCAGATGACAAAGTGCTGGTCTGGACCGCCCTGAACTCCCTTCAATAGGCTGTGGAGTGGCAGCCAAGCAGCAGTTAGACAGGATGGCTGTCGCTGCTTCACTGATTACAACAGCAGACTGCAGGAGGATACAGAAAGATGCTAAGAGACTGACAGGATCCCTTACACCCCCCCCCCCCCAGTCTTACCTCTGATTTCTCTATCTCCCTTGCCCTCTCTTCCCCAAATGAAAAAGTGCAGACTAAAGGCGATCACATTTCCCATATTATCAATACTATCTGCTCTGTCGACCATGGCCTTGTAACCTTGTTCAACAGTCTCTGTCCTTCTCCGTTGCTTCACTGCTCTTACTGGAAACACTGGTGACACTCTGCTACAGGGCGACTTCTGATGATCCAGCACAATGTCATCTCAGTGTTAGCAAAGAGACAATGTTTATGATACCATCGCCGGAGAGGATATTTTACTTTAAAAGGTTTACATAAAATATGATATAATATTACTCGACAATTGCATTTAGATAGATAAGCAGGATAGTATAGTAATGGATTATTACATTATATTGTGGTTCTCAAAAGCTGCCTTTCAACTGTAAATACTTGTGATTGATCTACCATTAAACATTTTGTGTTATTAGGTAATTCATTTAAAAAAGAACATCTGCAGTTTTAGAGCAATAATGTGCTTTGAAAAAAGAGCCAAAGTCAAGAATAAACTTCCACAATTATTTGACTAGTTTGGGATCAAAACCAATGTAATTCATACATTAATCAATATACTATTAGTAGCTTATATTTGAATGCAGTAAGAACAGATTTAAATATTCTTTGGCCTGCATGGTCAAAGATCAAACAAAGAAAGACTCTTTTGGATTTGTATTGATCTGAAGATCATTCTGTTCTCAATTTCAAAGAAAACAAATGCTGAAAACACTTTGATTTTTCATTATATTCATGTCTCCACAGTTCCTCCAGCAGACCCTCCGGTCAATAAGCGTGTCACAATGTCTTTCCCCGTACAATGATTACCTTTGACCCCTCCCCTTATGGGAATGCTTTATATGACAGAGGGTCACATATTCAAATATCCTGTCAGCATCCCATTTCAATAAACACGAAATCCATAGTTGGATTTGGATTTCTTCTGCTCTGGGGAAACTGATAACCCCAGAATATGTCTCATATGACACTTTAATGCTGTAGAATTAAGCTTTTTCTGGACAGACTTGGTAAATGCTCTTATTGTGTGTCAGCAGTGCTGACCAGTTTTCTGGAACTATGAATGCTTTCTCATTGATGAAAACAGTTGTGCAACTTTTGGATTTGGAGTCATTTGGATGCATTCATAGATCACTTTAAGACCAGAAAGGATTTATAAAGAAGTGGTTCCACAAAAATCGAACATTTCAGCCATCAAGTTTGCTTTCATTTCCTCGATGCAAAGTCTTCTATTGAACTTGAGTCAAACTGTTCCATGACTAGAGCCCTAAAGTGAGCCGGCCTGATTAAATTCCCTCTCCTCTGTGAGCATTTCACCCAGGTTCAAATGCCTCCCGAGTGCCTGAAATGGTTCATTTGTTGAAGCTGTCCCCTGCATCCGTTTCTACAGGTGCCGCACTCAAAGTCGTTCATTTCCTTTTGCTCCTTATTTCTCCCTTTATTCTCAAAGTACTACTTGCTTCATTTGATTGAACTCAATGGGGTTACAACAGAGTTAATTGCTCTCGGGTTTGTCCACTTATTACCATGTGAACCCCCCCCCCCCCCCCCCACTAACTGGCTCCCATTGTTTGCATAAAGATTACCTGCTCTTGCTGCAGAATTGCTCTATTGTCTCCTTTAGAGCATGGGCTCCAAATGGAAGGTGAATAGCATGCAGTACAATCGGGAGGGCCGTTGTGGCAAAGGGTGGCTGTATATGCACTAATGAAAGTAAAGGTACAGCCTTTTAAAAATAGGACTTCTGGCAGCTCCTGGATGGAGCTATTAGAACCAAATGATTGGATGTTCTACTTTATTTACCAGCAGGTGAGAAAAAAACACATGAAAAGGCAGCATGGCTCTGGGGATGGCAACGGTGGCCCCTTTGGCTCAGACTAGAATATTTGGATAGATTGGATAGACATTTGGATAGATTGCCGTTACATTTGGAACACATACACATGTTTTGTTACTTACGAGAGCGTGTGGCCGCTCGGAACCGGACGATTGCTTGGCTCCCAGTTTTGCGGCTTGCAGCGTTGTTAGTGGGCGTGCCCATCCGGAGGATGTGGCCGTTGGGTGCGGGTTGATTGCTTTCCTCCACAACTTGCCTTACATTTAGATTTTGTAAAATATCTCACTTCAGTGATTCAATAACTTTTCATCAGGCACCAGCATGAATTCAAAATGTTGTGCACACAGGACGCGCCTGAATCGCAATTTCAGCAACAGCTGAGGTGTCTGATCACCTGCAAGAGAAAACACACTGAAAATCTATTGTACCTTCATGATAGATTATCAGTATCATATAAATACCGTGTTATGTATAATATAAATGATCCCATTCTGATAAATAATAAAACATGCACCACACGCTTTTGACTCTCTTCTCTCCCTACCGCTCTCGAAGTTTCAAATCCTGCGATGCCCCCCCCCCCCCCCCCCCCCATCTCAAAATCCATCGACCGGTACTACAGTTGTTAGTAAGAGCCTAGTGTGACTACTGTTTGTGATTGTAGCTTTCAAATGATGTACTTATTCCAGGTATTTTGTTAATGGTGTCTAAGAGCGAATGCAGACACACACACACTCACACACACACACCAGAGTCACGTACAAGCAGACAGAAGAAAACACAAGAGGAGCAGACCTGCAAGAGGAGCAGACCTGCTTGTTGACCGGTGTGGAGAAATGTGCTTCTGGTGTGAACAGAGTTGACTTAGCACAGCGCTTTAGGTGCTGCCGTGTCCAATGTAAACCTAGTGTTGTGCTTAAATGTTCAGTCTTTACTACATTGTGTGTCTGCATGCAGTACCTACAGTCCACACAGTAATACATTGTGGGCTGCAGGTGGAAGGTCCATGCGGTCATGAACATGGGCAGATATGATATGTCACACGGATCACAGCATGGCTGTAGACTCTTCATCTCAGTGTTTCTGTAAACCAATTTAACTTACAGCTGCGTTCATCTCATGCATGCTTGTCAGCATCGTTCTGTTGCAGTTTTTTATGGATGTAGTAGATTTATAGGAGTAGATTTTATAGCTGTGGTACAGGAAGATGACATCCCCACTCTGAATCCTGCCTAGAAAACTCAGGATGTTTCTCCTGAAACAACTTTTGAACTAATTCATGGCCCCACCATGAGCCACACAAAAAAGAAAAAAGAAAAAAAAATTATAATAATCATAAATTATACAAATTGTCAATATTTGTGTTTTTGAACTATGGAATGTACCCAGTAATGTGTGTAAAATATGATATCTGCGCAAAATATATGCTTTTCCTGCTCATCCTCTCGTCTGCTCGTCCTCTGTCTGTGTGCTCTCTGCTCGTGCTCTCTGTCTGTGTGCTCTCTGCTCGTGCTCTCCGCCTGTGTGCTCTCTGCTCGTGCTCTCCGCCTGTGTGCTCTCTGCTCGTGCTCTCTGTCTGTGTGCTCTCTGCCTGTGTGCTCTCTGCTCGTGCTCTCTGTCTGTGTGCTCTCTGCCTGTGTGCTCTCTGCTCGTGCTCTCCGCCTGTGTGCTCTCTGCTCGTCCTCTCTGTCTGTGTGCTCTCTGCTCGTGTGCTCTCTGTCTGTGTGCTCTCTGCTCGTCCTCTCTGCCTGTGTGCTCTCTGCTCGTGCTCTCTGTCTGTGTGCTCTCTGCCTGTGTGCTCTCTGCTCGTGTGCTCTCTGCCTGTGTGCTCTCTGCTCGTGTGCTCTCTGTCTGTGTGCTCTCTGCTCGTGCTCTCCGCCTGTGTGCTCTCTGCTCGTCCTCTCTGCCTGTGTGCTCTCTGCCTGTGTGCTCTCTGCTCGTGCTCTCTGCCTGTGTGCTCTCTGCTCGTGCTCTCTGCCTGTGTGCTCTCTGCTCGTGCTCTCTGCCTGTGTGCTCTCTGCTCGTCCTCTCTGTCTGTGTGCTCTCTGCTCGTGCTCTCCCCCTGTGTGCTCTCTGCTCGTGCTCTCTGCCTGTGTGCTCTCTGCTCGTCCTCTCTGCCTGTGTGCTCTCTGCTCGTGCTCTCCCCCTGTGTGCTCTCTGCTCGTGCTCTCTGCTCGTGCTCTCTGCTCGTGCTCTCTGCCTGTGTGCTCTCTGCTCGTGCTCTCTGTCTGTGTGCTCTCTGCTCGTGTGCGCTCTGTCTGTGTGCTCTCTGCTCGTGCTCTCCGCCTGTGTGCTCTCTGCTCGTCCTCTCTGCCTGTGTGCTCTCTGCTCGTGCTCTCTGTCTGTGTGCACGACACTCTGAGAACGTGCAGCTTGGGGGGCCTAATCGTTTTGGCCCAAAAGAGACGGGTCTATGAAGCAGTTTAGCCAATTGCTGATTCAAGATATAAATGAGTGACATACAATTGAGCCAATCAGCGCCCTCAAATAGATTCAGCTTGGGGCCAGAACGATCAGGCCCCCCTCGCTGCGCGTTCTCGTCAGGAGAAGTCTCTACAGGCGAGCACTCCTCCTCCAAGACCCGTTTGAGAGGAGAACTTTGGCGGAGATTCTGCAGCCAAAGAGCTGATATCAGATCAGCCTGACCTCACAATCAGACAGCAGACTCGCGGGAAAGGGAAGCAGTACATGCGAAGCTTCTGTACTAGCTGTACACCAGACAGGTTTGGCTAGCTGGATGACGTCATGCTAATCATTTATTTAGCTTTTTAAAACAACGGGGACGGATCCAGCACCGACAGTTACGGGAGTGAGGGATGAGGAGGTAAGGAAACATGAGAACACCAGGGTAGGGAGTGAGGGATGAGGAGGTAAGGAAACATGAGAACACCAGGGTAGGGAGTGAGGGATGAGGAGGTAAGGAAACATGAGAACACCAGGACACGCATGGAGAACTCTGTCAAGCTACATATTAGGCAAAGTGAACATCTTTTCTTCTACATAGCTGTCCTCAGTCTCATCTGCTTAACTTGGTCATGGAGGCATCAACATGTAATAGAGATGTTAAATTAACAGTGAAAACTCAGCATAGCTTAATTTAACATCAGTATTCATAATTACACTTCATGTTTACTTCTCCTGATCTTTACCTCCTATAACAAGGTCCATAGGGGCATCTCAACAAATGAACATGTTATATTATATTATATAAGTGTTATTTACTGATTGTTTTCGTGTTAGAATACATGTTAAATATTTAACTGCCAAGTAATAATGCGTGTTTGATACTTACATTTTTTTTGCATTAAATCATACTGGGATGTTTGCTGAAATTGATAGGATGGCCCTACCTAGAACATTTTCCACCAGCCGCCACTGAACTAATTACAGAATCTGTTTAAATTACAGAACAGATGTGAGATGTGGGCAGTGGTTCCAAGGTCTGATACTAGACTATGCCAAAATGTACTTCTTCCCAGAGAAGAAATTCACTGCATCCGTCCAATAGCAATAACTTTTATATATATATATATATAAATATATATATATATATATATATATATATATATATATATATATATATATATTATATATATATATAAAAAATATATATATATATATATATATAATATATATATATATAAAATATATACATATATATATATAATATATATATATAATATATATTAGGGGTGTAACGATACGCGTATTCATATTGAACCGTTCGGTACGAGGCTCACGGTTCGGTACGCATGACGAACCGAATACGTTTGAATAAAAAAAATTTAAATAAATATATATTTTTTAAAACCTTTATTTAACCAGGTCGTCCCATTGAGATTAAAAATCTCTTTTGCAAGATGTAAGTAACAATACAAGATGTAAGCAAGATGTAAGTAACAATACTACATAACATTAAGGAGCAGTTTTTGTTTTTTATGCTGATGTGTTGCTAAGAAGACACCCCAGAAGATGGGTCACTCAGGTATAGTTCCATCATTGTTCAAAGTCAAAGAACAACTTTATGATGTTAGTTGTAATGAATGAATGCATTTTAAAATCAAGTACATTTCTCTGGCATTTATAGTTTTCTACTGTACCGAACCGTACCGAACCGTGGCTCCACTGTATCGTACCGAACCCAACCGTGAATTTTGTGAACCGTTACACCCCTAATATCTACATATATATATATCTATATACATATATATATATATATATATATATATAAACACTGATGTGACTGATGTGAAATGCCCATACACTGAGGAAGTACAATCCACGATGGGAAAAAAAAAAGAACAGGACCTGGTACCAAAGAGGGTTGAGTCAAGTCGAGCCGAACCAAACAGTGGAAATGAGGCACAACATATATACCTCTGTTCTCAGTCTCGGGGGGGGGGGATTGTTCCCAGGTGGGCGGTATGAACCATTACATCTCAAACCCAGTTGCCTACTGGTTGCAGGTGATGAGACATGGATTTACCACCCACAGTCCTGCAGGGTGCTTTACGAACATCGACAGCATTTCACACATGGACCTTTGAGAAGGTCAGGCAGCTATTGTTGGTAATTAACCCCCAGTGTCGACACAAGAAAACATTGCCAACAAAGCCCCACCTCAGAGGGCCATTCACCCTTAAACTTGTACTTATCACCCACAGCCAACAATCACCAACTCACACACACACACATACACACACACACACACACACACACACACACACACACACACACACACACATATCTGAGCAGATGAGAAAAGGTCAGACGTGGCACTTCCCCAAACCTTTTGTGGTGTTTTGCTTTGCCACTGGGAGAGTGGCGTGTTGAGGGACTGTCAGAACTATGAGGGCTCTGCCAACAGAGAGGTGTGCAACCTTTAGTGTCCTGGTCTTGAGGAGCACTGCCGCTCTCACCTTAACATTGTTTTAAAGGCCACGTGTACTATTTACACTTTACATTTACCCTTTAGTTTGCTGTCTCCTCAGCTGGAGGTGTGACCAGCATATTTATAAGCAGGCACACAGTCCATACATATCAGCTGAGGGCATGAAGGCATCCTGAAGTCCAAAAAACAAAGGACAGAGATCAACACTTCATTTCATTTAGAAGTTGAATTCTAGTACTCTACCATAGTGTACAAGGCAACATTTCGTCTCACTCACACAGCTTGATCAGTGCTTTTGGTTGACATCTCTCTGATCCTCTTATTTTCAGAGGTGGATTTGGTTGAAAGGCCTTCTGGGAAACAAGGGAAATCTTTAACAGTCCGGGGATGAGACAAGGCATTTATCTCAACATAGTGAAGGCTGTGTCAGTGACTTCCTGAGGGGGAACCAGAGGGTGGGTGCTACTCTTCCGGTGCTACTCTTCCGCCGGTCTTGACCAGGCGGCAACCTCTGGGTCGGAAAAGTGAAGCCAATGTGTAAATATCTTTAACCTGCATTCTTTCTAATAGTCAGCAGGGGGCGACAGAGAAAATAACCCTACTTCTCTCTTGATTTATTACCTCAGTAAACATTGTAAACATGAGTTTATGGTCTCAATCTCTAGTTTCAAGTCTTCTTCAATACAGCATGATGTTCATTTAGTACATTATGGTCCATTTAGAGTCAAACAGACCATAACCCTTCATTTTTGATCAGCTTAAAATGTCTTGTTCAGTGTTTGGTTGTGCTAAGCTCCACCCTCTTTTGTCACTTCTGGTTGCAAAAAAGCAAGATGGCGTCCGCTAAAATGCCTAACTCGAGTCATTGAAACCGCAGTTTTGTTTAGGTAAGGGATGGAGCGTGCAGGAGGCGGGAAATGGCGTGGATGACGGCGGGTCATGTAGCCGTTTCATAATTTGGTAAATAAATAAATAACTGAGTCTCCAGCTGTTCCTTGAATTTGTCTGACGATCTCCGCATTGACCATTACCCATATCCTCCAATTAGACATTTTGTTGGCATCTTTGTGTCAATGACCCTTCTTCTTCACATGTTTGTATTCTTCCAGTTTTGCACAAGTTGCATGGACACGTCATCAACACGGCCTCTTGCATTGTGAATTGTCCAGACAGTTAGTTGCTCTATTTACGTGTGGGATCAATCACTCATCACATAGACTTTCAACTCAGGAACTGGCAGTGTAAAGTCCTTTTAATGTCAGGTCCAACTGATTTGGACATTTACGTTGTCACATACAGCTCCTCCGTGTAATGTCGAGATAAATTCAGTGTTGCAGTGCATGTGTGAAAGGATCGTTTATCTTCTGGTAACCCTGTCTCCTATAATTACCTCCATGTAAGACTAATGGTTTTCCAAATACAGTTTCAGGAAGCACAATTGCTATACTGAGCAGATATGCAGATGTGTTCATTAAGAATGCTGCCTTATTATGCAGATAAAACATGTAATCTGGGTTGCGTTACATTTCTTCTTCAAACTGCACACATTTGTAGTATGTAGACATCATTTTTAGCAGACAGGGTTGCTTCTGGGTTTGTGTTGTTTGATCTTCAATGAATAGTGACGCATGTTTCATTACAGCTTTTACAGACTGACACCTCTGAGGCAGTTAGGTGAAGTCCTGTCCTCGTGTCCACTATCATATCAGTTCCGGTGGGCCACACTGACTGGCTGCTACGTGAGTTTTATTGAAAGGCCAATATCAGCACAGTAATAAATGGCTCCAACACTGGTTTAGATGGCCTGGCTGGCGGCTCGTTTGGAAGAAGGGCTGCATACAAAGTTCAATCCCATCTGTCTCCAGCAGAGTTAAGAGTCAATGCTGGTGCCACAAACACTCTTCCATGACATTTGCAGTCAGCTCTGAGACACAAATCATCCTGCGGGGAGTCTTATAATTAGGAGTGTTTTGCATGATTTAATCGATCAACAGAGGGAAGAAAAAGAGAGAAATATCCGCAAGGTATTAATTACTGGTCTCCACAATTTTCTGTTGCCATAACCACAATTCACTCAAGTGGGACACATTTACACTCATAGTCTCTCCCTCCACAATGAAACATGAATGAGCATCCAGGGTGGTCCAAACTTCTAACTATGCCCTGAGCCAGTGCCATAGGCAAGGCGTTCCTCTGGCTCCTCTCTATACAACATCCCTCCAGCCAAGAACCAATGCCTTTTCAAGTGTGCTACACAAAGTGGAAATGTTGAATATGAGGAGGAAGGAGGACTGCACAAGGACTGCACAAACACAGATACATGAATCAAAGGCCTGTCGGCGCCAGGGGAGGGGAATACACACACCTTAATCAAGACAAGCTTGTATATTTTATTTATTGGCTATTTATTATTGAGCATATATCACTGTTAAATAATTCACCAACTTCTTCTTTCTTACCCGTAAGTTAGGTCTCGGTGCACAATACCTAGAGGGTACATTTTCACATTAATTTTTTCTTCTTCCAAAGTATCACTGTTAACATTAGATCTCAACTTTCTTTTACTCCCCTCGGGGGATTTCTGATTCATAATTCAATCATTAATTCCTCCAAGGTGGCGGAGGACTTCCACCTGTCTGGGTTTTGCTTTGATAATGTAATTAGCCATTAAACACACACTGAGACATTTTAAAGGTGAGATAATCCATCTGTGTCAAACTTCATCACATCCACCCTTAAGGCTCACAATCAAATGTAGGATGTGTCCAAGTCAAATTGTTCAGATTACCAGTGTAATCACAGGCGGCGCGGTGGTGACGGTGCTGTCAATCAGAGGCTTTAGCAAAGGGTGTCATCAGGTGGACGCGTCGGTCCTGAGTTGCTCTTGGAACTGAGGAACTGAGGAGTGAATAAACAGGATGGCTGGCCAAGCAGGCTGCCAGAGACGGTTTAATTAATACTGTGACATTGTATCATAAAAACCAGAAACCTAATCATGATGGAATAAGTATAATGTAATTATCAGCCAGGCTATAAATAGCTTTGATTTCATGCTTTGCGGAAAATGAAATGGAAATGGCGTGGAGGGGAGGTGCATGAATGTGTGTGTGTCTGTGTGTGTGTGTGTAACGGGGTAGTTTACCAAGCTTGTAGCCACCCTCTCTGCCAGCGCCAGGAGACAGGAGCCAAATCCAATTTCTCCTCTCAGGTCACACGTCTGTCCACTCAGCCATCCTTCAAACTTCTCTTGATCTGTCACCCTCCTCATCATCATTCCCACTGCAACATTATCCAATGTGACTTGGAGGGAATCCGGAATGGCCAGGAGGCCACCTGGCAGGCCAAAGAGTCCTGACAGTTTGTCCCCTTCCCTTCCAGATGCTTGATTAATCCCAAGCACACGAGACCCTCACATTCTAACTCCCTGACTGACCAAAAGGAATGCAGGGAGATGAGGCTCTACGAAGTGGCCAGTACAGAGGCATCATAGTCTATTTCCGTCATGCTATAGTGGTTGAAGACGACTATTGAAATTTATATTTAAGAATGAGCCACAATATTTGTAATTCAATGGAGCCAATGATAGTATGACAGTATTCAACTGTGATTCAACTTACTGCAGGTACAAAAAACAACAGAAAATCCTGATTTGAATACACTTACTTTGATCAGTTTACATGTGTTGAATCTTTTGAAATTGTCCTTAGGCTCTCAGATGTCCAGCCAATTTTAAGAGACGGAGAGGGATTAACCTCCGGACCACCTAGGTCGTGCCGTCTTCCAATTGTAAGATTGGAGGATCGATCCCCGGCTCCTACAGTCTTCATGTCAAAGTGTCCTTGGGCAAGACATGGAACCCCAAATTGCTTCAAAATGCTGTGCCATTGGTATATGAATGTGGATTAGTTGAAGGTCCTGATGGGTAGGTGGCACCTTGCATGGTAGCCTCTGCATCATTGTATGAATGGGTGAATGATGACATGTAGCGAACAGTGCTGTGAGTGGTGGGAAGGCTAGAAAGGTGCTGTACAAAAGTCTATTTACCAAGTGCAAAATATGTTTGTGTGTGTGGAAGGCGATTGTTAGCCTCCTAGCCATGCTAGTTCCATTGGATTGTGCTTTTCCATACTTGCCTATTTCCTGACCCTGACTGCCCGACTTGTCCCGACTGGTCAAAGTGCACCATTGTAGAAGAGCAGATAATAAAAGCACTATAGACCTCTATAGCCCGAGCGTGCCACAATTGGGGTTCTGGTACCGGTTCCCGAATGGACTTTTCATCAAGAAATATGAAAATTGGTCCATACATGTAAAATATCAAAGAAAAAAAATAGTCCGGGCAAAATCGTCATGCAAGTCATTTTACGCAATTATACAGTTATACACAAACTAATTCAATACACCAGAAGATTTATCACAATATCAGGATTTTTGGCCAAAACATCCGCCAGCTATGCACCTGAAATTCATCTTTCATCACAAATCCATCTTCGACCAAGGCGGAAGGATACATCATTCTGCATGAGCGCTCGAAACGGCGTCGAACCAGCGTGAACAAACTGACAGATTTTTTTCAAGGATGAGACATCTGGAAATAACTGAACATGACTGAAAATTATTGCAAACTGCTTTATTACGATGTATTGAACACGCTTAGTGATAAAGAAAGTAAATATATAGTTAATATGTAGTTATATAGTATATAAAATTAGAATAGAGCAGCGCAAAATCTGGTTCAGAAAATCAGAATTTTGTTTGAAATTCTGTACTCAGACCTCATTTTATGCTGGCCTGCTAAGTAAAATTAGCTTGGACAGACCACAAACCTGTTGTCGTTGACTGTGGAGTGATTTTAGGGTTCATTCGGCATTATTTAAAAAAAAAAAAGTTCAATTCAGGTGCTTTTTTTCAGGCGAACATGAAACTTTTTCAGTTTGAGCTGTGCCATAAGTGTATCAGTTATTAACCAGTAACATATACACAATAATTACATAATTTAACACATCTCACAAGTGTTACCTGTATTCTGGAATCAAAATTATTAAAATAGACCTTGTAGTTAGAGCTGGGGACTCTCTTGAGTACGGGAATGCAATTTTGGAGCAGAGGCCTAAAAATAGGGCGATAGAGAGAAACTCTAAATTAACATTACGTTGATACAGATTCTTTGACATAGCACATGACCCACGTGACGTCTTATTGTTGTAAATTGTTGGGTACACTTTTTTGATGGATGGAGAGAAAAAAATAAAAAAGCTAAGGAGGATGTTTTCTGGATTGAATCAGCTCAAGGAAAAATACCACAAAGCAAACTTTTTATGGAGAGCTGAATGCACCCCATGCAAACTACAAAATACTTTCAAAATATTTGTTTGATTAAATTTGCCCTCACCTCTTTGAACTTTTCGTGCTTTTTCAAAATGTAGGTGTAATGTACATGCAATTATTTTTGATCATACTGTAATAGCATGTCTGCAGATATCAGTGAATTCATTCAGAACCTGCTGAAACACTGCTGTTGAACCTTGGACTTCACATATTACAAACGGCTTCTCATCACACTGACACATCACACAGCTGCCATACAAGGCACTGGAAGGTTCATGCATTGTGTCTTTTCAAAATAAACTTCAGTGTTCACAGGAAAGGTACTGTTTTACGCTCGTTACATGCATACAGCGTCTTTTCAAAATAAACTTTCATGTTCACAGGAAATGATCAGTTTTTGCTCGACATGCATTAAGTGTCTTTTCAAGATATACTTCAAAGTAGGTTTACTTAGTTATGCAATATAAGTACTTGGTTAGGTTTAGATTGTGGTTTGAGTTAAAATAAGTAAATGTGTTACATTCAATTATTATGCTTGCTACGTAACTTATGTATGCGGCATAGTTAAGTATATGTAAGTTACCTATCAACAGTAAGCTAACATGAGTCAACGTTGACTTGGTTTCACACGGAACACAAACAGCGGTCTCCTGGGTTAAAGTCTGTTTGTTTGACCCATCCATCCACCCTGACCACCACCAAGAAGGCTTTCTCGCAGTTGTTCTGAGCGAAGCCATGGTGCGTGGCTATCAGATGCCGAAGGGCCACTGAAGAAGCGCCGGTGTTTTGACGAGCTGGGAGTTAGAGCGGGTCGGTTCAGTCGTCGGACAAATGAGCAGCAACCAACAGCTAGAGGAAAGGCTGAGATGAAAGAAGCACAAACAGCATTGCTGATTTTCTTGTGGGAAGGTGGAATTTATGAAGACGGTTCACAGGTGTGAGAGGTGAAAACCCAACCGCCTGAAAGCCTAATGATCTGAGGGGGCCTTGAAGTAGTCCTTAGGGAACCAAAAGAAAGGCGAGCGGGAGAGGACCACACCAAAATAAGACACGGTGGTCACACTGAGCCAAGAAGAGTTTTCCTTTCAATAATGCAAGAGCTGATGAGGTTTGATCATTGGAAAGGAAGGCGAGAATGCTCCGAGTCTGCAGACACACTCAGTATTATAAGTTTCATAGTTTCTTGCCTCACTTTACTCTGGTTGCCATGACTCACTGCCTATAGTTTGATTAGCAGAATGATTGCAGCGATTAAACTTGGACAAATGCTCCAAGTGTAAGTGCTTGGCTAAATGTCTAATTTGCCTCATTGCATCGAAGTTCTGTTTATGAAAACGTGGGGAACTATTCAGAACGTGTCAAAGTGTAATTAAAAACCAAAACCCAGGTCAGAGCTACTCATGGTGTGACTGCTTTTAAGAGAGGCATTTGAAAGACCGCTCAGTTAAAGTGAAGGTCTAAGCGTCAGTATCAGCGTTTAATAGAAAGGCTTCCAAAGAAAAGCAGAGAGCAGAGAAGGCTGTGCTTAGGGAGTGATAAACAGTGCTGGGAAATACTGCTGGGCTTTTTCATCCTTCCACTATTAAAGACCCAATGAAAGCTGAGTCTTAATTATACCTACAGTAATGTCCTACATATAGTGAATGAGCTTGGACCACACATCATTTTGAAGGACTAAGACCTTTTTTTCTTTTCTTTTTTGCACGCGCTGTAATCATTAAATTCCCAATGTCTATCAAAATGAAGCAGCCTATTATGTCCCAATTGGAAAAAGCTTGCTGATGATGAGAATGTCTCTAAAATGACTATTCCCTGTTTGTTTATTTCAGCACAAACCCTGAAGTCTCGCTTTACTTTTATTTCCTCTTTTTTGCCAGCCTGCATTTTATTGTGTCGTAGTGATTTCCCCTGAAGTGACATTCTGATAAGAGCAGAACAGATGAGAATCTAGGATTGTCGTGGCAAAATTCATCATGAAAAATGCATCAGACACCTGTGTAATTTGCCTAATCATCTTTTCCTAATAAGCTCCCCCCATTAATTATGCACGACTTCAACAATGCAATCAAGATAAAAGTAAATCTGATAACTTAATACCCTTAAAAATAATTACCCCCACCTCCATCCCACCCCCATCTCTGGGACAGCTTTCCTTTTGATATGTTGCTCCCCTCCTCCTGGATTTTAATTGGGATTAGAGAACAGTAAACACCAAACATGGCCTCTCTGTACGGCTGACTTGGAGCCCCGGCTTCCTTCAGTAACCACAAACATGTCCTTGCATTTTCGTATTATGCTCTTTGTTAATTTAAAATGTGTCATTATCTTATTGCGTGGTAAGTATCCAATGTAATGACATTCTAACGGTGGGGGTATTTTTAGTGACTTTGTTCATTTAAAAGTTGCTTCTTTTACATTTACTTTTTTATTCAGATTTTTAAGTAACAATAATTCCATTTCTGAGTGGGTTTATTAATGTTTCACATTAATTATACACGTAGTCTAGTTGCATGATGGTGTTTTTCAGCATCAGTCGTTTAAAGGATCAACATGTCTTCATACAACGGTTTGTAATATTTAACTTATGAACAAAAAAAAGCATTGTAAAACAAGTCAACGTTGACTTTTGGTGTCACACGGGAACAGTGGTCTCCTAGGTGAAGGTCTTGTGTCCTGTGTTTGGTATTCTGTTGATGTGTTTTCTGTAATGTATGAGCTCTCAGGGTTGATCACGTCCAACTCAGATCATCTTTTTAAATGACAAAAACAACAGGTGTGTTTCCCAGTGGTGGGCCGTCAGGGCCTGCAAGGCCTTCTCTGCTGGCCTTGACAGAATCATAAAGTTATCGCTATTTTATAATTTAATAATTTTTGATAAATACACTACGTATTATAAATACACTACTACTATGCATTATAATTTTTTTCCCCATTATCTTATTTTCTCATTGCACAGCTACTGTCTTCCTCAGTTGCTCTGCTTCCAGTGCAGCTTGTTTTTGTTATGATGTGGTGTGTTCATGGACCCGAATGCAGACTCAGACAGCATTTCTATTTCAAAACCAAGATAGTTTATTTCTCTCAGTCAAGGGAAAAGACAGGAAATGGACAAAGTCAATAGGAGGCGTCTCCACGCCTCCGCATGGTTCCAAGCCAGAAAGTGGCTAATCCTGCTGAGTGGCAGACGAAGCCGACAGGAAAACTGTCAAACAGCAATACGGAGGCGCGTCCTCACGCTCCGCTCGGATCTCAGCCGGGAAGTGGCCGATCCGCGTCCGTGGCTGGCAGGCAGGCTGGATCGTCTGTGTGACACCCGAGGCTCGACACAGGAACGCCAAGACTACACAGTTGATCTCCGAGGAACTAACTGGAAGGCTTCTTCGTACAGGTGAAAACCCGAGGCTCGACACTGTACGGCAGGCAAGTTGAAAAAAACGAAATGCATCGTTGGTAGCGGATCTTCAGAGAGTGAACAAACTACTCACGGGTCGGAATACCAGGTAGGTAAACGGACGGACTGACAACTGGGATGAGAGTGACAGGAGTATTTATGTCAGCTGGAGGCGATCACAGGAGATGAGGCACAGCTGTGCCTACAGAGAGAGCCGCGGCAGTGGGCGGGACTCGTAGGAGGACACTACTGAGGGAAATACAGCAGAGTTAGACATAAATCCTCACAGTAACCCCCCCTCAATGGGAGCCTCCCGGCGAACCGCCAGGCTTATCGGGGTGCAGGCAATGGTATGTGCGGAGTAGCTCTGGATCCATAATCCTGGAGCGAGGAACCCAGCATCATTCCTCCACACCATACCCCACCCAATCAACGAGGTATTGGTAACCCCTACCTCTTCGGCGGACATCCAGGAGACGGTCGACTGTGTAAACCGGACCGCCTTCGATGAGTCGGGGGGGTGGAGGGGGTTCGGCCGGACGGTTCAGAGGACTGGAGTGAACGGGTTTGAGAAGAGACACATGGAAAACAGGGTGGATCCTCATGGATTGCGGGAGCTTGAGCTTGACCGTGACCGGGTTGATAACGGAGACGATGGGGAACGGGCCAATGAATCTGGGAGAGAGCTTCTTGGATTCAGTGCGTAGGGGTATGTCCTTGGTGGAAAGCCAGACCTGTTGGCCGGGAAGATAGGTGGGGGCAGGTGTGCGGCGGCGATCAGCCAGACGCTTGTTCTGTTCGGAAGAACGAAGTAGGGCGGCACGAGTCTCTCTCCAGACTCTTCTGCATCGGCGATGGTTGATCTGGACAGACAGGACGGAAATCTCGACCTCTTGGCTGGGTAGAAGGGGAGGTTGGTAGCCAATGGAGGCCTCGAAGGGGGAGAGACCTGTTGCCGTGGAGGTATGGCTGTTGTGTGCATACTCTATCCAGGCCAAGTGACGACTCCAGGAAGATGGATTTGCCGCCACTACACATCGGAGCATGGCTTCTAGCTCCTGGTTAAGCCTCTCTGTCTGCCCATTGGTCTGGGGGTGAAAGCCGGAGGAGAGGCTAGCAGTGGCACCGAGGCTGCGGCAGAACGCCTTCCAAACTTGGGAGGAGAACTGAGGACCCCGATCAGAAACAATATCCATAGGGATGCCGTGGAGTCTAAAGACATGTTGAACCAACAAGTCTGCGGTCTCGTGGGCCGATGGGAGCTTGGGAAGGGGAATAAAGTGAGCTGCCTTCGAAAAACGGTCCACAAAGGTAAGGATGACCGTGTTGTTCTCGGAGGGAGGAAATCCGGTGACGAAGTCCAATGCCATATGCGACCAAGGCCTGTGGGGAACAGGCAGAGGTCGTAACAGTCCAACAGGGGGTCTGTGTGAGGCCTTGTTGCGCGCACAGGTGGTACAGGCTAGGACGTACGCTCGGGTGTCATTGTCCAAGGATGGCCACCAGAAGGAGCGCCGGAGCCAGTTGATTGTATGTCTTATCCCAGGGTGGCCGGAGAGTCGGGAGTCATGAGCCCATTGTAGAACCCGGGAACGGACGGAAACAGGAACGAACAGGCGCCCAGGAGGACCACCTCCTGGGTCTGGCTGGGTCTGCTGAGCCTCCCGCACTGCAGACTCTATCGCCCAGGTGAGAACCCCTAGGACACAGGCGGGTGGGACAATCGTGGCCAGAGCTGGGTCAACCTCGTCTGGGGAAAACTGCAGAGAGAGGGCGTCGGGCTTGATGTTCTTACTTCCTGTGCGGTAGGTGATGGTGAAGTTGAAATGGGCAAAGAACAGAGCCCAACGGGCTTGGCGGGAGTTCAGTCGCCGGGCCGAATGGATGTATTCGAGATTTCGGTGGTCGGTCCACACAATGAATGGGTGGACTGACCCCTCCAACCAATGTCTCCATTCCTCCAGAGCCAGCTTGACGGCCAGTAAGTCCCGGTTGCCCACATCATAGTTCCGCTCGGCCGGGGAAAGGCGGCGAGGGAAAAAAGCACACGGACGGAGCTTAGAGTCAGTGGTTGAGCGTTGTGATAATACTGCTCCTACTCCGGTGTCGGAGGCATCCACCTCGACCACGAACTGGCGGCTTTCATCCGGCTGTACTAGGATGGGGGCTGATGTGAATCGCTCTTTGAGGGCATTAAACGCCTGGTCGGCCTCGGGGGACCAGGAAAAAAACACTTTAGAGGTGAGTCTGGTTAGGGGTGACGCCGTCTGACTGTCGTTCCGAATGAACCGGCGGTAGAAGTTTGCAAATCCTAGGAATTGCTGGAGCTTCTTCCGGTTAGAGGGGACCGGCCATTCGGTGACCGCTTTAACCTTCTCTGGGTCCTTCCGAATCTGACCTTCCTCAATGATGAAGCCAAGAAACTGTACGAAGGTGACATGGAATTCACATTTCTCGGCTTTGATGAAGAGTTGGTTCTCCAGTAAGCGCTGAAGGACCTGGCGGACATGGTGGCAATGTTCCTGTAGGTTTGAGGAGTAAATCAGAATGTCGTCGATGTAGACAAACACAAACCGGTTGAGAAAATCCCTGAGCACGTCGTTCACCAGAGCCTGGAAAACGGCTAGTGCATTTGTAAGTCCGAATGGCATGACCAGGTACTCGAAATGTCCCAGGGGAGTGTTGAAAGCGGTCTTCCACTCGTCCCCCTCTCGTATCCGAACCAAGTGGAAAGCATTGCGGAGGTCTAGCTTGGTGAAAATTGTGGCACCTGGTAGGGATTCAAAAGCAGAGTTGATTAGGGGTAGTGGGTACTTGTTTCGGGTGGTGATCTGGTTTAACCCTCGATAGTCAATGCAAGGACGGAGACTCTTGTCCTTCTTGGCCATGAAGAAAAACCCTGCTCCCACCGGGGACGATGACGGGCGCATAATTCCAGCAGCGAGGGAGTCTGTGATATAGGTCTCCATCGACTCGCGTTCCGGTCGGGAAAGGTTGTACAGTCGGCTGGAGGGCAGGGTGGCACCGGGGAATAGTTCTATGGCGCAATCGTAGAGTCGGTGGGGTGGCAGGGAAAGGGCTCATTCCTTGTTGAATGCCTCGCTGAGATCTGCGTACTCCAAATGGACCGAGGTGAGATCAGTTCCGGTAGTAGGGGTGTGGAGAGAAGAGGTCTGCCCGGGAATGGCGGACTTGAGGCACCTCGAAAGACATGTAGGGCTCCATCCGATGATTCTGTTTCCTGCCCAGTCTATCTGTGGGTTGTGGTCAAGGAGCCAAGGATGGCCCAGAACCAGGGTGGTCAGGTGTGTAGAGAAGATGTAAAAACAGATCTCATGTTGGTGGTTTCCTGACACAAGCAGGGTAATAGGGCAAGTCCGGTGCGTGATATTGGTCAAGCGACTGACATCCAGAGCGTTTGCCTGAAGAGGGCATTCCAACTCCTCCAAGGGAATCCCATGAGCGAAGGCCAAGGAGGAGTCCAAAAAACTCTGTTCTGCTCCGGAGTCAATCAGGGCCAAGACCGGTAGAGCACCGGACGGCAGGCATAACTTAGCAGGTAGTGTGAGATGGGACTTGGAACGGGGAAGTCGGGTGGAGTCACTCGCCAGTATTCCCACACTGGCGAGCCCTCTCTTTTGGGCGCACCGGGCAGACAGGGATACGGTGACCCGGCTCGCCGCAGTAGAGGCAGGCTCCTGAACAGATTCGTCGCTCCCTCTCATCCTGAGACAGATGGAACCGTCCCAACTGCATGGGTTCATCCCGATCCTCGGGAGAAGGTGCCGGAGCAGGCGAGTGCTGGTGGCCTGGGCGGCGAGGTGGAACTGGGGACCGGTGACCGGAAGTGGTTACTGGCTGACGAACCGGAGCCGGGAGCCTGTAGTTACGCTCTCTCCAACGTTCCTGCATCCGAGTATCCAGTCGGATGGTGAGAGCGATCAGGGCTTCCAGTGTCTTAGCCTCCTCCAGAACAGCGAGCTCGTCCCTTAATCCCTCAGACAGGCTGCTGAGAAAAACCCCCTTTAGCGCCCTCTCCTCCCAACCGGACTCTGTGGCCAGGATGCGAAAGTCAATGGAATGTTCAGCGGCGCTAGCAGAGCCCTGACGGAGGGGGAGGAGGTTCTGAACAGCGACCTGAGAGTATGTAGGGTGGTCGAAAGCTCTCTTAAACGCCTCCAGGTATTGTCCAAAAGAAACCGTATCCAACAGGTTCTGAGTGAACCAGGCCTGGGCCCAGTCGAGAGCACGGCCATGTAGCAACCCGGTCAGATAGGCAATCCTAGAACTGTCCGATGCATACGTGCAGGGCTGTTGGTTGAACACGAACGTCATCTGGAGCAGAAAACCTCTGCATCCTCTCATGTCTCCGTGGAAAGGTTCAGGAGACGGAACAAATGACTCACGGACCCGGGGATCTGCAGGTGGAAATCCTGCTGCGGCTGCTGGGTCCATAGTTATGGTCAGTCCGTTCTGTTATGATGTGGTGTGTTCATGGACCCGAATGCAGACTCAGACAGCAGAGTTCTATTTCAAAACCAAGATAGTTTATTTCTCTCAGTCAAGGGAAAAGACAGGAAATGGAGATGATGGCACCCCTCTGCGGACATTTTCAGCCTCAAACACATTAAAATGTATACAAGAAATACAACTGGGGAGGCTCGACTGTCTTCACTGGCGTCCATGAATGGAGAAGGACTTCTTACTGGAACTAAAACACACGGATGTACTGAACAACCGTGAGATTAAACTCTTTATTAACAAAGAAAGAAGGATGGACTTTGTCTTTAAATAGTGAACAGCAGCTCTGGTAAGTTAAATGTGTTTGTTTTTACATCTGCAGTAGCTTTAACATGCTTGTTTATATTTTATTATTTGTACAACTTGTTTTTATGAAGATTTTTGTTTGGTTTTATATGTGATGGGAACTATTGTTACGTCCAATGTTGCTCTGGGGACATATTTAGCTGGTGCCAGTGTTGCCAACTTGGCGACTTTCTCGCTAAATCTGGCGACTTTCCAAACCCTCATGGAGACTTTTTTTGTCAAAAGCTACTAGAGACAAATCTAGCGACTTTTCTGGTGTTGGAGACTTTTCTGGTGTTTTGACTCTGACGTGAAAGAACGTACGTTCTGCACTGTCATGTCGCCCCAACGCACTGACAGGCGGTCAGTCTCAGAGCAGCGTCGCACAGCAGTCAGAGAGAGGAGACACACTCTCGGCGTATTCTCTGCAGTTAGTGTATTTATAGGTGTTGAGCTTCATTTTTTTTTTTTTATACTTAAATATTTTATTCAGGTTTTTTTTGTTGCAAACAAAAACAAAAACAAATCCTAAACAAGTAAGAAATAATACTAGCAATTCATGCACCTGGCAAAAGGCCAGGAGGAAATACATTTTAACAAATAGTTAAATCAAACAAAAACAAAATACATTAAAACAACCATGCAGCATGCCAACAACATTGTCCGTCACTCGTGTCAACCATAACTTCAGGATCAGATATCAAAATTGTGTATTGGAAGAGTTCTGTACACAGCAATATTTATGTTAAGATCTAGATTTGCACAGATGAAGTAGCATCCTGTTTGAAGAGAGTACCTGTCTTCTTAAAAGATAATGAGCTTCAGCAATGAACAGAGTAAAAAAAAAAAAAAAAAAACCCTGTGTGAGGTTAGGGAGGGCAAATCACCAGCCAAGTTCTTATTCTGACAAATATTTTGTCCATCTTGCTATGTATGCGTCTTTCCTTAATCTCAGTAGGAAAGTCAGTCTTTCCATATCATGAATTTCTTTCATGATTTCAATCCAATTTTCGACTGAAGGTGGGTCGGTTTGTAGCCACTTACGAGTAATAGCTTTTTTTGCTGCTACCGTTCATATTTTCAGGAGGTATCTGTCGTTTCCTGTTATTCCTTCTGGTAGATCACCCAAATAAAGTGACTTGCATGTGAATAAAATCTGCTGCCCAAGAATATGCTGCATAATTGTCCAAGCGTTTTGCCAGAATGTTTGTATCTTGGAGCAGCACCAGAAGATATGGTGGTGGTTTGCACAACCCTCCCCACAATTTCTCCAGCATGTACGGTTTATTGAGACTAAGTATGTCTTCATTTTAGGGGTAATAAAGAAACAAACAAGGTTCTTCCAGTTAAATTCACGCCAATACATTGAACAGGAAGTAGTGAACACGGTTTCACACATATTCTCCCATTGCTGACTGGATATTTGATCTTCTAGTTCTTTCTCCCATCTCTCCTTGATATATGTTGTGGTAGTTCCTCTGCCCTTTGTGATTCCCTGGTAAAGTTTTGAAATGACTGATTTGGAGCTGCCAATGTATGCCAGTACTATTAATTTTATTATTTCATTCGGTTCCATATTTACCTCATGTCTCGTAATTTCTTTTGAAAAGTACTGCCGTAACTGTAAATATCTGAAGAAATCATAATTTTCTAAATTGTATTTTTCCTTCAATATCTGGAAGCTGTGTAATGTGTTTTTCTCCATTATTGTACAGAAAGCAGTAATACCTTGTTTGGTCCAGTACCTGAATCTAGAATCTATACTATTTGGTGTAAATTCTGTGTCATATGCAAGCCATCTAAGTTTTCTTAACTGGGTCCACAAATTTAGTTGCACCGCTCAGCTTCAGTCACTGATGTTAAAACCCACAAACCAAGCCAGAAATCTAGGTGTAGTTATGGATTCAGATCTCAACCTGAACAGCCATATCAAGACAATTACAAAATCAGCCTACTATCACCTGAAGAATATATCAAGGATTAGAGGACTTATGTCTCAACAGGATTTGGAAAAACTTGTCCACGCATTTATCTTCAGCAGACTGGACTACTGTAACGGTGTGTTTACAGGTCTCTGTAAAAAGTCTGTCAGAAAGCTGCAGCTGATTCAGAACGCTGCAGCTCGAGTCCTCACTAAGACCAGGAGGGTGGACCACATTACTCCAGTTCTGAGGTCTTTGCACTGGCTTCCTGTCCAACAAAGAATTGACTTTAAAATGCTGCTGTTGGTTTACAAAGCACTGAATGGTTTAGGGCCAAAATACATCTCTGATCTGCTGCTACCTTATGAACCATCCCGACCCCTCAGGTCGTCTGGGACCGGTCTACTATCTGTTCCCAGAGTCAGAACTAAACATGGAGAAGCAGCGTTCAGTTTTTCTGCTCCACATATCTGGAACAAAGTCCCAGAAAGCTGCAGGTCTGCTGAGACCCTCAGCTCATTTAAATCAAGATTGAATACTTTTCTGTTTGCTGCTGCCTTTAATTGAACCACGTTCAATTAATATATTATTAAATTTCCTGCATTTCTGCATTTTACTACTGCATTTTATTTCTTACACTGTTTTTTAATTGTTTTTGAAATCTCTTTTTCTTTTGCCTTGTGTTTTGATGCTTTTAATGGTTTTATGTGAAGCACTTTGAATTACCTTGTTGTTGGAATGTGCTATACAAATAAACTTGCCTTGCCTTGCCTTGCCTTGCTTTACAACGTCAAACCAGGTGTGCAGGGTGAATGAGACAATGGGGTTCAGATGGGTACGATAAGTTAACATTAATTTGTGGTCTGCGATCATTGCTTGTACTGGAATACCTTTGCATTCATTTTCCATCTCCTTCCACTTAGCCTCGTAACCATTATCACACCAAAGAACTATTATTTTCAATTGGGCGGAATGGAAATACTCTCTAAGGTTAGGGAGAGACATACCACCTCCCTCCTTACTAATGGTTAACGTGCTATATTTAACCCTTGGTTTACTTCCGTTCCAAATGAATCTGGAGATCTGTCTGTCCCAGTCCTGGAATTGTCTGGCTGGGATTTTAACTGGTAGTGACATAAATAAATACAGTAGTCTAGGTAAAATGGACATCTTTATAATATCAATTCTCGCACTTAAGTTCAATAGCGGTGTTGACCAATTACTCAGACCTTGTTTAATTTTTTTGTTTACAATTTCATAGTTTTTTCATACAGATCACGAGTACAGTGAGTTAACCAAATTCCGAGGTATTTAATTATTTACTTTTTGTGACCAGTTAATGGGGATCTTTTGCTTTATAAAAGGTGAAGGATTGTAATTAAATGGTAATATTTGAGTTTTTTGCATATTTAATTTGTATCCTGAATATGTACCGAATTTATCAAGGAGTTCCAAAAGGTTGGGAAGGCAGATATCTGGGTCACGGATGTATAGTAATGCATCATCAGCGTATAACGCTATCTTATGTTCCTTATTTTTTTATCAGAATTCCTTTTATATCGCAGCATTCTCTTATTGCTTGTGCAAAGGGTTCCATGTAGAGTGCGAAGAGAGTTGGAGAGAGGGGGCACCCCTGACGAGTGGATCTTTCCAATTTTATGTGGTCAGTAAGACGTCCATTTATTTTGATTCTCGCTGTCGGGGCAGAATATAGAGCTTTAACACTGTTAATTGACTTTTCGGCGAAACCAAATTGTTCTAAAACCAAAAACAAATATTCCCAGCTCATACAATCAAAAGCTTTTTCAGCGTCGAGGCTAACTAGCACAGCATTTGATTTGGTTTCGCCGATATTGTCTATAACATGAAGAGAGCGTCTAATATTATCTTGCGTTTGCCGTCCCTGGACAAAACCAGTTTGGTCGCTATCAATTCGGTCAGGAATGAAGGAGTCCATTCTCCTCGACATGATGGATGCATACAATTTGTAGTCCTGGTTTAAAATCGAAATCGGTCTATATGAGCTACATAGCATTTTGTCCTTGCCTTCTTTTGGAATGACAGAAATAATAGCTTCACTCCATGAGGGTGGAGTTGACATATTTTCAAGTGTCCAATTAAAGGAGTTCAAAAGTACTGGAGTCAGCTCTTCCTTAAAGATCTTATACCATTCAGCCGGTAAACCATCACTTCCTGGTGTCTTATTATTTTTTTAATTATTCACTGCAGTTTCCAATTCTTTTTTGGTAATCTGTGATGTCAAGTGGTCATTATGTTGTTGTCCAATTGAAGGCAGGTCTATAGATTTTAGGAATGATTTTATATTCTCTTTAGTTTCTTGTTTTGGTTGTGAGTATAGGGTTTTGTAATATGTTTGGAATGCAGTGTCTATCTCATCTAAGTTATTGCTTATTTGTCCTGATTCAGGGTGAAGTATTTTATATACTGAGTGTGAGATCTGTTTTTTCCGTATTTTCTTAGCAAGTAATTTGGTAGCTTTCGGACCTATTTCATAATATGTTTGTTTTAGGAATTTATATTTTTTTCTGTTTCTTCTTTATAAATATCCAAGATCAGATTTTTTATTTCTTTAACTTTGGTCAACATTTGGGTGTCTTGAGTCTCAGCATGTTGTTTCTCCAGTTCTTTTAGATTATTTCCCAGCTGTTTAAGTGTCTTTTCTTTTCCTTTTTTGAGAGCTGAGCTGAGAGATATTAACTTGCCCCTGATCACTGCTTTTAAGGTGTCCCATAATATATTTGGGTTAACTTCCCCATTGTCATTAAAGTCAAGGAAAGTTTTAATTTCCGATTTTATTTGTTGTACCGCTGTTCTATTTCATCCTTACTGACCGCCAGAGGCAGTGCTTAACACTGAATGTATTCCGTCGCGCGCATGCGCAGGTCGAATATTTATATCAACAAAGTCACGTGTGACCTCGGATGACCACCGTCATCTATAAGTTCCGGTGTCATCCTGAGCTCAGTCCTTTTTTTCTTCTCGCGTCGCAGGTTAGCTACCATGGTAGCTTAAACAAGGATGTGTCTACGATCAAGACATATTAGAGCTCGTCGCTGTAGCCTTGTGACGACCGGTCGGAGTTGCGGTTCTCTCGCCCTCCAAAGGCTGCGACGAGCTGTCCCTCTTCGGAGGGAACGGTGTGTTCGCCGTGCGGACATCAAGCCCCGGACTGGTGGACGCCCCTATCATCGGTCGTCACCAGTCTGATAAGGGCAGCTAAGTCGTGATGACAGCAATCGGTAAGATCGATTAACATTGTTTTCTATAACAGTTGTTTGTTCCACGGTTGGCAGAGCGCTTCCGCTCTAGTAATCGAGTGGCGCGCTAACGAGAGCGTAGAATTACGCTGTCGGCCCGCCCTTCACAGTGTTACGGCTATCACAGTTAGCAGAGTGTTCCTGCTCAGGCAAACTTTGTGAGACACTAGTCCGCATTGGCGTTGTGTACATGGAGATTTAATCTTTACATCTGACGTAATTCGCAGTTAGCAGTGTCTGCACTCAGGCTAACTTGGATGCTAGCTGGGACTGCGTCCATCAACTTTGTAAACCTTACGGCTGTCACAGTTAACAGAGCGTCCTCGCTTAGGTTAACTCAGTGGAAAACTAGCTAAACAAAGCTGATACTGGGGCTGTAGCCATCAACTTTGTATCCTTACAGCTGTCACAGTTAACAGAGCGTCCTCGCTCAGGTTAACTCAGTGGGAAACTAGCTAAACAAAAGCTGATACTGGGACTGCGTCCATCAACTTTGTATCCTTACGGCTGTCACAGTTAACAGAGCGTCCTCGCTCAGGTTAACTCAGTGGGAAACTAGCTAAACAAAGCTGATACTGGGACTGCGTCCATCAACTTTGTATCCTTACGGCTGTCACAGTTAACAGAGCGTCCTCGCTCAGGTGAACTCAGTGGAAACTAGCTAAACAAAGCTGATACTGGGGCTGTAGCCATCAACTTTGTATCCTTACAGCTGTCACAGTTAACAGAGCGTCCTCGCTCAGGTTAACTCAGTGGGAAACTAGCTAAACAAAAGCTGATACTGGGACTGCGTCCATCAACTTTGTATCCTTACGGCTGTCACAGTTAACTGAGCGTCCTCGCTCAGGTTAACTCAGTGGGAAACTAGCTAAACAAAGCTGATACTGGGACTGCGTCCATCAACTTTGTATCCTTACGGCTGTCACAGTTAACAGAGCGTCCTCGCTCAGGTGAACTCAGTGGAAACTAGCTAAACAAAGCTGATACTGGGGCTGTAGCCATCAACTTTGTATCCTTACAGCTGTCACAGTTAACAGAGCGTCCTCGCTCAGGTTAACTCAGTGGGAAACTAGCTAAACAAAAGCTGATACTGGGACTGCGTCCATCAACTTTGTAGCCATCAACTTTGTATCCTGACAGCTGTCACAGTTAACAGAGCGTCCTCGCTCAGGTTAACTCAGTGGGAAACTAGCTAAACAAAAGCTGATGCTGGGACTGCGTCCATCAACTTTGTATTGGCCATCAACTTTGTAGCATTACAACGATCACAGTTAGCGGAATGTGCTCGCTCAGGCTAACTCGGTGAATGCTAGTTAGACTAAATCAACATCGAGGTTGTGCCCATTGATGGTTTTTACGCATTACGGCTGTCGAGTTCGCTCCGGCTAACTAGACTAAGCTAATACTCGGTGGGTCCATTGATTGTTGTAAAACATTATGGACATATCGGTAGCGGATATCAGTTAGCAGAGTGCCCTCGCTCAGGCTAACTGGTAGCACACCAAGAGTTACAGCACCTGTCCAAGTGGAGAGTGTCCTCGCACTGTAAGGACTGTGGGTTTTTTTGTCCGTTTTCACAGTAGCAGAGTGCTCTCGCTCAAGCTAACTGGTGGGGCACCAATATCTGCAGCAACTATCCGAGTGAAGAGTGTCCTCGCTCCCCTCTCACTATGAGGACTGTTTTCCTGACCTGTTCCACAGTGGCAGAGTGCTCTCGCTCAAGCTAACTGGTGGGACACCAATATCTGCAGCAGCTGTCTTAGTGAAGAGTGTCCTCGCTCCCCTCTCACTGTAAGGACTGTGTTCTTTTTGTCAGTTTTTCACAGTAGCAGAGTGCTCTCGCTCAAGCTAACTGGTGGGACACCAATATCTGCAGCAACTAGCTTAGTGAAGAGTGTCCTCGCTCCCCTCTCACTATAAGGACTTGCCTGGCCTGTTTCCACAGTGGCAGAGTGCTCTCGCTCCAGCTAACTGGTGGGACACCAATATCTGCAGCAATTAGTTTAGTGAAGAGTGTCCTCGCCCCTCTCACTATAAGGACTTTGCCTGACCTGTTTCCACAGTGGCAGAGTGCTCTCGCTCAAGCTAACTGGTGGGACACCAATATCGGCAGCAACTATCTTAGTGAAGAGTGGCCTCGCTCCCCTCTCACTGTACGGACTGTGTTCTGTTTTGTCCGTTTTTTACGGTAACAGAGTGCTCTCGCTCACGCTAAACTGGGGAGACACTAATATCTGCAGCAACTATCTTAGTGAAGAGAGTGGGCTTAGAGAGTGGCCTCGCCCCTCTCACTATAAGGACTTTGCCTGACCTGTTTCCACAGTTGCAGAGTGCTCTCGCTCAGGCTAACTGGTGGGTCACCAATATCCGCAGCGGCTGGCTAAGGGAGGAGTGTCCGAAGGATCACTCGCCACTGACTGCCCCCTGCCTGTTCTCTTAACATTCAGCAGAGCGCTCCCGCTCGGACTGATTTGGAATTCCGCATAAACTAGTGGGACAAGGGTTCCACCAGAATCACGGCCATGTTAAACTCTCCCGGCTGTAGGACCTGTATAGCTCCTCTTCAGCCGGAGGACGGCCCTGACCTCTTGCCCTGGCAGGGAGAACCCAGGCAGGACCTGCGGCATCACGCCTTGAGCAGTAAGGTCTGCTAGGCTGGCCGAAGTGGAACACCTGATGTGGGAGGGCTACCTCCCCCTGTCAGGGCAGCTGAATCCAGACCAACCTACCCTGGTCATTTGTATGGCGCTTGCACGCCGGGCATACACAGCAGCTGGAACATCCACCTGTGAGTGCCTTCTTCAGGCACCTTCCCGCCCTCACCACCTTTTCTTCCTCCCTCCGAGGAATATCTGAGGGAGTTGCGTGCATGGTGGAGACACCAGGGCTCTCTCTCGCCTTACATCAGACCATGCAGGAGGTGGCAAATCTGGCCTTGCACGTATGCCAGCCAGTTAGACGACTATGGCGTCCATCAGTTTCCCCTGAGGAGACTCTGAGGCCCGATGCCAGGTGCCCTCGACCCAATGTCGGGTCAAAGATGACCTGCTATCCAGGGCTTAGGACACAGCAGCGCTGTGCACCGTATCGACAACTCCCTCTCCCACCTCATGCTTTCCCTCGCAGATTCTCTGCAGCGGGCTACTTCGACGCTTCTGCTCAGTGATGCTTCATTGCAGGCGTTTGCGCTCATATCGAGGGAACGTGGATGTATGATGTCCACCCTGGTTCAGACTCGCCGCCAGGTTTGGCTGGCGCAGTCACCCCTATCTGAGACATGTAGGAGGACCCTCCATACTGTCCCAGTGGAGCCTGGTGAGCTGTTCGAGTCAGCTGCTGTACAGGCGCTTCAGCGGACTGTTAGAGCTAGCCAGACCTGGCAGCAGTTCTCTGGTCTTTGCAGGGACATGCCTGCACCCCCAGACCTAGGGGTCCCATTTTTGGCCCACAAGGCCGTTTCTCAGCCTCCAGCTTACCCTAGTAGCGCAACAGGCCTCGGCGTCCTGCTGAGAGGCCGGACCGCTACCTATACAACCCTACTTACGTCCCCGTCCCCCCCGGAGGGGTGCCAGGAGATGTCTCCAGGCCGGCTGGCAGGGTTCTTTCTCCCATCAGCGGATTTCCAAGGGAGAGTGCTTCACGTCTGTCGACGCCTGTTCCCATGGTGCGTCACCACAACTTTCAGTCCTGGGTGCTTCCATTCGGACTCTCCCATCTCCCCATGGGTGTCCACAGTGTGTTACTGCTGTCCTTTCCCCCTGCAATCGCAGGGAGTGAACATACTGCCGTACTTAGACGACTGGCTGACCTAGGTGCCGTCCCGGCTTCAGGCGCCACAGGACACTGCTCGCCTTCTCTCACGTGGCCCGGTAGGCCTCAAGGTGAACATGGAGAGGAGCTACCTGAGCCCTTCTCAGAGCATAACCTTCATTAGGGTGGCCCTATGAGGGCCTGTCTGTCGCCCCAGTGCGGATGGCTGAACAGCCTTCACTTGGATGCCAAGTGGCACAGATACAGGGCAATAATATTATCGAAACAGTGTCTATTCATCTATTCACTATCCCCATGGAGGGAGTGCATATCTGGCGAACAGTGTCCCAGGAACCGAGCCCCAGGGGCTCGGTTCCATTCCACCAGGAGATTGTCACAACAGGTACCTGCCTCTCAAGGCGGGTGCAGGGTGACAGAACGGGACAGCCTGGGGGCAGTTGTCTGCTGGAAGACCGCAGGTCCAGGTTCTAGAGCTAGCGCTCGAGCACTTCCTTCCATGTTGAAGGGAAAGCATGTGCTTGTCCGGTGGACAGCACCTCTGCTGTGATTTCCCATGAACTATCGATGGGGCACCAGATCTGCAGAAGTTGCTACGGGGATCACCGTGGCCTTCTGACTTGGGAGGCCCCTCGCCTGACCAGCCTGTGGGCAATGTACCCACCAGGGGAATGGAACAAGGTTGTGGTTTTCCTGTTCTGTTACAAGCCTCCACCAGGAGAGTGGCGGCTGCATCCAGACGTGTCGACCCACTGCCCCCACTGGGTCTCCCTGACGGAGAGGACCAGCCCTCTGGGTCAAGATGCCCTGGCTCACACGTGGCCAGAGGATCTTCTTTATGCCTTTCCACCAGTCCCTCTGCTTTTGCTATAAGCTTGTCAGAGTTCTTCCCCGACAGGAGGGATCTCCTGTCGCAACTAGAGGGTCGGATTTGGCATTCCAATCCCTGCCGCCTTCAATTAGGGGTCACGGGGGGGCCCGACCGGATGCTGAGTGGCTGCATAGAACCAGTCTGACGGACTATTCTGAATGCCAGTGCGCGGTCTACCTGCCTGCAGTACAAGAAACAGGTGGAAGCTGTTCTCCGACTAGTGTGCGGCTCGGAACAAGGTCCCAGTACAGCGCCCCGTGCCTGCTGTACTGAGTTTCTACAGTCTCTCCTGGATAAGGGCCGGTCTCCCCTGCATGGGACCTACCCTTGGTACTGGACAGCTTATGCTTGTCCTTTTGAACCCCTGGCACAGGCGGAGCCTAGATGGCTATCAGCAAGACGGTTTTCTCCTTGCTGTCAATTCAGCTCAATGTGGGGGCGTGCTGCATGCCCTATCAGTGGAAGAATCATGTCTGAGGTGGAACTCAGATGGCTTGGGTGTCACTTTCTGGCCTAAGGCAGTGTTTCTCCCAAGGGGGTGGATACGTTCACATATAAACCGGCCTATCCAGCTGGCAAAGTTGACCCCCCCCTCCCCCATCGGGAGAGGAGAGGTCAAGGCTGCTGTGCCCAGTGTGGGCCCTCAGAGCTTATATGGAAGCCACCGCCTGCATAGTCAGTTATGGTGAGCCTAAGAAGGGCTGTGCTCCTTTTTTAAGAAAAAAAGGAAAAACAGCACCTGTCCCACTGGATAGTGGAGGCCATTGCCGATACATACAAGGCGAGCGGCTGCGCTCGGCCATCCGGGGTGAAGGGTCACTACCAAGAGTGTCTCCACACCGAGGGCAAGCCTGAGTGGTGTGCCTGTGGGGGATACATGTGCGGTGGCCTCATGGGCATCACCGAGCACATTCACCAAACACTACAGAGTTAACGTTGCCGACCCTCACCCACTGGGGAGGGTTCTTGGCCAATTTTCTCTGCCGGAGCTATAAGGGGTAGTTACTGTGCTTCCTCGTGACTCTGTTGGTATAAGTCATCCAGTGTTAAGCACTGCCTCTGGCGGTCAGTAAGGATGAAATAGAACGAAAGTTACGAACGTAACTACGGTTCTATGAATCCTGGATGACCGCCAGAGTTCTTGGTCACTCGGAATCCCGTGAACTCGCGAGAAGATTCCATAGGACTGAGCTCAGGATGACACCGGAACTTATAGATGACGGTGGTCATCCGAGGTCACACGTGACTTTGTTGATATAAATATTCGACCTGCGCATGCGCGCGACGGAATACATTCAGTGTTAAGCACTGCCTCTGGCGGTCATCCAGGATTCATAGAACCGTAGTTACGTTCGTAACTTTCGTTTTATTATTAAGCACACTTGTATTAAGTCTCCTGATAGTTTTCTTTGGTCTGCTATCCAAATGTAGAGTTAAATACATTGGTGAGTGGTCAGAAATATCTCTAGTTCCTATCTCACAGTTCTGAATCCTATGTCTATCATTCTGAAATGTAAAAAAATAGTCTATTCTTGAGAAGACTGCATGGGGGGCAGAATAAAAAGTATAATCTTTTTCAGATGGATGCAGGTCCCTCCAAACGTCAAGTAAGCCCATCTCATCAAAACCTCTTCTCAGCAATTTAGACTGCAGGGAGATATTTCTCTTATTATTTGATGTATCCCATTTATTACTTATTACCGTGTTAAAATCTCCTGCACATATTAGTGGGGGTATATAAACACAGATAAGTGTGGTCATTTTGTTTTCAATCTTTCCTTGCACCAGAACATATCTGCCTTCACTGTCTCTGTCCCTAACCAAGTCAAAGTTAATAGAGTTATGTATTAATATAGCGACTCCTCTTTTTCTGGTTTTCAATGAGCTATAAAATGTGTTCTTGTATCCAAATTGCTTTAATTTTTCATGTTCATTTTGGGATAAATGCGTTTCCTGTAGGAATATAATTTGGTGTTTTTCCCTTCTCATTTTTGACATTACTCTGCTTCTCTTAACTGGATTATTTAAGCCGTTCACGTTCCAGGATGCTACTCTGAAGTTACTGTATCCCATAACAATAGTTCAATCTGTATGCGTTGGCAACATAGACACATGTGTTGGAACAAAAACAAATAACAACATATGATTATGTGTGCGTGTCTACGACTTTGAACATTTTTTTTTGTACCTGTTTAGCAGTGTGTGAAATTGGTCCGTCCGTACTGATGAATCCTAGTAGTTTAATATTCATACGTGTTAGCGTTAGTGCTCTTTGGACCTCTCTCGGACCCGGCCGGTGCCGTCCCCGGTCTTTCTGCTCCAGTGAGCGCCTTGTGTGAGTTTCTGGTCCCAGCTGGTGTCGGGCGTCTGCGGCAGGTCCAGGGAGTAGCCTCTCGTCCTCATGTCCTCGGCTGCTTCTGTGGCGTTGTTGTAGATGCGGGGGCCGTTTCCCCAGTGGATCCTTATCCTGGCTGGGTATGGCGTCTGGAAACGTATTTGTTTCTCCTTAAGAATCTTCTTTATGTCTTTGTATTCTTTAAGTTTATTGTTCGATGGGCTCGCTGGATCTGTAGGTCCAAGTTTGTATCAAGGGCCAGCTGTGTCTTCAAAAAATTATCCATGAATGTTAGCATTGAGCTTCCCTCCGTGTCTTCTTTAATCCCATATATGCGGATATTATTCCGGCGTGATCTTGCTTCCAGATCCGTTACCTTGGCCTGGAGGAGTCCCTGCTGTTTGAGGCAGTAAAGCAGAGCGTCCTTCAGCTCGGACTTGACGGTCTCCGTTTCCTCGACTCGATGCTCTGCTTCTGCTGATCGTGCGCCATGGTTGCTGACATCTGCAATGACATTTTGTAGTTTTTGATTCATCTCCGTCTTAAATTAGTTGAATTCCTGTTTAATGTCGTTTCTAAAGTCATTTTTTAAATCCTTTAGTTCCTGTTTGAGTTCGGTTTTCAAGCTTTGTATGTCTTTGCACAGGTTTTGGATGGCTTCAGCCGTAGACATAACCCCCTCATCTGCACGAGGCTCCATTTTCTCCACCATGGTTGTGTTGTCTTTCGTTGTTTCTTGTCCTGTTTCTTCACTGTTCTTGTTTCTTCTCGATGCTTTCTTGCTTCTAGCCCCACTCATTCTGGATCATTTTAGTTTTTTAACAGCTGTTCTCTTGTGTCAGTGGGGTCTTTTCTTCTTAATTTGACCAGGAGAGTTTTCGATCTACATCGCCATCTTGAAACACTCACCGGAAGTTCCCGGAAGTTGAGCTTCATTTTTACATGAAACAAATAATAACCGTAGCTGTGTTTCAGCTGAAGGACAGCAGTGAAGGCCCAGGTATAACATGCACGGCCGCCACTGGTGTTTTGTTACAAGGACCTCTTGTGGCCATTTGAATTATGCCTCCTGTCTGGTAGAACTAAAGGAGAAAGAAGCGTGTAGTTGATATAGAGCAGTCACTAATAGGCTGTATCTGGAC
>NC_136655.1:18127809-18195309 GCF_949748355.1 Melanostigma gelatinosum
TGCCTCTCCGGTTCTGGTCTTTGTTTGAGCCGTGTTCCCCAGGACAAACTCTGCTCAGATGTCCTTCTCTCCCACAGCTGTAACATTTAAAATCGTTAGTCTTTGCAAAGATGACGTAGTCAAAGTCGTCCACAGTGATCTTGAAGCTGAGGTTGACCACTCTGCTCCTGTTGCTGGGGATCAAGAGGACATGTCTCCTGTGAGACACCACGTGCTGCAACAGCGGAGACTGAAATCCAGAGGACACCCTCCTAACCGGAGACACCACCTTCCCATGTTTGGACAGCTCTTTGATGATGGCATCGCTCTTTATGAATGGCGGCACGTTGGACACAGTGACTTTCACCTCCGGTGAGGCGAGAGCATACATGGGCAGGAAGTGTTCACCCACGGAGATCCCGTTCATCAACACCACTTCCGCAGTTTCTAAGCTGTCCAGAAAGATGACCACAGCGCTGTTCATCCGCGCTGCGGACTTCACGTGGCTGTGGCCGACAACCTCACCCACTGCCAGGCTGATCTCCTCCACCGAACACCCGAACAGCGGCGGGATCTTCACGCCGTGTTCTCTGGTTAGCTCGTCAGGCGCATGCTAGCGTTTAGCACGCCGACAGCACCTGCTGCCCGGCTGCAATCCGCTCAAAAAGACCCAAAAAACAGATAAAAGTACACAAAAAAACCCCCGTGAACCCTGCACACCCCACTACACTATCATACCCAACATTAGCCAGTGAATAAAAAGATCAGAAAATCGCTATTTTAACGCTCTCAATCACGCTCCGCCAACTCCACGCTCCTTCCACTCAGAGAGAGAGAGAGACAGAGAGAGAGAGAGAGAGAGAGAGCGAGTGAGAGAGAGACAGAGAGAGAGAGAGAGAGAGGTTTAAAATGTATCTTTATTCATTTTTTAAAGTTCCGTTTACAGAGTTCTCTGTTAATCAGACCAAACTTAATTCACGCAAACAAACAACAAAAACCGAAAGAAAACACAAACTCATAGGTTCAGAAACACAAAGAGTTCAGTTTTCTTTGTCAGACTGTAGAAACCAAACTCCACCCTGAGCCGAGCAGCCAGCAGCCCGGTCAGCATCAAGCTCACGTCCTCTGACCCTACACCCCTCACCCGGTTTTTCCTTGTTTTCCAAATTGCTCGTTTGGCCAGTCCTGAAAGGAAATTCATTAGTGTGTGGACAGATTTCTTTTTAGCAGAGTAGTTTGGACCATAGATAAAAAGACAGAAAGAAAAGTGTTCTCCTAAGCCCTGAAACCACGCCTTCAGGCGGCTGAAGAGTCTCACCAGCCTGGAACAGTCAACGAACAGATGGTGGATAATTTCTGTCTGCGAGCAAAAAGGACAGTTGTCCCCTGAGCCAGGGTCGAGGTGCACCAGATACCTGTTTGTAGCTATGGCCCCATGTACAATCCTCCACTGGAGGTCTCCTGTCCGCTTGTCTACAGGGGGTTTGTACAGGGACCGCCAACAGCCCCTTGGGGAGGATCCCCTGCCAAAAAACTCGGTCCACCTCGACACCCTCACTCCTGCCAGAGAGCGCAGGTTAGAGACTTTCACACTGACCTGATATGCTGCTTTCCTCCCCAGAGTCTCAAAGTCCCCCAACTGGGGTGTCTTTAGAGACAGCAGGATGTCCTCCTCATCCTCCCACTGTCCCACAGCAGGACAGACAGCCAGGGGTGGGAAGACATACTCACATTCATTGTCCCATTGGTCAGATATTGCACGGTCTCCAACAAACGCTCTGAGGACTTCTGGCAGGGACACACAGACCTCCTCCACCAGCCTCAGCAGCAGTCTGCTGGACCGGATGTTGATCAGTGGTGTCGTCACAGCTCTCTGAGGGAATGTAAAGACCTGCCACGCCTGTAAGACGGACTGGTAGAACGGTGTCAGAAACATATGACTAGCACTTGTCCATCTTGAGAGACAGAGAGAAAAAGAGAGCGAGAGAGAGAGAGAGAGAGAGAGAGAGAGAGAGAGAGAGAGAGAGAGAGAGCGAGAGAGAGAGAGAGATTGCTTTGGCAATACTGTTTTTTAAACGTTCATGCCAATAGAGCAGACCTGGGCATTGTGTGGCCCGCGGCCACATGTGGCACTTTGGTTGATTCTGACTGGCCCGTGTGAGGTTGATTGGAAATTACAAAATAAACATATTTTCTAATTTTACCTCTTGCATGGACTAAAGCTGCAGTGCTTTTATTTTGAAGTGTTTCATTCACGTAATGACGCAAAACGTAAATCAAATACGTGCGCATGATTGAATCACACGAGACGACTTTAGCCCTCAAAATTGTCCACTCATGCTAAAAAAAGAAAGGTAGACGCCTGCAGAGTTTTCAACAAAAAATGGACTGCTAATTATTTATTTACTGAAGTCGCAGGTAAAGCCGTGTGTTTAGTTTGCGGAGAGCAGATCGCCGTGTTTAAGGATTACAATTTGAGTCGGCATTACGAGACGAAGCACGCGGAGACATACAAAAACTTGACTGACGCTGAAAAGACAGCGGCATCGGAAGCTTTGCTAGCTAAGCTACAAAAGCAGCAAGGCTTTTTTACCAAGCTTCACACAGCCAGGGATGCGGCAACCAAGACCAGCTTTGTGATATCCCACAAAATCGCTAAAAACAGTAAGCCATTCTCGGAGGGGGAGTTTGTCAAAGAGTGCTTGGTGGACTCTGCAGCACTAATATGCCCTGAAAAAAAAGAAGCATTTGAGCAAGTCCCGCTATCCAGGCCAACCGTGACAAGAAGGATCGAGGACATTGCGGCGAATCTGGAGCTTCAGCTGCAACGTGAAGTGGTACGTTTTGACTTTTTCTCCTTGGCTTTGGACGAGAGCTGCGATGTCCGTGACACAGCCCAGTTACTCGTATTCGTCCGTGGGATAAAGGACTTCAAGATTACGGAGGAGCTGGCAGCACTGCGGTCAATGCAAGGGACAACGACAGGGAGCGATCTTTTCACGGAGGTAGTTGCATGCATGGACACGCTGGGTCTGAAATGGGACAGACTGGTAGGTGTCACAACGGACGGCTGTCCAAGTCTGACCGGGAAAAATGTCGGACTTTTGAAACGTATGCAAGATAAAGTGACTGAAATCGACCCAGATCAGAAATTGGTATTTTTGCATTGTATTATACATCAGCATGTGTTGTGCAAGTCAGTGCTAAAAATGAACCATGTTATTGATGTTGTAACTAAAATAGTTAACTTCATCAGGGCACGAGCATTGAATCACAGACAGTTTGTTTCACTTTTGGAGGAGCATGAGACTGAACACAGTGACATTGGCTACCACACAGCTGTCAGATGGCTCAGCCTGGGCAAAATGCTAAAAAGATTATGGGAGCTGAAAGCAGAGATTCGAGAGTTCTGCAAGAAGAAAGGCAAGGACATCCCAGAGCTCTCAGATGAGGACTGGATGGCCGATTTTGCATTTGCTGTTGATGTGACTGCACTGATGAACGAACTGAACACCAAACTGCAAGGCAAGGGCCTTTTTGTTCATGAAATGCACAGCCTGGTGAAGGCTTTCATGAGAAAGTTGCAGATTATTTCAAGCCAACTGGACAGCAACAATCTCACTCACATGCAAACCCTGAAAGAAGTCACACCATCAGCTGATTACCACCGCAGGTACTCATCCAAGCTAGGAGCACTGCATGGTGAGTTTTCAAGGCGATTTGAAGATCTCAGAATGATCGAGGATGAAATGCACATGATTTCCTCTCCCTTTACCTGCAGTGTGGGTAATGCACCCAGTGATGTTCAGCTGGAACTCATTGACCTGCAGTCTGATGCGGTACTGGCAGAGCACTTTAAGTCAGGATCACTGCTAGATTTTTACTCTTCTCTCAAGGAGGAGAACTTTCCTAACATAAGGAGACATGCTCAGAAGATGTTGGTTCTCTTTGGCTCTACCTACATATGTGAACAAACATTGTCAGTGATGAAGTTTACAAAATCCAGGTATAGATCCTCTCTCACTGATGATCATCTGGCAGCTGTGCTTCGCATCTCCACCTCAGACATTCAACCTGACTTTGATGCACTTGTGAAAGCCCAACAGAGACTAGATTTCTCTCACTGAACAAGAAAAAAGAACTGAAAAAAATCAAATGAGGTGGTTAGACTAGAAATGCTGGCATGTAAAGGCACCAATTAGCAGTGAACTGGGACACTTTCTTTGGAGGCCTTTTTCTCAAAATCACAGTTCAGTGACAATCGTTATAATATGATGTATCTTACTATTTGGAGTACAAAGACAATATTGTGGTGTCTTTAGAAAGCTAAGAACCTCTTTCCAACAGTATATGGAACTCAAAATGTGTTTTGGGGTGAATGTGCCTGAAAATAATCACTAATATGAGTCACAAATGGTAAAAACGTTCACATTTGTTTTGGTGTTTTATTGAATAAATTACATTTTTTGTAAGGCAACCTCGTTTTTTCATTGCTTAATCATAATATGCAGTACTCTTACCAGTCTTACCAGCTTGTCAAAACAATGCTATATACTGCTTTTATAAAGAAATATAATTAATATTATGCAGAATTGAGTTCAGCCTTTTGGCCTGGCCCTCCATAATATTTTCTGTTTCTCATGTGGCCCCATGGAAAAGATAATTGCCCACCCCTGCAATAGAGCAACATTTGAATTGAATTGAATTGAGAGAGAGAGAGTGAGAGAGGGGAAGAGAGGAAGAGAGAGGAAGAGAGAGAGTTTAGGACTGGATGTCTCTGCTCACCTCACATTCACATGAATGTGTTATAAATGTGTCAGTCATGCAGATTCACACAGTTTTATTAATTGTTGGTTGATGACAATAACTGCTCATTGCTCTGATATTTTGTAGGCACTGTTTCACTGCAGGGACCAGGCTGGCCCTGCAGCCCGACACCTCCTGTTGACCTGAAAGCACCTGCTTCACTGTTTAGTTGGGTTGTGGTTATTTGGAGCTGGAGTGCTTATCCTAGCTTAGCATAAAGACTGCAAGCAGGCGGAAACAGCTAGCGTGGCCCTTAATAGAGATCACCAAACAGAGCCCCCTGACAGCACGGCGAGGGATTACCCGGCCCTGCAGAGGGTGGTGAGGTCAGCTGGACGCACCATCCGATGGGAACTTTCAGCCCCACAAGACATTCACACCAGGAAGTGCAGGACGAGAGCTGAGAGGATCATAAAAGAGCCACGTCACCCCGCCAACAGACTCTTCTCTCTGCTGCGGCCAGGGAGGTGCTATCACTGCCTCAAGGCCAAAACTGAGAGGAGTTCTGAACCAGTGACTTCGACCATCCATAGCTCATAATCCATCAATATATTCATTCATTCAACTGCCATGAATTGCGTATATTGTAACGTAATGTATGGGTGTATTCTTTATATTTTCTGAAACTCATCATTGTCTCACTGCTCATTGTCCTTTTAAAAATATGTTGTAATTTTTTTACGATTCTATAGTATTATATACGTATATATAATGTCACTGCTCGTCGTGGTTGATTGTGTATGTGACAAAAGTACTTTTGGGGATTTTCATTTTCATTCGATTTGAAAACCAACCTCCAACGAGTGACGCTTATCTTGTTTGTCGAGTCAATACACAAACACAGAAATAAAAATTGCTCCAACTATTTCTTGACAGACACCAGTTTACCGTGTTAAGATGCGGGAGGTCCAGAACGAGCGTTTAAATGTACACCAGTGTCATTTTTCACACACCTCAGCTCAGAATCTTAAACCTATTCATTATGTTTTATTTATGTATTATTTAGTCATCAAAATGTTAAAGTCCCGAAACTAATTGAATGTACTTCGATTTACTAAAGCCTCTCACTCCGATGTGTGTGTAATACGAAGAATGCCACAAAGCTATACAGAAAATGTAGAGGTATGTAAAAGAAATCAATAGAAAGATGTAATGGGTTTTACGTGGGTAATGATAGAGGAGGTTAAGAGGCTAGGGCGCAGGTTAATGGCACTATCAGGACATAGACCAAGTTAAGTGCAAAGGAAAGGTCTACCACCAGAGGTTAATTAACCTTTCTAAGCCCAAGGTGTCTGAACGCACATACATTTTGAATGGAAGCTGCCACAAAAAGCCTGTAGGTCACGGCTAATACATTCCGCAAGTTACAATTAAAACATCATCAGACTAACACCTGATCTCCATTTAACAGCTATTTATGGAGCTGCAATTCAGGAGGCAATTTATTACTGTCAAAAGCCGTCTGAATGGAGGGCAGTTAGGTTAGCAGATATGTAATTTCAGTCAACACAAAAGCAGTGATTGGGAAGGAAAGGCCACTACAGCAAGCGGTGAAGCATTTACTGCATCTAGAGCGGTGAGAGAACATGAAGATAAGTGAGATGACACAAACACAAAAGCTTTTTAGCGCTGCACTGTCAATGCACCTTTTCCTTGTGTTATAACAGGGCAAGTTTTATGGAGAGATATGCTTGTTCTACCTGTAAATAATCAGTATGTCCACAGTTATCTTTCCACTGAATAATTCTAATCAGGGTGATTAGAGCGAGACGCCTCCTGGAGAAATGCACACATCTAAGTGGGTTTCTCATCAGCTTTGTACATATATTAATGTGCAGGACAAATACTTATACAAATACAGATACTGAAATATTGCTGCGACAGCAGAGCAGACAGATCAAAGGAAAGAAATGCATTCTGGTATTCAATAGTGTAATCCAATTGCCCCTTCACTAAGCCCCGTCTGATGTCAGAACTATCATGGAGCCCACACTGTCACTAACTGCACTACTGATGAAGCGAGCACGAAAGCTTGTAGCCGACCCCTCCCACCCTGGACATGATCTTGTTTGTGCCCCTTCCATCTGGCAGGAGGCTGCGGTCCATCAGAACCAAGACCTCACGCTACACAAACAGTTTCTTCCCATCCGCAGTCGGGCTCATTAACAGAGCCCGGGACCCCCACTGACTCTGTCCTCCCCAGGACTTCCCTGTTTCTTTATTTAAACACACTTGTCACTTTTAACTTTCCACTTACACTTCACTTGTTTTACAGTCCTGTTATCTGTTTTGTTGTGCACTTTATTTTATATTTTATTGTTAATTTTAATATGTTTCTATTTCTTGCACTGTGTTGAATGTTGATTGTTTAATGTTATTGTTTATTGTTAAATGTTACGCACCTCCCGCCACAACAAATTCCTTGTAGGTGCAAACTTCCTTGGTAATAAATGTTTCTGATTCTGATTCTGATTCTGATTAGATATTATTATATTCATTTTTGGAAAAACAAAAAAGTGATTTCAGAGAGAAAGAGACAGAAGGTTCTACAATAGTTTGAAGTATGAATCCAGGATGTCAAACTGATTCAGCAACTAAATCTAAAATGATGAAAATAGAAGGTAAATCTTACAGATCACAGTGGACCACCTCATCACCTGTCATCAAGAAAGAAGCTGAACTGAACATAAGAACTGCAGGGGGCTGCATACCTAAAGCTGCCAATGGGTCAAATGTATTACAATGCAAGATGAATTCATTCAACGTATCCTCACACAATGCTTTTTCTTATGATATCTTACAAAAAAGTATTAATTTTTGATTAATTTGATCATTAATGATGTGCTAACGTACTCTGCTAATGTTAGCTCCACCAGTTTATATTTAGACCTCTCTGGGTAACAAGTATCTTTAATACACCACGTTTAACCAAATCCACTGAACCAGCCTGAACATGAAGAAAAGCTGAAATCATGGAATGAGTCTATAGAGCAGAGCTTTGGAGTGGTGAACACTGGTCTGAGCTGGCCAATGCTAAGCTATGATTGGACAGTCTGTGTTCCGGGGGCGGGACTTCTTCTGGAGATTTCAATTATCTCACCTGATCTTCATCCAACACGTTCTCACTCCCAACTCATCAAATACCGCCGCTTGGTCAGTGCGCCTTGGCATCGGAGATCGACGCACTAGGTACCTCTAGCGTTAGCTTCCAGCGTGTTCTATTAGTGGGTACACATTAGAGAGTGGCCCTATATTAAGTGTTCAGATATATCCAAACCTATCATGTAATGTTACACGAGTGAGAAAATCACGAGAGGCTTACTACGGTATACAGAACGTCAAATATCATAACATAGACTCAGAGTTTTGAAATGATTGAGTTTTAAAATGGGAGCTACAAAATCGAGAATTTTTCATCAGTCCACTGGTAGTCAACACAGCTTGCAGCCATAGAGGCCTCCGGTGTTTCGGTTTAACGTGTGACTGTGTTAACTGGTGACTCAACGCATCGTGGCTTCGTGAACACAGACAGAACATGTAGCTGTCCTCCTAAAAGCTCTCAATCAATTTCTAAATACAAAATCATCTGAATTGTGTATCTACGCCAACCATTCACGCAAGCTGCTAACTCTTCTGGATCACTGGGGCAAAACGGCACTTCCATTGCCAACGTGCTCACACATAGTTTGATGACGTCGGCTGTAAAAAGGTCTATGCAGATGAGAATACATCAATATTTAACGCCCTGGAGATGAGAGCGGGCTGGCTTTTTCCAGAGCTGATTGATTTCATTACATGTAGCAGTAGGTCTACCTGCAGTTATTCACAGCCAGGCTCCATGCCGCCGTATTCAGTGGCCCTCAAGCTATGAGGAAGTCAAAATGGTGTGCACAGACACACACACACACCCACACACTAACACACACACAGAAAGTAACATTATCAAACACAGCTTTTTCTTTCAACCAGCCAGTACAGCGAGTTCTGCCATTCCCTCAGCGACTGGTATCCCTGTCTACGCCTCCATGTTGGGGAGTTCCCCACGGGCAAACACCTCCAAAGGGGAAGACACGTCGGAAAGCAGTTTTTGTGCAGTTCCTGTTTCCTGGAAGCTTCCTTGAAAAGGTGTAATGACGAATTGAGGACAGGTGGGATGGGGGTTCGGGTCTGTAATACAGAAAACTTCCCATTGAGCACTTCCTCTAACTTACACACACACACACACACACACACAGCCACAAACACCCAATCAATCCCCCCCTCTCCCTCCCATGAGTCTGTCGATCTACACCCTAAACAAAGACAACAAAGCAATCCCCACTGGAGAGCGGCCATCTCTGACTGCCTACAGACTTTCTCCTGCTTCCTTCTCACACAAACACATGCGCACACACACACACACACACACACACTCACACAACTTCCATTCTCCATGATGTAATGAGCCTGCAAGGCTTTCCCCTTTTTCTCTCCTCACACCAGGACCGTTTTTTTTCAGCAGCTCTTTTGATTTACTTTCAGAGAGGAAGTTTTTAGAGTGCGCCCCACCCCTCTCATAACATGTCTCCCCACCCACTCCCCACCCTCCTGCTTGTATTTAAAGATGTTTGAGTACACGCTGCACCTTCTCCCTGGATGAGGCCTATTCCCCCGGCTCACTTTCCAGGTAATTGCTCTGTTTTGTCTTCAGCGAGTGCAGATCCCTGCACCACACCAGTGCGGTGCTTTAATTTGTGGGTAAATAGGTTTTCTGCTGAGTTTAAAGGCACTGTGGCCGATGGGGGATTCAGCTTTGGGGTGGTACTCTGAGGCGAGGCAGACAGGGGTGCACCTCGTGATGCAAACAGCAGTCAGCGGTGACCGTACAGGATTCCCCGACAAAGACTCGCACTTCGGATTTATTTTCATCTGATGTGGCATGCTGCCTGTTCAGTGACTGTGCAGAGGGTGGTCAAATTTACTGCATATGAATAAAAGAACCTTTTGCTGAAACTTACAAAATGATCGTCACTTTGACTTTGGGCTGGCAAACATTACCAAACTTTAGCCTCAGCTGATAACAGAGAGAAGCCCAATGTTTGCCTGGTTTGTAGGAGTGCCGGCTACTTTTAATATCTGCTCAACTTTATTCCACAATATATTTATGTGTGGATGATCGCAGGTGTCAAGAAGAGTTGAGCTCACAGAGAAAGCCGCATTGGATACATGCATACACGTTCAGGGGAAAGACAGGATATAAAAGCACGAAGCATATACTCAGAAATCAATAGTTAAAGTATAATCGAAAGATAAGGTTTATGATCATTATATAACAAATGTTTAATGCATAGAGTGATTTAACAAATGTAAAAACTGATTATAATAATGTTCTGTGTACCGGAGCTGAGATGTGGAAAAAGTGTTTGTCATGGTGTGTCAGCAGACCGAGTGAGTCAGGAACAGATGTTTTGGGCGTAAGTCAGGAAAACATCTGTTCCTGACATGGGACTTGGAATTCTGTTGCAAGAAATGACTTACACACACAAGAGGGAAAAGTCTGGTACTTTCCAGAAACAAACGCACACACAAAGAGGGTGGGGGAAAGGATCATGAGTTCAGAATAGAAGGGAGGGGAACAGATAGCCCAAATCAAGGATAAAAGGAGACGCTTGCAAGCCCCAAAACGTGATTTCTACACGAGCCGTCCAGACGCTCTGAGAAGAAGATACGGACGATCGTAACTGAAGTATTCGATGACTTCGTCTCTGTTCACGGAAAGAAGACTGCTGTTCGTGGACAAAGAATTGAAAGACGGAGATTTTCCTCTCCCCACTGCTCGACTTTAACAACTGAACAACGGAGGAACACCGCAGCCCTAGAAAGACTTTGTACTGAGCCTTGAGGACTGTTGAACGGACTCCGCTGTGAGAGCAGGAGGACCGAGGGTCCGGCCGGGCCTTCGCTCCTAACAACTCCAAAATAACTTTTTCACCGAACCATTGAAGATCCAGCTCCAACCGAGCCGTATCGGCATCTAAAACTAATGAGTATAATCTGAGAAGAAAATTAAAGTAAAGAATCAAGTGTAGTAACATTTTATGTGAGCTGTAGCTTAACCCTTGCAAACTAACTAAATGTAACCTGCAATAAATACCTAATCTGCATTTAAAGTAAATTTTTCAAGTGCATTTATTTGCTCAGGTAGTAAAAAGTTCCTCGTGGCAGTAAAAAGTTAAAGCCATTGTATGTCTAACAACTGAGTTCTGTAAGGTTATCCTAGAGACCGAATCCACTTAACAATCCCTTACGGTTTTAGAAGTAATCCTAGCCGTTAAAACCTAACCTGGCATTTACCAAGAGCACGGATCCATAAGAGGGAAGCTGCCATAACCGACGCGACTGGTAGGAGCGCCCGGGGTCAGGGTGGCCCCTCGGCCGAGTGCACTCAGACCGGAGGAAGCAGGGTAGACGTCGGGAGTAACGGCAGTTAGCGGAGCCAGGCGAGTTCCCTCGCAAGAACACCAGCTCGACAATCTTTTAATAGAGAGCTGAGTCAGTAAGTAGCCCCGTATCGGGCCAGAAGTACCCCAGGATCTAACACAGGATGTCATTGAAAATGTGAAGCAGAACAACTGTGAACCAAAAAGCTACAGCTTTGCCAAAATAGCCTGAGGGGCCAACTCACCTGCACACGAGGACCATCAACACGGAAAGAATTAAAGCTCACAGGATGTAAATGTAGCATCATTAAATCTGTGATATTAACATAAAACATACATTTGTACCTTTACACGAAAGTCTCTAGTTTGAAGTTAATCTGCATTTCTTTCATTTGCTCTGCTCCAATGCCATTGTGAAGTGGGAGGAGTCGTGTGAAGTAAGATTGAAATCATTACCAAGATATGGTCCACATTGTTTCCCAGGTTTTGACATTCCTGACTGAACCATATATATTATTTATTATTTATTTTTACTTTATATACTAGAATACTTAATAACATTTCACTTTTCCATTTCTTAAAAGACTGGAAGGGAAAAAAGGAGCCCTTTGTCATAATATATGGGAATAAACAAGAATACAACATTGTTTTGCTTATGATCCATGTCCAGCTCTACAGATGAATTGAAATGATTTGCTGTTACAAGCTTCAGGATTTCATTTTGATCACATAGCTTGCTATTTATCTTTCGCACAAAAAAGTTGCATTGTTATACTGTGTTTACAAAGATCTCTTTATCGTCCTCTGAAACAGCACATGCAGCAGGAGACAGCGCGGCTGGGATTGCCTTTTAAATTGAAAACCTCTGCGTGAAGTGAATTCTTCAATTTAAAGTGACTCTATTACTGTCATCTGTGGCCCCCTTAGCACTACCAAAGAATGAGCCTGATGCGTAATTATAAACACGTGGAGACAAACACATAATCGGTCATGACATTGTTTCAAGATGGGACTTCAGCTGTCAGCTCAGAAACGAGCACAAATGAGTCACGAATGACAATGTTCTGTGATTATGTCCTTCATCATTTCAGCTGAGGTTGACGTTCCAAAACTAAAGAATCTTGCTCAGTCCAAACTCAGAGAACATGTATCAACTCTAGAATGAAGTCACACTGCTGTTTCTGTTCATACCGTTGGCCTCAAAAATACTCATTTCTGATTTGTTTTTGAATTGTACATCAGGACACACCCACCATTGTTTCTGAGAGCAGCTTCTAAAGCCCCTTTCCCACTGGACAAAAAGCCCACTGACACCCATTAACAGAGGACTTTGCCTTCAGTGGGATAGGTTACAAACCGCATTCATTCCCAAGACAAAATGAATGTACCTGTGACCACTCTGCAGTGGTCACGGGTATTTATTGGCTCTAGCTTCCTGTGCTAACCTCCAGACAGTTTTTGACGAGTTCAGGAACATTTCAAGTTTTCCACCTCAAGACCTCGTAACATTTCAGGCAAAATGCCGTCACATCGCAGTCACATCGCAGGAACAAGCACGTTAAAGGTTACGTCCATCTGAAGGACTCTTTCTCGTGGAGCGAGTTGACCAATCACAAAACTCCGCTGATGACGTATTTGAATCAGCGACTTGTTTAGCATTTACACCAATGATTTTGCAGCTGATTTGATAACTAAAAGCAGCTCCTCGCCCACCATGTTCCTGAAAATAATACAAGATGTCTTCCGCCGATTACATCACGCATTACCCCCCCCCCCATCTCATTCTTCTTCTGTTGAGTTTCATGGCGGTTGGCATCCATAAGCATTACTGCCATCTGCTGGACTGGCCCTTGCGGTGCTTGGAAAGGTCATCCCAGTGTTAAAGAGGATCTAGACAATACCTAGTTCGTAAAACATGTGGTCTGACCATGTCCTGCAGAAGGGTTGTGTGCAAGGGGTGTGTTTATAAAGCAAAAAAAAAGGTTGTTGTATACTGTATGTCAGCATGAAATGTGAGATAATGTTCATGTCCATTGTTGGATTAATTTGAAGACAGCTGAATCATGGAAACCACAATACATCTGGAATAATACTAATAATGTGTGGAGGAAATAAGCAATAACAGAAAACTCAGGCTCCCTTTGTAAAGAATGAAATTAAAAAAGGATTGGATTTGAAAATAAAGCAAAGTGTACCTCAGGAGAGTATGAGATCAAAGAGTACTAAAACTAAGGCTGTGCTAAGGTTTGTGGACTCTCAGTATTGATAGTGTGACTCTATGTGGACTAGACCATTCAAGGTAAGAGTGAACCTCCACAATCCAATGCTCCCTCTGTCGTCTCATTTCGTCTTTTGACACAAATGTATATTAGTGTTGTCACATTTAAGTCATTTGATTATTTTAGTCCACTTTCACTCAGTGAGAGGTTTTTAATTTGTATGACTTTTAAGCGTTCTGAGGGTAAAGCTGTCACTACAGCTTTGACGTGTATGATTACCTGGTTTGAGCGGGTATGGTTCCTCTAACCTCAGGTTCACTGTGTGGTGATTAGTGTGTCCTAAGTTGATGAACAGATGAATATAAAGTGAAATAGACAGGACCTTAAGGCGACTGCTGCTTCTCTTTATACCGAGGGAAGGGTGAGGGCTTAATTGAGGCTTTCTTTTCTTCTGCTAAACACAATATTTCAGAATTTTTTCTAAACTTTGATATTTTCCTTTTTCCTCTTTGGGTCTCAAACTGTTATTGACATGAAACCATGTGAGACTTATTGTGCTTGTATACATGTGAAACATGGAATGTTTGGAAACGAAATAGGGTCAAAGGTTTTGTAGCTGTGTGTGAAAACATTTTGAATGAATTCTTTCAAATGGCAAACTGTACTGCATGAACCATCTGTCCATCAAACTCTCGGCGAAGCGAGTCGGGAGAAAAGCAAAAACATCTTGTCCATGGAGAGAAGCCTGCAGTGTCGTTCTTTGCTCTTCTTCAATGAAGAACACTCCTCATTTCTGACAGAAGTGGTGCTGTTGCAGCATGCTAACCTCTTCAGGAGCTTAGAAGCTTAGAACCATTCGTCGCCTCTCTTGACTTTATGTTTAAAGGTTTAAAGGTAGCAGGGGCAGACTTTACAACAAGGTGTGCAGCCTGGACCTGGGGGCCCCAACTAAAAGGACCCCAAACAACTGTAGATGTATTATGATGTCTAGATATGAAATCATTGTGAAATAACTTACAACTTACAAAAGGCCCCCAAAGCATTTAAACAACTAATGTTATTATTAGTTTTATAACTAATAGTTTTAGTTCATAACTATATTATGAGTTTTTTAATATTGGGGGTTTTCATTTGTGCCCTTTAACCCTTTCAGTGTTTTCCATTCATGAAAGTAAATTGTAAAAATGTCGTCTCATTAAAAATGTCTTGTTCAGCTCCAACCTCTCGTGTCACTTCTGGTTGCAAACAAACAAGCTAGTGAAAGCCAAGAAGTCAAGACCACAAACCAATGCTGAGTCAGCAGGTCCCCTACATACAGTCAATGATGTGACAGTCGGGAGTTGTAGCTTTGTAACATTATCAGTATCTTCTGACGATGTTAGGATGGAAATGCCCCTTTTCTGTGCTCACCCTCGACCACATCTCTCAGCTTGGTGTGACTGTGACGCTCATTCATAGGAGCAGAGCACAAACAGGGCCTTGGACCTCATCTGTCCAACAATTCAATGCACTCCCATTTTGCAGTTTGATGCTTGAGCAACAGCTTTTGAGCAAGTTTAGTGTCCCTGACCATCAATTAGCAGCAGACCTCATTGACACTCTTCAGAAAGCCCTGGCATCCAGTGCTTTCAGTAATTGGCATGACAGTTCATCATTATCCATGAAAACCGCTGGGTTTTGCAAACACGCAGCTGTTTTGATGTTCCTCCACCACTCCAGTGTCACTTAGTTTTGTACAGCTGTTTGTTTCTAAGTGATCGTTTTTTCTTTCCCAAGGCCAAACGGTCATTTCACTTTAATGAGCTCACCGTTCCACTGAACACAAAGCAGCAGGTGTGGAGTGCAAGGTTCCAAAGGCTGCCTGAGAGCTTCAACCAACAATAGACATTGCTGCTATTTGCTCTTTAACGACTCTAAAAAAACATTATTATTATAATAAAATAAAAACATATATTTTATGTTTGTATGTTTTTACATTTTGGGAATTCTTTCAAATTCAAAATCTTGTAATTTATTGTCAATGCTAATGCCTTTATCTAAATATTTACTCTACTATTTTACTACTTTGTCTACTTGCGTCTGTAGATTTAGCATCACATTAAGCCTCAATTGCACAATTACAAGTTTAGAAAACTTGTAATACAAAAAATGCATTGTCTTAATGAAAGTAATGAACAGGGGAAGTTTCATGGTGATATCGAGTGACATCTCTCACCCTTTCTCCTGGGGCGTCTCCCCTTCAGTTTAACTGATACGATTATGTACTTGACAGCCGCCCAGAAGCATGACTCAAGTGTCAACACTTGACGCCATGATTACCATTTGACAAAAACATTGTTAATCACAACTCAGAAGTTAGTGAAGAGGCGGTGCTGAAGCATTACAACATAAATGAAGCCGTTGCCCCCTTCAGCAGAGGTAGATAATGGGATTCCACATCAATAAACACTTAAGAGATTGTTTCACATTAAGTGGCAGCATCCTGTGGAAAAAAGTGCAATTTGACAGTGATATTTGCAGGATTTCTGTCCAACAGTGCTCCTATTTATTTTAATGTGACTTTTATTTGTTGTTGTGGATTTTATTTTGTATTTTCTCTATTTCTTTTAGAGCCATCTCATTTGATATCTGGTCTTGCAACCTTGTTTCATATAACATCTTCCAGCAGCTAGCCTTGCCTCCTATTTGTTGAATAATTCATGAGTTGCAATTCAATGCAATTGGATTTGGGAGAGGGGGATTCAAAAGTTGAATGACAAAACATCACATTCTTTCATCTCATGAAGTTTTTTTTACAAAGTGCAGAGGTCAATTATGAGTCCTCTGGCAATAGCTGGTATGAATAAAACACCGAAGGGCTGCGGAACCTTGGGAGAGCTCCTCCACTTGTGTAGATTATTGACGCTTTCACTTTTTTATTTTCCTATCCTCAGGTAAAAGAAAAAGAAGGACCCTTTGTCTCCGGTCTCCTGTACTGTTCATGTCTCCATAGCCTCGAGGCAAAAGAGGACTCATTTGCACCGGTCTGTTTTGGGGCCAATTATTATAATACCAAATGTACTGGAAACACAATACAATTGAAAACAATAAAGAGAGGACCCACCAATATCATGCATTTTAATAATCCTCTCATTAAAAATTAATTTTATATGTTCAGCAATTTGCAGAGTTTTGCCTCAGTCTCCTTGGACTCTGCCACGCTACCTGCAGAACATGGACGCCGTGCAGAGAGCTGCTGGGAGGAGGCCATCACTACTTCTGCTTCACTTTAAGTCAGATACAGAGAATGCACATGTGGAAAATCACCTGAGAAAAATAGCAAGTGGGGAGGGACTGATTTTCACAAAAGCCATATGTAATTAATTGACAAATGAAATTAAATCACATACAATTTGAATCACCCAGTGAAGGATGGCAAAAGGCAGATCATATTGCATTCTTACAGCAGAGATTTTATTCATATGTGATGACATCCTGAATCTTCAAAAGTAGTGAAATATGAGCATTAAAATAGACTTGAAGTGTCTCTTATTATGAGAAATGTGCCCCATGAGAATTATATATATTGTGTAATTGCATTACAATTATAATGCATTCATGTGTTCATCACTTTAATGTTGCAGTAAATGAAGGTGGAGCTCAATTGAACTACTTTTACACTGTTGGATTGCTTAATCTATAATGAAACATCATAATTCATTTGTTCATTTTATATTGTTTTCATAATCAGAATTTGTAAAGTTGTGAAATAAACGTAGTGAAATAAGTGGTACAATATTTCCCACTGAATGGTAGCGGTTTAGTACAGTAAAAGGAGGTGTAGCGCTGCAGACAATAGAAACTCTCAAGGAAAGTACATCCCTCAGAATTGTATTCATGTATTTGCATAGTACCTATCATACTTTTTTAAAAGGACAATCACTGTCATAGACCTTTAAAAATATGCACTTGACATGATATTTGCAGCTAACAGTGCTAACAGTCCTAACAGTGCCAACAGTGGGCAACACATGTCACTGCTGCATGTCATGCATACAACTGGTTTGACACTAAACAACTTGGCACCACTGAGATACAGAGATATCCACTATGTGTACAGTCGAGATGTTCTCCCCAACCCCCCGACTTGCAGCAGGACTTGGCCTCTATCAGCACTAGATGTCAGTGTTCTCGCTGCTCTGTGGAGCTGCAGGCAATAGTGAACTACAGCCTGATGTGCTCACATCCTATTTATAAATAAATCCTATTTTCATTTTTCTTTCACTTGAAAGTTCACCGTCCTTATGGATTTCATGCTATAGCCTCCTGCGTCATGGCCTGATTACTGAGGGCATCACTTTTATCTCATAATGAGCACCAAACTGCTGAGCTGTGCTTTCTTCATATCAGCCAGTGCACTCTCTCTCACCACTTGTTGCCAGTGCAGTTGTATCTTTAAGTACAAAGATACAACTTCACAGTAACATCGACTGAAGCTTTGAAAATTAGTTAAAGGAGGTTTCGAGAAAGAAAACAAGACTACCAAAAGTTCACTCAACCGTTTTAAGCTACAAATAGCATTGATATTACGTGGTGTTCCTGTCAGCAGCATATTCGAGCCTCAGTAAAAAGCAAAGCTGGATTACCAGATCTCGTGGCCCCTATAGCTGCAGCTCGCTAACGGGTTTACTCTTTCTAATATACTCTTTCTAGTATAGTTTGTTAGGTATATCCACCACTAAAGCGCAACATCAACTCACATGATAAGGGATTTTGATGGTAAAATAACATTTAGATCGGTCGCTATACCCAGAATGACCAGCAACTGAATTGTGGGACTGAATACTTTGACACCAACATCACATCAAATATATTATAACAGTAGTTTTCTTTTGACTAAAGCTCTGCATATCAACCAGAAATAAACATGTTTCACTTTTTGGAACATAGTTGCTTAACAGGGTAAATATGATGTAACATCTTTTATAATTATTCTATATGTTATAATGAAGATGAATTTGTGTACTGTTACACACATTACATACTTCTACACTCTCTAATAGTTATGTCTTTAAATCATACTGGGGGAAAAGGAAATGTAACATGGTTTATTTCAAATATCAGTCTTTCCATTGAGTGGAAGAAGCATGTCACGTGAGGTTCAGGGTGGAGCTGATACAGCGTCAGTCCAGCTGTGCGCACAGAGCGGGAGGTACTTCCTGTTGTCTCTTTGCGGACCAGCCAATCGGCATGCGCGTCAACATCACATACCGGAAGTAGGAAGCTCAAACCAAAAAGAGCGCCTTGAATCAAAAGTTGTACGTTACCTGAAGGTAAGCCTCTTCGTACTTCTGCATACCGTGTATAAGCCACGTAGACATGTTGTGTTGATATGGCGGGTTGTTTCGCACACGAAGCAGCGTTAGATTACTGAAACGAATAATGTTAGCTTCTTGTTGAAAATGTTACATATCGCATCCTCTTAGGAAGCGTTACTCCCCTTTCGACAAAAGGTGGTGTCGACGTTAGATACAATCACGTTGTATCCTTTTATGTCTCAGCTGTAGTATGAAGGGGCTGAGTTTGACAAATAAAATAAATATTTCAGAAAACTGTAGTAACCTGAAACTGGCTCAGTTACGTAGCCTTGCGTTTTATGCGACTATTTTATATCTCGGGATTTACCATAACTCATGTCAGGAACATCTGTTAACACGTCACCACACACCCGGATGTGCTCGTTATAAAACTTGATAAGCCCCTGATTAATTGATCTTCTCACCTGGATTTCAGCTGTTGCATTTCCATCTTATTAAGAAGTTCAGTCTCTGACTGAGACATTTATAGCTGCTATGAATATATGTGGACCTGACCATTCATCTGAGATTTTTCATGTCATTTTGGTGGTAGGGACATTGCAACTGGGTCATAATTTGCGCTGTTAAATCACATATTACTTCATCAATTTAAAATAAATATGAATCAAAATAGGATCTTAAGTTGCTAATTCATGCTTAGCTTTATATCTACAGTAGTTAACTCCCCAGTGTCTCCCCCCCCCCCCCCCCCCCAAGGTCCATTTCGTAACTGTATGTTTTCGATCATATCAAACTATCTTCCTCAGCTGTTGGAGTTTGCCGAGTCGTTGTGGAATTGTAAATGTGGACATTCCTATTTTTCTGAGCACTTTTAGTTTCAGTTTCAACAGCTATTAACAGATGAGTCCAGTTACCACACATCTGACTGTGTCGATTCTTAGTAGATGTTTCTTGTGGTGGAGCCGAGTTTGAAAAATGTATTTTAGTTGTGTCATCTTAAAACACACTGCGTGTTGACATCAGATGGCCCTATATCAGCCTACTATGAACTGTGTGTCTTATCTAACCACGCTATAACATTGAAACAAGTTGAACAAAAGCTGTCTAGTTGCATTGAGGTGCACACAGAGGTGTTGGAGCAGGCGTCATGGTAAACTGCACAGGTGCATTGTTGGATGGTGCTGTAGTTGAGCTCATCATCCAGTCACAGGAGGCTCACAATGTGAGGCTCCCTCTGGGAGAGCTGTACCCTGGTTAGCATTGATCAGGCCCTCTTGTTTACAGCGCTGGGCTCCTCGGGGACAGTACTCGCGTTAATTGCTGCTGAAGCGCTGCTCTCTGCCCACTGCTCGCTCTGCTAATACAAAGCAGATGACACTAATGAGGGAGTGCAGGGGGGACACTGCTGTCCATGGCTGGAGGTCAGCTGGTTAAGGGGCAGACCAGTGTTTGAGAGAGATTGACTTTTATTTTGCAGCAATAGGGACCAGCCAGTAACACTGTTTGTGACTATAGTGTTGTGTACGTGAATGTTACCAGATCTTTAAATTGCTATCCAATAGTCCAAACATTTGGATGTATTCAATCATTTAGTGAATTCTCACATTTGAGGAGCTGCAGCCTGCCAGTAGTTTATATTAGATTAATAACTCATGTGATTAATTATTTCAATTTGACCAGTTTTCAGACCGATTCTTTCACTTCTAATCAAGTCATCAGTGTTCCTTTACTTTGTTAGTTGACCTTAAATTAAAAAGAGGGGAACAGGCAGGTAATACTTGTCTCTGATTGGCTCGGTCAGCTGGTGTTCAGTGTCCTGCAGGGGCAAAATGACTTTATAAGTGATATGTTCATATCTCAGAGTAACTGGCTAATTAGGAGGCGGTTCTCATTTAGTTATTAACAACGGATAAACAGATTGTATATCTGACACGTAGTGGATTGTAGTGGTTTCACAGAATAGTCAACTTGGCAGCTATCAAAATCCCTCGTGGCCACTGTGCATCATGGTGGTTTCAGCTCGATGCAGTATTAAAGCTTTGCAATGCCTCAGACTAACCTCTTATCAAATAGCAATAAAGACAAAGATATAGGGTACTCATTTGCATGAAAACTTTATAACAGTAAATATCACACGACTGGTTGTGTTGCTTTGTTGGTAAGCTTCGGGCTTGGACAGTACATCCATTGGTATATGGCATAATGTTCTGTTTATCTGTCTGTGAACCTGGCCAGCTCTGATGTCTTGCTTGTGTCTCTGCAGTGTACTCCTGCTCACCGGGACCATGAGTTTCTCCTCTGGTCCGTCCGGGCCCCTCGGGGGCACCAGTATCCAGGAGCAGAGGGACCGCTGGGAGAGGAAACGCAGCCGAACAGCCAGAGAGTTGGTGCTGACAGAACAACGCTACTGCCAACAGCTGGAGCTGGTCACCACTGTATGTACCAGACACGCACCACTCTCCTTAACTATGAAGGAATAGAGTTGAGAACTCCAAATATACCATTTGAAGTATAGTACAACCAATGCTTGAACCCAGGTTGGGTCCCATCCAGACTTCCTGTATTTGGAAGTCGTATTTTGTTATTTTGTCCCGTCTTTCTCTCCTCTCCTGCTTTCCTCACCTGTACACTTCCTTCTCCTGGCCTCCTCTCTCCTCATCTGTCCCTCGCTGAGCTCTCCTGTCCTCTTCAATCCCAATGTTCCATTCATGGCCCCTCTCTGTTCCATTCATGGCCCCTCTCTGTTTATCAGGGTGAACAATCACGTTGCAAAGCTGTTTCTTTCATTACTTTATATTAATAAATGTACAAATGTCAATTAGATGGTAATCTGCATAATAAATGAAGACAGAAATTGTTTTCACAGTGAAAAATAAATTGCATTGTATTGGGGTGGAGACATGCATCTCAGATGGATCTCAAAACCAGAACACACAAAACCAAAACTATCTGCCTGCTACATACCAACACAGGGAAGAACATATAAATGTCCTTGTAAGTTTGGTGCATAATACTGTACATAAAATATGCAGTGAAAAAAGACAATGTCTCCATGTCAAACTTCTCAGACGCAACATTTCTAACATGGAGACAACACTGTAGAGTATGTGCCACTGCTCCTTTAAAGCACCGTACTGTGGCGTACATATGAACAGACTCCAGGTAGTATTCATGGTGCTCCTCCTCCCCGCGGAGAGAACACACTTCTTCACCCACCACTGCAGCCTCATTTCTATGCAATTACTTACCCTCCACCCGTTCACTCCAATTAGGAGTCATTTTAGGCCTAATGCACATTCAATTTGCTAATCCCATTTTCACTTCAAATGACTTGAGACCGGCACAGCTGTCTCTTTATTGTGAGTGCCTCTATACTTGTCCTTGGTGTGAGCCATGCAGATATACAGCACCATGTTATGTTACCAGGCAGCCTGGACTGTAGGGAAAGAGACTGCTAACCTCTAAGTTGCTGTATATTGGTGTGACATTTGCTCTCTCTCATCAGTGAAAGCGTGTCCTTATCATAAAGTATTTCATCATAAGCATATCCAATCAGAGACAAGCTCACTTCTAGCTTATTAATACACATGCTGAGAAATACCATGGTTGTGTCTCCCTCTGCTCTCTTGTTTGTCACAGTACTTTGTGGAGATCTTAAAGGCCAAAGGAACGCTGAAGCAGGACATTAGAGAAGGCATCTTCAGTTCAATTAAAGCCATTCATTCAGTAAACCAGTAAGTATCCTCTGAATAATTTACAGAATATCTACGGGCTATTGGGATGAGGATTGGTGGTCTGTCTCTTGCTTTCGAATACGGTCTCGATAAACTCTACCAAAGCACAGCCCTTATCGTCACCATTAACAGGAGTCAATGATGTTGTGTTGGTGGATACAATCATGCATATTAGCTTTAACTAGAAAATGCATTTCCTGCTGAAAATGCGTTGGAATGCTGAAAGCTGAAATGAATCTCAAAAACATTGCTGAAAATAGATATCCAATTAAAAAAAATAAATAAAAAAATTGCAAAAAGCTTAATAATTCAAAAAGTTGAAAGATTACAAATATGAAGTTATATCACCCCTCTCCTGAAAGAGCTGAACATTTTGATATTCGAACAGTTTCTGTAGCTTAAAAGAATTCCAGCAGTAGTGATATTTGTTGTAGTAGTAGAAGTATTATTAGCAGTATAAGTATGAGTAGCATTTGAATAAGTACTAGTTGTAGCAGTGGTGATATTTGTAGTAGCAGTAGTAGTAGAAGTTGTCGTCGAAGTATTAGTAATTAGAAGAAGTAGTAGAAGTAGTAGTATCAGTAGTAATAGCTGTAGTAGTGGTCGTAGTATTTTATATAACAGTAGTAGTAGTATAATAAGTAGTAGTAGTAATAGTAAAGTCAGTTTTTGAAGTAGTAGTCGTAGTAGCAGTCGTACTAATAGCTGTAGTAGTATTAGAACTGGTAGTAGCAGGAATAGGAGTGTTAGCAGTTGTGGTATAAGTAATAATGGTAGTGGTAGTAATAGCAGTAGTGGTAGTAATAATATTCTTGGTAGCAGTAGAAGTAATAGTTGCAAAAGTTGAATTAGTAGTAGTAGTAATACTTGAAATATTAGCAGTAGTAGTAGTTGTTGCAGTATTTGTAAGAGCATTCATTATTTCAACAAAAAAGCCAAATTTTGAGCTAAACGTTTAAATACAGTTTATCCATGTGGCTTTTATTTTGAAAGGGTGGGACTGGGTGGGGGACGGAGGGGGAGAGGAGACATAATCAGCATGTCTGACACATAAACAGAGGTTATTAAATGACAGGCTTCATCACAAGCAGTTCAGTTAGAATTCACTCTCTGGGGCTTTTATTTTAAAATGGCGTGTGTGTGTGTGGGGGGGGGGGGTGGAGGAGGGGGGAAAGACCTCTAAAGATCCCTAAGACCTGAAAGACTGTATGAGAGAGACACAGAGAGAGGGAGAGGAGTGTATGTGCGCGTGTGTCTGTGAGTCTGTGTGTTTATCAACATCACTAATTGGCTCAATCGCAAACACCTGTGTGCCTGAAGCCATTTCATGGAGATAAAACAGGGAAACACCTCTCAAACAAATCATCAAAACTCCCATAACCGTAGCTCCTATTGCTCCGATATTAATAATTGAGAGGGAGGATGACTTGAGAAACAGATCTTGTAAAAATCTTGTCTGTAGTGTAAAAAATGTGGCTTAACTGGCAATCTAGAAATGGGGTACCGTGTTCTGTGGAAGATGTTTTTGAAGCAAAATTTAACATTGGTCTCTATGGAGCAGAAAGTTGGTTTTCCTCTCAATTAACGGCTTCTGTGTCAAATGTGTAAATCTGTGGGATTCCACAGTCACTTTTCTACGACAAGGACAATATTAGCTACTCTTACATCCAGAAATTATGCATGAAGAGTGAAGATTGTGGACACAGTGAGGAAGTTGAAGGATTTGAAAGTTGAAGAAGTTTAAGAGGATTTGAAAATCTTCTCCATAGAAACCCATTAAAAAAAACTGCAAAAAGCTTAATAATTCAAAAGGTTTAAAGGTTAGAAATAGAAAAAGTCATAGCAGAGATGAGCTGAAGTGAAAGAGCTGAACATTTTAATAGTTGAATGGTTTCTGTAGCTTAAAAAATGGAGGAGAAGAGGTGCGACGGAAGAAATAGAAGTTGAATAAAGAAACAGGATAACAATAGTTGGAATGCTTAACAGCATTCCAACAATTACGCCGAGCGATATCACAAGTGAAGGGTGTTATTGTGACCATAAACGTGCTGCCTGCTTGTTGCCTAGCTGAGCTGCTGCTGAAGGTCTCAGAGGGCAGCGTGGCCAGATGGAGGTCAGAGATGGTGGGAGTTGATCTCACCACCGTGGCTGGCCTCACATTGATCTTACTGTCACGGCACTGGGAAACTAAAATCTCCAAGCTCTACTTGAAAGACTTCAAAATGTTTGCTTAAATACATAATTGCTAGCTGTTTGAAGTTGGTACATGTGTTGGCGCTGAGGCACTGGACTCCGCTCCTGTAACCTGTAGAGAAACAAGGCTCATGATGGATTTTTGTTGATATCAAAACTGATATTTTTGTTTCATGGTGTTGAGATTGAAGCCTTGATCCTTTCTCACTGGATTTGAGTGTTGCTCATTCAGAAACAGCCTCTGAAGTGTTTCTACCAACGCTTAAGGGGCTGTTGCATTTATTCACCTACAAATGAACTGTACACACTCTGCACTGCTATGTTTACAGCTACAGTATGAAGCTACTTCAAACTCACTGTCACACATAAGCACTAAATACCACAAAACATTAGTAGTTATATAATTAATGTCAAATGTATGACATTTGTATATACAGCAACGTATCCTCACACCGGTTTGTATGATATCCTACAAAAAGACTATCGAAAAGAGGGGGGGGTGTGTGTGTGTGTGTGTGTGTGTTATTAAGCGGTCTTTATAGGTCCTCATTCTAGATTACGTAGATAACATACTAAACATTTTGTAGGATATCTACAAACTACGGAACATCATTTTTCGTAGATATAGCTATGAGAATTGGTCGAGACCAGCCTGACATGTTACCCGCATCTTTGCAAGTCTCCTTCAAAATGTCCCAACCCCCTGATGGTGTGTGATTCTTTACATTAGGACTCACAGCGAACATCCTATCTATTTGGTGCTTTTGACTGGAAACCCCCAGTACATTGGCATTTGAAATGATTATTTTAAAAGGACTAATTACAGAACATAAAACAAATATCAAGAAAAATTCAATTGATGGAATAAATCTCCTTTGAGATGTGACAAAAAGTATACCTCCCTCACGAACAAAGGAAAACAATAGTATACCTCTGTGGTCTGCAGGGACCCCACCTGGTAGGATGAGAAGAGTTTGCTGCACTTGCAGGGCCCATAACTTAAATCTAAACTGTCCCACATTTTAGTTCTAAAGACATCATCCCAGATACTTTGTCCCGACGGGAGGTCAACTTAAACCCTGATGCAGCATCTCCGTATCTGTATGATAGAAAGAGGAACGTCTGTTCTGACAGTATTGACCATCATACCTTCGGTATTTGTTGGAATGCTGTTAAGCATTCCAACTATTGTTATCCTGTTTCTACAGACACAATTTTTATAGGATCTGTTCTTCAACTCATCCTTCCTCTCAATTATTAATATCGGAGCAATAGGAGGTACGGTTATGGGAGTTTTGAGGATTTGTTTGAGAGGTGTTTCCCTGTTTTATCTCCATGAAATGGCTTCAGGCACACAGGTGTTCGCGATTGAGCCAATTAGTGATGTTTATAAACTCACAGACACACGCGCACATACACTCCTCTCCCTCCCTCGCTCTGTGTGTGTCTCTCTCTCATACAGTCATTCAGGTCTTAGGGATCTTTAGAGGTCTTTCCCCCCTCTGTGTGTCTCTCTCTCATACAGTCATTCAGGTCTTAGGGATCTTTAGAGGTCTTTCCCCCCTCCTCCACCCCCACCCCCCCCCCCACACACACACACCATTTTAAGCCCCACAGAATGAATCCTAACTGAAATGCTTGTGATGAGCCTGTCATTTGATAACCGGTTTGTGTTTATCTAACATCATGATTCTCTCCCCTTCCCAATGTGATGAAGCCTGTCATTTAATAACCTCTGTTTATGTGTGTCAAACATGATGATTATGTCTCCTCTCCCCCCTCCCTCCCCCACCCAGTCCCACCCTTTCAAAATAAAAGCCCCATGGATGAACTATTTAAACGTTGAGCTCAAAATTTGGCTTTTTTGTTGAAATAATGAATGCTCTTACTAATACTGCGACAACGACGACTACTGCTAATATTTCTAGTATTACTACTACTACAACTACTACTACTTCAACTTTTGCTGTTGCTACTATTACTACTACTGCTACTGCTATTACTGCTACCATGAATATTATTACTACCACTACTGCTATTACTACCACTACCACTACTATTATTACTTATACCACAACTGCTAATACTGATATTCCTGCTACTACCAGTACTAATAACCAGTACTACTACAGCTATTAGTACGACTGCTACTAGTACTACTACTACTACTGCTACTTCAAAAAATGTTCAGCTCTTTCAGGAGAGGGGTGATATGACTTCATATTTGTAATCTTTCAACTTTTTGAATTATGCTTTTTGCAACTTCTTTTTAATGGGTTTCTATGGAGAAGATTTCAAATCTTCTTAAAGTTCTTCAACTTTCAAATCCTTCAACTTCCTCATACTTTCAGCTACAGACACCATTTCAACTTTAAAATGTTGCCGCGTAATTCAGCTTCCCGATATCTTTTAAACTTTTTGAACTGCAGCAATTAAACTTTTATGATTGTTCAGCCCTTTTCTGACTTTATAATGGGTGTGTGTTGCGCAGCTTAGAGTGCATGATGTCACCGCTAGAGTGAAGAGCAGCTTGAGATTCTTGTGAAAAAAACATTTGTGTTTTGCCACTGTGTCCACAATCTTCACTCTTCATGCATAATTTCTGGATGTAAGAGTAGCTAATATTGTCCTTGTCGTAGAAAAATGACTGTGCAATCCCACAGATTTCCACATTTGACACAGAAGCCGTTAATTGAGAGGAAAACCAACTTTCTGCTCCATAGAGACCAATGTTAAATTTTGCTTCAAAAACATCTTCCACAGAACACGGTACCCCATTTGTAGATCGCCAATTAAGCCACATTTTTTACACTACAGACACAATTTGTATAGGATCTGTTCTTCAACTCATCCTCCCTCTCAATTATTAATATCGGAGCAATAGGAGGTACGGTTATGGGAGTTTTGAGGATTTGTTTGAGAGGCGTTTCCCTGTTTTATCTCCATGAAATGGCTTCAGGCACACAGGTGTTCGCGATTGAGCCAATTAGTGATGTTGATAAACACACAGACTCACAGACACACACACGCACATATACTCCTCTCTCTCTCTCTCTCTCTCTCTCTGTCTCTGTCTCTGTCTCTCTGTCTCTGTCTCTCTCTCTCTCTCTCTCTCTCTCTCTCTCTCTCTCTCTCTCTCTCTCTCTCTCTCTCTCTCTCTCTGTCTCTGTGTCTCTCATACAGTCATTCAGGTCTTAGGGATCTTTAGAAGTCTTTCCCCCCGCCTCCACCCCCCCCCCCACACACACACACGCCATTTTAAAATAAAAGCCCCACAGAATGAATCCTAACTGAAATGTTTGTGATGAGCCTGTCATTTAACCGGTTTGTGTTTATCTAACATTATGATTCTGTCTCCTCTCCCCTTCTCCCCCACACCCCATTTCAAAATAAAAGCCCCAGAGAGTGAATTCTAACTGAACTAACTGTCATATAATAACCTCTGTTTATGTGTGTCAAACATTATGATTATGTCTCCTCTCCCCCTCCCTCCCCCCCCACCCAGCCCCACCCTTTCAAAATAAAAGCCCCATGGATTAACTGTATGTAAATATTAAGCTCAAAATTCGGCTTTTTTGTTGAAATAATGAATGCTCTTACTAATACTGCGACACTACTACTGCTGCTAATATTTCTAGTATTACTACTGCTGCTACTACTTCTACTACAACTTTTGCTGTTGCTACTATTACTAGTGCTATTACTGCTACCATCAATATTATTACTACCACTACTGCTATTACTACCACTACTATTACATATACGACAACTGCTACTACTGCTATTCATGCTACTAAAAGTAGTAATACTACTACAGCTATTAGTACGACTGCTACTCGTACTACTACTGCTACTTCTTCTACTGCCATTACTATTACTACTACTTCTACTACTACTACTGTTATATTAAATACTACGACCAATACTACAGCTATTACTATGACGACTGATACTACGTAACCATTAGAATATCAAAATGTTTAGCTCTTTCAGGAGAGGGGTGATATGACTTTTCATAGGTGGACTCTTTAAACTTTTTGAATTATTAAGCTTTTTGCAATTTAAAAAAAATTGGATATCTATTTTCAGCAATGTTTTTGCAATTAATTTCAAATTTCAGCATTCCAACGCATTTTCAGCCGGAAATGCATTTTCTAGTTCTAAATACCATTGTATACCATAATGCCTCGATACCGCCCAAGCCTCCTGCACAGCTTGACAAAGTGCGGAGTGCGTGGTTTGATCGGGAGTTCCATTTCCTCACTAAATAATGAGTGGTGTGGCTTCTCCTCAGGCTCTCATCCTCCGCACACTGTTGAGAGTGCTACAATGAAGATTGAAGTATGAATTACACAGTCTGATGTATTGAATAAATGGTTCCGCAGTTCCCATACATCTTCATTATGAGCCCCTTATTGACTCAATGGTTGAAACATAATGGAAAGCCCTCCGTTTAAGAAATGGTGCTTGGAGAGACGGTGTGTTAGTGCTAGACTGATCCACCACTGCTCCGTGATTGATTATAGATTTCCCCATATTCTTTTTGCCACTCTAACATTTGGTATACAGTGAATGTGTGTGTGACAGTACCAAGGCTAACTGATAATAACAGTGAGGATGATTCGCTGTCATTGAGGGATGTGTGGGTGACTGGGTGACTTTCTCCATCTGACACACATGAAACATCAAGTACGACATACTGTAAGTCTGAAAGCATTAAACAGGCAAGCGATAACCGAGGGGCCTATTGTAAAGGCTTTGTTGCTGTGTCTATCGGCAAGTGCACTGTCTCGGCCAAAATGAGGTCTGGGTATCAAACCTACCAAAACACATTCTTCTAGTAGTGGCCCAGATGTGTCCATAACAGTGTCAGATTCACAGTTGTCACATTTTTTGATTAAATAGTTGCCAATTTTTGCCTTTTTTATTCAGGCCAAGTTCGTGTAAGCCTGCTTGTGTTTAGACAACATTTAACATTTGAGAACTTTGGCATCTTTTCTTGAATATGAATCAAACTGTCACTGGTACCTAGGGTTGGGTATCGTTTGGGTTTTTTCCGATACCGGTGCTAAAACAATACTTTTAAAACGATAACGGTGCCTAAACGGTGCCTGAATCTATACTTTTTTCTTCAAATTTAACAATATATTAACTGTTAAAATATACTATAAATATAAATAAATACAAAACACTTGGCTTCAAACTTTTTAACTTCAAACTATGAACAATATATTAACTGTTAACAGTTTACAGTATACTTAAATAAATATAGATAAAATAAATACAAAACACACACACTGTACACACACTACAGCTTCAAACTTCAGCAATTATTTTGCAGAAATATGAGCATATTTGCCTTCTCTTGCAAAATAAGACCTCTCCTGACTCATTTTATTTCATTTAACCAGTTGGTGGCGCTAATGCGCCAATTCGTTGTTTGGCAACCGCCACTACACCTCAAAGAAGAAGAAGAAGAACGTTTTGCGTGCCTGTGTTGTGCTTATGAGCGGCAGCGCTAAGTACCCGGATGTCGATGGAGGAAGTCAGTAGCCTGCCAGCCGTTTGACAGATCTCGTTCTTTGTTTTTTTCAATAAATCATGGCCGAAGCTTCGTCAGAATGATGGAGGGGTTTGTTTCTAAGCGCGCACGGCTCGTCCGGTTGTAATAATAATGAGTGAGGAGCGGAGGACCGACGCTATTGTTAGCATCATTATATGGCTCATGTTAGCCATATAATGGAAAGGGAGGAGCATAGACTGTATAAAAGAAGTGGACGTATAGTCATCGTGACGTCACCCATTAGTTCGTGGACTGCCGTTATGAGTTCGCCATCGCCATGTTGTTTTTCTTGCATCCAATGGAACAGATGTGACCATATTTGGAATGAGAAGGAGTGACGTAGAGATTAGGGGTGGGGGACAAAATCGATACAGCATAGTATCGCGATATTTTGCGTGCCGATATTATATCGGTACATGGACGCCAAGTATCGATTTTTTTTATTTTAGAAACTATAAAAAAATTTTTTTTCATTTTTAAAATGAAATCAAAGATGGTGCTGAGTTGTTTTCTGGTGAGGTCAGCAAAGGTTCTGGGTCAGCATGATTGGTAGGAAGTTGGTCAAAACAAAGAGTCTGGCCTCACAACAGGGTTAAATCTGCCAACAGTAGCCGGCTCATGGGGAGAGTGCAGCGCATCACTGTCTCTCTGCCCTCGACGTCCATGCATCACAAGTTATACTGAGTTATATAACTCTAATATCCGACTTATATAAGTTATAGTTCATATACTGAGTCCACACGTTTGCATTTAGTTAAGTTGGACTATGTAGTAATACAAACAGTTCAGTTTGTCAGGTTCATGCAACATTTATGACATTGTTGGTCAGTCTGTCTGCTTGACAATCATATTCTGCTGCAATAAAAATGATTGAAGTGAGATGAACAGACTGAAAACTTTATCTTATTAGATAAAACATGTTGACACAGTTTTCCTTTGGGGACATCATTTGAAGTGGAAAAAAGTATTAAATCGCAATATATGTTATCACAATACTCAGAGTATTGTGAAAGTATCGTGATATATCGCAGTATCGTGATATATCGAAGTATCGCGATAATATCGTATCGCGAGATCTCTGGCGATTCCCACCCCTAGTAGAGATGCCGTATACGGCTCCGGTATCTTCCTGTCAATCACCGTGTAGCCCCGCCCTAAAGCATCCCCTGCTTTATGGTCTGTTTGACTCTAAATGGACCATAATGTACTGTACATGCTGTATTGAAGAAGACTTGAAACTAGAGATTGAGACCATAAACTCATGTTTACAATGTTTACTGAGGTAATAAATCAAGAGAGAAGTAGAGTCATTTTCTCATAGACTTCTATACAACCAGAGGAGTCGCCCCCTGGTGGACACTAGAGAGAATGCAGCTTTAAGACACTTCCTCATTGGCATCACTCAGCAGAACTGGAGGTTGCCGCCTGGAGCGAGGGGTATTCAGTTGATTGCAACCTCACCGCTAGATGCCACTAAATCCTACACCATGTCAACATTCCTGGACTTGGACATAGAATGACAGCCTCAGTTGAACTACAGTTAAGGGAACAAATCTTCTATGATCTATTACATCATAGAAATGTGTTTATAAAGTCACATATACTGTTCTGCTAATTGTCAGCTAATCAGCTGCTCGCTGTTGTAAAACAAATCAGAACACTAAGATATAGAAAGGAGTCAATATGAAACGGCACTCGTATAGAAGGAAAAAGCTCACATTTGATTCCAGTTGGATGCTGGATGTGTAGATCTGAAGAATCCCAGCCTTGCTGGTGAATCTGCATCCTCATCAGAGAAACACTAAGAGAAATATATTCATAAGAATTTTTTTGCAGCTGGGCACTGATTCCTTAGATGAGTTGTTGATCCTCACAATGCAGCAAGAACGCACTTGAATGGCAGAAAGCTTCGGCGTCAGATCTGCGTGGCCTAATGGCTCTCTGATAATAAATACAAGTGTGTCAGTGTGTGCAGAGCGGAGGTATATCCATCGTTACTTACATAACCCCAGAGTACAGCGGGAATAGAGCTGTAGCAACCAATTCTGCCTTCATTAAGCATTGTCGAGTTACATAAGGAAAAGGAGATGTGAATATATTGATGCGCCATGCCAGTCATTCTGCTTCTGACTGTTTATGGAGAACAGGGAGCAGGAGGAGCAACCCAATTATCCCTCAGCTGCTAACATGAGAAACAGGAACCGGTGGATCCAGTGAGAAGCGAACAGTCGCACGATGAGAGTAGATGTAGTGTGAGAGGTACACCAGACATGGAGTGTCGCGAGTCATCACAGCGTGAGTCGCGTCTCACAGTTCACGTAGAGCGACGAAATGCTACGTTATAGCTTTGTTGTCTCATCAGGGATCCGCGGTTATGTTTATTTATTTCATCAAGCAGCCATTTATGTTTTGCGGATGCTCACACTGTCCGAACAATTAGTATTCCTCTGTTGAAGACCCCCCCACCCCTCCCTCAAATGAAGGCACCATGGCCTGAACTGTTTGGTCGATGTTGTAGCCGCCCCAGATGTCGCCACTGCTCGTAATTAATGTGGATTAACGTGAAACGCACAGAATGCTAATGTTATCTCCATCTTGCTGCTGATGGCCAGACAATTTAATTGCTGTGGAGAAAAAAAAGAAAGTATAAAAATGTAATTTCATATTTATCATAATAGCCTCTGGCAGTGAGAAGGGGGGAGAGAAAAAAAACGGAAACACAGTTTTACCCGCCCTTTGCCCTCGTTAGAACTCTCTCGGCTGCTCCTGCGTCTCCTGATTATGAACAGAGGCTACCTTGGCACACAACTTCATTAAAATCGATTTAAATCAACTTCAACGGCGAACTGCTCCTTCTTGCAGCATGTACGAACAGAAGTCTCTGGGAACATCATTAGAGCGTAGGATTGTGTGTGTGTGTGTGTGTGTGGTACTTCCTCTAAGTTTGGATGACAAGCTCCTTCACAAGTGTCAACACCCCCAACCAATTGCGTCCGTGTTACTGTAATGTGCCTGACAGGCTGAACGACTGCTTTGCCTCTGCCTTGATCCAGTTGTTTTCCTCCCGAGTTGGGCTGGTGTGTTCGCACTACAAAGTGGCCCTGGTTGCCCTGAAGGTAGACCCACCGTCTTGGTCCCGGTAAATATGTCACCCACGGGGAGAGGCCTTCAGATGACGCCACAGAACCTCGCCCCGCTAAAACCCCCCCATTAACGGGGAAGCGATCCTCTGAACTTTGCTCAGCCTCCGCACTTCCCTCTAAACGTGTGTTTTTGCCGAGAAATGATGCATTAGATGTGATGCCGCCTTATTTGAGCTCCTTCTCTCCACTGATGCAGAGGTGCAGTGTCAGGCAGTAATGCGCGCTAACTCAAAGTCCAATGTGGTTTGACTGGAGGCTAAAAGCTCACTGGGGGGGCACTTTGAAATGAATGTGTCAGAGATCTGTCATGCACAACAAATATGCCACACATATTGAAGTAGTTCCTTCTGTAATGCCCTGTGTAGGAGTTAAGGATGTTTTTGTGAATTGGTAATGAGTGCCTGCTTGTTTGCATGCTCTAAAAATGGTCGACAACGACTTATAGTGGCGAGGTCAGTGTGTCATACACATGTGTGGTGTATTTGATAACTGACTAATCTATTTGACAATTTATAGTTGAAGCTATTTTTCATTTAAAATTGGCAGCCCCTCAAATATGGAGATTTCCTTCTTTTCTCCATTTATCACATTAAACCGAATATCTTTGGGATTTGTACAGACCAAACAAGACATTTGTCCCTTGCGCCTCACTAGAGACATTTTGGCTTTTTTAATTTTCCAATAATTTTTGCTGTGTTGATGCAAATGGCATATATTTCATTGATGTTTGATCACAGGGCCATTACAGTACAACTTCCTGCATTCTCTTGCTTCAAAATGATACTTTTTACTTTTATTTTCCACCACATTGAGCTATTCTCCTGGTTTCCTGAACAAAAAAACAACCAAAAAACATTAAAAATCAATGTTGTTGCGAATCACAAACGTATCTCAGACTGTGAAAAAATGAAATAAAATCCGTAGCATTAAATACACAGGAATATCTTTTTAATCTTCCTCATAAAAAAACAATTTATGTAAACTAACGTCATATAAAGGGTTAAAATTCTGAAAAGGAATGATTAGTGATGATTCAAAGTTGATTGGTAAAAGATTTAACCTCCTGAAAGTGGAAAAGTACATTGATCATTTACCGGTAATGGCAGTTTCTTTGATGCAGACATTTTTATCCTAAGACATCAGAGCAACTTTTAAAAGGAAGCATTTTATAGACCAAACTATTAATGATTTATCTTGAAAATAATTGGCAGATTAATCAACAATATAAATTATAGTTGCAGCCCTAATTACAATAGTTATTTTTGGTAAATTAAACTTCAGGACTATGGCTTCCTTGATGAACTTAATGCTGAGTTCAGCCGGCTAAAACCTTTCATCTCCGACAGCTTGTTAGAATAAGCCCGTTTGCATGGCCATATCCAGATTTGCACTCTTTCAAATAGCAATTTTTGATTAAAAATGTTAAGTCTTTTTGTAATTGATTATATCTAACGTGGTTCTGTTTTTGCAGATCTCTGCTGGTCCATCTGGAGAATGGCTACTTCGGCCGAGGCTTTGACCAGATGTGTCCACATCTGCACCACTACAACACGTATATGGACAACATCTACAACGGCAGCAGGGTACTCGGGGTAGGAACACAGTATTTCCACGTGGTTACCACACCTCTGCATCAAACTCTCGTGTAGCACTGATGAGCCCTTCACACGATGTTATTACATGTGATGTGATTAAGCCATACTTAATACACAGACATGAGATTTACCTCAATGTTTTTCATCTCAATATCAGAAGAAATCGAATTAGCCTGTCCCCCAAATTGTTGGACTATAAATATTGTATTTTCTTTAAATATTGTAAAATGACACCCTCACATGAATCCCATCCTGATACTGTCGATTTATCTGATCAGTGACAATGATGCCGGTGGAGCGGTACAGAGGTGTCTCTGTTTATTGGAGCGACCAGCAGCAATGTCCTGTTGCTAGCTTTGCACCACAGCAGCAAAAATAATAATGTCTGAATTAAGAAGAAGGTTTCTGCAAAACATTGACGAATTGCATTGATTACGGACCAAGCCCTGCGAGTTTGCATTGATCCTCCTGCAGATTGACATCCATTATAATTGAGTGAACAGGGAAGTGTGTTGTGGTGACAGGTGTGCTGGTTTACTCAGGTAACTGGTGATCAGTCTTCTTATGAGAGTAACCTTTGACCCACATTAGCCTGATTATTTTTCCCAATCAGATTACATATCAAACATGTCTGCAAGGTGTACTGAAGACGTATTCTGAAAATATTAATGACCACCATGCAATATCATATGCAAATATAGGGCTGCGTAATAATTAAGTTTTATTTTTAATGGACTTTCACTGGAATCGCACTGCGATGATATGATCTTATCATGCAATTATAAACTAACAATACTTCTGTTTTTGTTTTACATCCATGAAGAGTTTGGTCTCGCGTAGTGTAACAGTGGAGCACAGTTTATTGCATTGAAATGTGTGTCTCTTACATCCGATTGTACACAGCACAACTTAGTGAAATACAGCCTCTGCATTCAACCATCCTAAGCACTGAGCAGCAGTGGGCTGGGAAGTGCCGGGAGAGCAACTTGGGATTCAGTGTCTCGCTCAGGGACTCTTGGACATACAGACAGGAGGAGCCGGGGATCAAATTGCCGACCTTGTCATTATAGTAGTGGTGTTAATAAACGTTAATTGACAATAAGAATTTTGACCGATTTTAATTCTATCAGTTAAAGAAATATTAATAACAAAGCTGAGCTGAAGTCGGAGGAGCAGTTTGTCACTGAAATGAGAATAGGTCCATCTTAAAGGGAAGACCCAACCCCTTTTATGTGGATGTCCAATCAGTGCTCATGGTAAACGTAGTCCAAAGACGAAATTAATTCCCAATGTGTGATCTATCGGCCGAGAAAGACAATCTCTCCTGCTATGGAGCCGTGCCGGCTGTGGCTACTTATACCAGGATGCATTGCGGTCAAGCTGCTATTTCGCTACGGCTGATGACTAAACAAAATCAACTCGCCAAACAAAAATATCTGTACACCTAAACCGAACCTTTTCAACTTAAGTTTCTCTCTTCCACAGAACTTAGACAGGGTTAATGGCCTTGTCCCTCATCGTAAGACACACTTCATTCAAACTAGCCAAACAAAATAAAACCAAACCCATCTTGGTTAGTCTGCACATGTACGAACTAGTCCAGGGGTCGGCAACCTTACTGTCCAAAGAGCCATTTTAAATAAAATGTGTCTGGATATCTTTGGTATCACAGCTTATACAGTTTTATATATAGTTATATTATATCTACAAAAACTATAGTTTGTTGTAGTTATGAAATTATAGAACAAGAATAAAGACAATTCTGCAGGTTTTACGATATGTAATTAAACACACTTTACCAACACAAAACAACAGAAAACCTAGCTCAGTCCAGAGCTCCATCACAAAACTACACAAACTAAAGTATTTCAGCCGGGCCGCTAGACAACGTACCGGTCTTAACTCTCTACCCCCTGGAGATGTTAGGGAGGAGCCAGCATGCTCTCCCTTGATCAGCTGTCCTGCTTCACCTTTATTCATCTCCCTGATGAGGAGATCAGCTTCAGGCGTGTCTCCTCCCACAGCTGATCCCAATGCTCTCCTGAGGGAGTGGGTGGAGCCCTCTGGCTGCAATGTACACGCCTCCAATTAACCATCATTTAGTGTGTGCGCCTTACACATTATTTAATTTAGTTTTGCCGAAACTTGAATAAATCCACTTGTTTGTAGGAGATTTGTTCACAGCAATATAAAATGGATATTAGAGGGAATTATGAGCTGGTAAACTTTTCTTGTTTTCAGCTCACCGGTATCTGATATTGCATGTTCAAGTGCAGCAATACCTTTGTAAGAGCAAGAGTCTACATGTCCAGTAGCTGTGTGGTTCAATACTAATCAGAGATGTCATGGCGACTGTATCACGTGCTGTCTTTCGGGGTTGCCAATGTACAAAATGCAGCGCCGTAATATTTGAGTTTCTACTCACAGTTGGCAACCTTCAACTCTAAATCTAAACCATCAGCTCTCTCAAGTGTCTGGTTTACACCCCACCCCACTCTGTCACTACTATACCGCTTCAACCTGATCAGTGATTCCTCTCACATTGTCCCCATCATTCTACTTACTGCCACCTGTCTGCTAACCATGTCCAGCTCTAGCTGCCACAGGCATAATGACCAGCTGAACAGCAACACACACGCACACACACACACACAGCTGGCATCTAAAGTCAAGTGGCATCTACTGATGTTTGTAAAGCCATGAAACCGGGTCGAGCTCTCCTCGGGTCTGTTTAAACACAGCAGCAGATGTTTATGTTGATGATTTATGGGAATGACGAGATACGTCTTTTTGACATCTGAATGTTGACATATACTCACGCCGACATGATGTGCAAATGCATATTTAATAGCATCTACATCTCTCCCCTTCCCCCCACCTTAATATGTTGGCAAATCCAGCATATTGAATGACAACAAATGATTTGGGGGTCTCGTCAGGTACAGTGTGCATCGAGAAAGTGACAGGAGATTCAGGGGTCGTAGCTTGGGACATGTGCACCACTGGTTGACAAGCTGCATGCAGAAAGCACATAATAGACAGCTCACAGTGAATGAGCTCCTGAGCACGAGGCACATGTACTCAGTTCATCAGCATGTTATGTTCTTGTTGATTAGTCAGTGTCATAAAACAAGGTGTAGTAGGTGATGTGTAGTCTGGACGGAGTAGTGTGGACAGGAGCATTGGGCTGTACACAGTATATTGAATTGAAAAGGGGAAATGCTATCTAAAGCTGTGTTTGGATGTGATTTCAGGAACAACCGAACTGCACCTCAGAAAATGTCACTTTGCCAAGCACAAAGCTGCCTCTTGTAAATGTGGTTTTGTGGACCTGAGAATAACTTCACAATGATGTGTGTTGTCTTAGATCCAGCTAAAGAAGAACAAGCCCTTCAGACGCTTTAAGAAGCTACAGGAAGCCCGACCAGAGTTCCACAACCATAAGCTGGAAGATCTACTCCAACTTCCCGTTCAGCGGATCGATCAGTAAGATTCCTGTTTTCTGTTTCAATGAAGAGGCCAGATGTTACATCAGAATCAGAACCATTCATTGCCACGGTATGTGGCTAAACTTTTTCTGTCACGCCCCACTTTGGAGGAAGAAAAATGTTCATGCCCCAACACAATTGTAACAAAATGGTCCATGTTGAACTTTTATTGAAATAACATTTTGACTCCTCCATCTGTGCTTTTTCAATGAATAGAATAAAGAAAATTGTCATCACTTTCAAGTAAGCCAGATTGCTCTGTCAGACAAAAACAAATACAATGTGCATTCGCTTTGTTAGAACAATGCAAAAAAAGTTCAATCTATGCAAAAAAGAACTAATATTTGGCAAAAAATAGCTTATTGTGGCTGCAATTCACCTGTTTTGCACTGAATATCTTTCCAAGATAATAACAATAAAGTGCAACCTGTGAAAAACTAAACAAAACAAGTTCAAATATTTGGCAATAAAGAGTTTTACACTGCATATCTTTTCAAAACAACAATAACGTGCAACCTGTGCAAAAAAAAAACTAAATGAGTGCAGATGTGTGTCACGCATACCTGGAGCATTTTATTTTAAATATGAGCTTTAAAATGTAGTATTCTAAAAGTAAAATAATAGCTGTGATTTAACTGCACATGGGACTGTTAGTCCACTGGCTGTGGTGATCACAGTGAACCGTGTAATAAGAGGACATGTGAGCCCTTGTTGCTGTAGTTCATCTCCTTGGAGCAGAGGCTGCATGTAGCATACCCTGAATATCAATGTGTTTAAAACTGTGACAGCAGGAAGCTGTACTCGTGTCTGTTTAGACCTCCACCTTTATCCAAGGCCCAGCTCCACCTTTATCCAAGGCCCAGTTCCACCTTTATCCAGGCCCAGCTCCACCGTTATCCAAGGCCCAGCTCCGCCTTTATCCAAGGCCCAGCTCTGCCTTTATCCAGGCCCAGCTCCACCTTTATCCAGGCCCAGCTCCACCTTTATCCAGGCCCAGCTCCACCTTTATCCAAGGCCCAGCTCCGCCTTTATCCAAGGCCCAGCTCTGCCTTTATCCAGGCCCAGCTCCACCTTTATCCAGGCCCAGCTCCACCTTTATCCAAGGCCCAGCTCCGCCTTTATCCAAGGCCCAGCTCTGCCTTTATCCAGGCCCAGCTCCACCTTTATCCAGGCCCAGCTCCACCTTTATCCAGGCCCAGCTCCACCTTTATCCAAGGCCCAGCTCCACCTTTATCCAGGCCCAGCTCCACCTTTATCCAGGCCCAGCTCCGCCTTTATCCAGGCCCAGCTCCACCTTTATCCAAGGCCCAGCTCCACCTTTATCCAGGCCCAGCTCCGCCTTTATCCAGGCCCAGGGGCGCTGCATGTTTCATCGCGTTACGTTTTTTCCTTCTAAATCGTGATAATGACGAACATTAACAGTCCACGAAGTTCCGCATTCAGTGGACGTTAATTTAACCCAGCAAGTGTGAACGGTAACGGAACATAACGGAACTCAAACTTTAACGGAGGGAAAGACGGTGTAGACATCGTCACGGCACATCAAAGATGTTTTATTTATTCATTTTTTTTCCGGGTTCAGAGGTCACAGCCTGTTGTCAACTATGTGAGTGCAGTCCACTAAAAACATTATATTTCCCACAATTTAAGCTTCTGCATTTTCCAAATGCACTAGTATTATTCAAACGTATTGTTCGGTTCGGTTTAAAACGAATACGTGTATTATTAAACTCCGAGAAACAAATAACCGTAGCTGTGGCACCATCCTGAGGTTATAAGGTGGTATTTCAGCTGCAAGACAGCACTGAAGGCCTGGGTATAAAATGCATGGCCCGCCACTGCATTGGAGAAACCAGCAAGTAAATCAGTAACAGTGCTGTTAATGCAAGCAGGAATAGTTCAGAAAGCTGTGAACCCTTTCTAGTTGCAGCATTATGAAAAATGTGGGAAGGAATGATATCGTGCCTCAGAGGGTATGATACATCAATACAACTCTAAACCGTCACTGTTATTTCTATAAAGCTCATAAAACCTCAGAGGAACAACTGGGCTCACATGTTTCCAGCATTTGTCACAAAGCGAGTGTTTGTGGCGGTTCTACGGTGGTGCTGTTCCACCATCAAGAGGACTGCTGGAGATGGGTCACAGATTTCACACTTGACTCCTGTTTTTGCTGTTTCGTTGTTTTCTTCTCACAAGTCATCAGCTGCACTGCACAATGTATAGTCTCTGTGACAGATGTAATTATTATTATTTGATGTAGCTCCCATTTAAGTACTCAGACTGTCCAGAAACTGTCAGTCTCTTTTGTTAAGCACGAGTTTTTGTTGGCTGTAATTTCATGCGGTCTTGATCTCGCTTGTTAATTAGTGGAATGAAGAGAAATAAGCTGAAACGTGCTTTCCAATGCAGCAGATATCTGACAGTGGTTTATCAAGCTGCTTGCTTTCTATCTTAATTAGGCCCCTCTCATGTTCTCATCCCTCCAGATGTACTGATGAGCACCCTAAATGTTCCGTCCATCCATCGGGGTACAAAGAGGTTGTCTCTGAGATGAACTGACCCTTCACCTTAACATCTGAGACACTGCTGTGTATCTCATGTATGTTTACTTTCTCCTCTATAACAAAGGACCGCCTCCCTTTAGTGTCTCACTCTACCTTCACTTCACGGATAACGGGGAACTCCGAAATGCACTATTCCAAGCTTTGTAAAATGATTGTGATGCACCAATTCAACCTTTTCTAGCCCGATACAATTCATCATGTAAGGTAGTGATGTCACAAGAACCGATACTTTAAGACCAAGTTAATGTTAAATTTCTGAAAACGTGATAGTACTTGTTTTTCTACAGCACCTCTGATACCATAAGTACAGGGGCAGGACTCCAGACTGACAGTGTCTAGAATCCGTAAGAACAGTAAACTCACTATCAACGCTTCCCCAATCGTCCCTCTAGTAATGCTAAATTCTGAACAATCGCAAGAGGAAACCTAGGTAACATCAGCCATCAGCAGCTGGTGGGCAGCAGTCTTCCTGTCAATATACCTCATGAATAATATCACAATATTTTTAAGCTTTGCCCGTACAAATGTTTGTATATACAGTATATGTATGTGTGTATATACATATACTGTATATGTTTATATACAATAAGATGGAACTTTATTAATCCTGAAGCAAATTCTGATGCCAGTGTCATCAAAGATTACAACGGAAGAATAGCAAAAAACAATAAAATATGACTATATATGAACAATAGAATAACAATTATTAAGTGTAAGCTAAATAATACTGACACCATTGCAAAGTAGAACACAATAGCAATAAGAGGAAGGGAAAGAAATTACAAAATTCAACTAAAATGGGAAAAGAAAACGAGTGACAAGAGTAAAATACAAAGTGTAGAAGAAGTAATACTAACATCAGTGCTTAATAGAGACTAAAGAGGAAGATAATATTGAGATAGATACTGTCAATGATATTGAAAAAGTAGTAGAAAGTTATATTGCACATGAAATTGAAATGTACTATTGCACGATGCTGACAAAAGTAACATATTGTCTCTAAAGTAACATCACTGTTTGATTTAACCCGTTGATGTTCATGAGCAGTGAGTGCATTTGATATGTTACTCACCCTCTCTTGGTCATTGAAAATGTCTTGGGAATATTTTGGACAAGAGTGGGAGGCCTGTTTACTTTTGATGCAACCAATAGGGGACATGAGAGTACCCTCGTTCTCTCACATGAGCATGCTGACCACCGTATCCGTGTCTGACACATAATCAGTGGGCCTCATTCTCTCAGCTCAGCCCTCTCTCGCTCAGTCTCTCTCTTCACACTTCCCATCATCATCATTGATTCGTCTGTCGTTCTCGGTGAAACTCGGGCGACTCGAGGGATGTGTCTTAATTGTATGATGATTTTAAGTGGCACGGCCAGATAATCATCCGCGGCTGGTGCCTTACCTTGCTCCGGCTCTGTGGCTGGGAATAGCGGGGGAAACTGTTGTCACTTATCGCCATTCAAGGATGATGGATGGCGAGCAGGGCCCGGAGTGTGTATACTTATGTTGCTGCTGGGGGAGGAATAAAATCATTGCCTTTATTAAGTGGCATTCACTGGAGCAGGCTGGAGCGCTCGTCGGCGTCCTCCCCACTGAGATCACCATTATGACAGTGATGGGGTCTCCAGTTGATTGTGGCAGTGAATAGCAGCCCTTTCTGCCTGTATTGGCCGTGTCTGTGTCGATAATAGAGATGACGCTCTCATAGAGATGGCGGCGCTCGGAGGCCTTGGGATATATTCGCTCTAAGCTGAGCACCATTAAGTACAACAAGGGAATGGCCCAGTGGTCGGCCCACTGTAGAGACAGCATGCTCCATGTAAAGGCCGTACAGCTCCAAAGGTCTTGGGGGTCATTGTCATACTTGCTAAGCATTGAGAAGTGTGTAGCTGCACTGGCCATGCTTGATTTAGTCTTTCAATTGTCAAGGTGGGATTTCAAATTGACTGCTTTATGTGCTCAGGTAGTTCCATCATCTCCAGCAGCTGAACACAGGGAGGTTCTCCAACACAAGGTCACAGCATTGATTCATTTCTTTAGAAATAATTCTGAAAATCCGAGCCTTACATCGCGCTCTTCTCTGCGGTCTGAGTGCCGAGTTGTATTTCCGTTCATAATTTGCGTCTCATTGTCTGCGTGTCAATTGACCCTGTGGTTCACTGCCGAGTTTGAAGTGAGGCTCGCAATGAAACAAAGTGCCTCGATTATGCTGTGAGACGGGGTTTGTTGTGAATCATCAGTTGATTCTTTTGATCCTGAACACTTCATAGCTGAGAAGAGAAGTTCAAGATTTGGATGACTGAATATGAGCTCCTCATAACCAACTGACCCAGACAAACTTTAACCATTCCTATTTGTAACGAAATCAGTGTAAATAAGTCGATTTTAATTACGAGCTGAAACTTTTTACAGATTTATTTTAAATCGTCACGTCATGTGTCTCATGTTGTACCTTGTAAGTGTGCGCGCCTTTGATTATCACCTGTAATGTGAAAGCATCAATATATTAAGTGGATTTATTAAGGAGAACTCAATAGCGCGCTCACTCTTTGTTTCATTGACCGAGACATGAGTCCATACAGTGTTCTAGAACTACCAGTGTCAGAAGGATGACACCGACCCAGGAACCCAGGTTAATCCTCCTTTAGGGACTGGTTCAAAGGTTACTCAAGACTCACGACTGTTATTTGTTTGGCAGAAGACATCATTTGAAAAAAGTCACAGTTTTATCATGGAAACGGTAACCTGGGCTAAGTCAAACTAATTGTAGCGAGATATCGTGCTGCTCTGCCCCCTTTTTCCACCATCCTTCTCCATTTTGGTAACACTTACCAGTTAGCTGAGTTTTTTGAGTCAAGACTTTTTAAAAGGTTTATCACCTGGCGTCCTGTATTCCTGGGCTGTTCTGTGAACCACAAGTCAGAGGCCTGTCGACTGATGATTGCAGTCATTAAGGTGTGTGAGGCAGACCTAATAACTAAACTCTGACTCTCGCACGGATTTAAGTCGACTCTTTGCAGCAGCGCACAGTAAAAAAGAAGCTGCAGTTTGACTGAAAAGTGTTTCCTAATGTCTACATTTACACAGAGTTCCTTTCTCTTTGAGTAAATCCTTGTTAGTCACCCTTTCAGAGAAAGATAAGACGCTCTTCACAATCACTGCATATTACATTTAATTGCTCAAGTTTGGACAGCGGACTATCTCTAGTCCTCTGTTTTTACCACGGATGTGCATTCCTTTCCTTTTTAAGCTATTAAAGTTGAGTAATTACCCACAAGCCCATGCCATGTTCACTAACCCGTGCAGAAGCCTGCCAGTACATCTTGTCTCTTAATTACAAATTTGAATTCTTAATGCATGTATGGGAAGCAAAATAATTAGACGGATTTCCTCCATCTCTCTTCTGTACTGACGTCTGTGCAAATGCTCAAATGACCTGACATGTCTGCCAGCAGAGAGTGAGAGAAAAGCCTGCATATCATCTGCATATTGTAAAGGAATTAGCAGATCCTGCTGCAGCGGCAGGCGGGCCCACCCCTCCACCAGCGCATGCTTTCCAGAGCTGCGTTCTTCATTCGAATATCTGAGCTGTCGTAAATATGGTTGAGATTACGTGATTCTCTCATTATCTTTTCTTTTCCTTGCTGCTAATGAGCGGGACAGGGCAGCTAAACGAGAGAGTTCCGTTTACATTATTTCACGTGTGCCGCCATGATACTCATTAGAGCGTTGCTTTTTGTTACACCATTGCTTTAATTGGATTTTCGTCTCCACGCCTTAATAAGAATGAGGGCATCCATTGCTAATCATGCCTGTAATGTGTTTGTTATTACAAGACAAGAAGCAGAAGAAGTGGAATTATTTCTCTTTTTAAGCGTCTCTTAATTGAAGGAGGCTTAATTGGGTCTTGTTAGGCTTCCGTTTCATTTCCGATGAGTAATGGACGACAAGAACAAGGCCCCCCTCCTCCTCCACCCACAGACCACCGCACACCCACCTGCTGCTGTGAACCCCAGCTCCTGTGATTCATGGTAATGCAGCTCACCCACACGCACACAGCTTAGTTTCAGGCCAAGCTTTCACAGTAACCTCATGGCCTGCCTTCTTCAGCAGATGGAGTGGCTCAGTTACCATGGTGATAGGTTGTGAACGTCCTCCCCGATCTCTCTCTTCGGCCACCCCCTGATTTCTGCTTGGTGACCTCTTCCCAGAGTGCTTTCGGTCTGGTGTTCACAGACAGCTGATGTTGTCAACAGCTGTCGCACGTGATGTCACGATGATGTCATACATCACTCCAGTCAGGTGGGGGGGTCCGGCAGAGATCTTAAGGTGTTGAATGGTTTGTGGTCAGTGCAGACCACAGACATCGAGCCACAGACAGCTGTGGCTCGATGTTTTTTTGAGTCGTGGTGGGACCAGCCATGTCTTGTGGCACATATCACTTGGCAAAAAGACTGCAACAACCGAACTTCCTGTTTCTTCACAATAACAGTTCTAGACAGTTATTTGAACTGAATTCACGGATCACTCATTGTCATTATGCGACACAGTGATGCAACACAAAATGCATTTTTAGCCATTTACAACACAAGAAAAACGTCTTAAAATATAAAACTCGACGGTCCACCTCCCCTCGTCCAACCTCTGTTTGGTTCACCCGTCAAGTGCAGTTTTATCCGGGATGCCACAACACGACGTCACTGACCTCCCGTCTCTGGGTTTGACTGAAGAATTATTCATCCATTTTATGTCTCTGCAGCAGAACATCAGGCAGCTAGTCGCAGGCTGTGCAGTGGAGAAGCCTCAGGTGCTAGCTGGGTTAGCTTAGCTTCCATTTGGGCTCTCCTCCCTCTCCTCCTGGGGCAGTTTGGTGGCGTCTGGTCCGGCGGCCGTGGACGGTCTCAAAGTCTGCTGCACTTAATCCCCACGCTTCCTTTTCATAATCAGCATTGCATATGTGTCTGTTGCACATATGCAGTAGTAGTAGTAGTGTCAGGGGCGACTGTGGCTAAGGGGATAGCAGGGCAGCCTTTCAATCAGAGGGTCGGCGGTTCAATCGATGTGTGCTTGAGCAAGACGCTTAACCCCAAAATTGCTCCCGTAGTTGTGCCTACGGTGTAAGAATGTGATAGACTCTGAATTGTAAGTCGCTTTGGATGAAAGTGTCTGCTAAATGACTGTAATGTAATGTCTGACCAAAATACCAAAAAAAGCAAAAAAGAAATGATTCATTTAAATTATTTTTTTAGAGTTTTTAAAGTGTTTTGTTTGGAATATGTATACTGAGCATCATTTAGTTATCACTACTGAGAATTTAACAAAACAAAAAAAACACCGGCTGACGATCTATTATCAGAATCATTATAACTGTTATAACTGCTGCTGTGTAAAGGGAATACTGCTGTTAAAAAGCACCTTATTCGTGTAAGTGTTTGCAAACCGAATGTTATTGCACTTTTGTTCATACAGCAGTACTTTAAAATAAAAGTGCGCAATACACTATATATATATATATATATTATTAAGACCTGAATGACTGTATGAGAGAGACACACAGCGAGATAGAGGGAGAGGAGTGTATGTGCGCGTGTGTCTGTGAGTCTGTGTGTTTATCAACATCACTAATTGGCTCAATCGCGAACAGCTGTGTGCCTGAAGCCATTTGAAAATATTCTCCATAGAGATCCCATTGAAAATAAAAAGCTTAATAATTCAAAAAGTTTAAAGGTTAGAAATATGAAAAGTCATAGCACCCCTCTGGTGAAAGAGCTGAACATTTTAATAGTTGAACGGTTTCTGTAGCTTAAAATATGAAGGAGAAGAAGAGGTGGGACGGAAGAAATAGAAGTTGAATAAAGATTCGAAGAACAATAGTTGGAATGCTAAACAGCATTCCAACAATTACTTGTTGATGAAGTCTTCACAATTTCGTGGAGTCAGCAAGTTTCCAGGTGCAGCTTGAAGACCCACCATTGTGTTCTGTTCTCTACACGCAGCCTACACACACAGTCGCACTACACTGTTGTCACTGCAACACATGTCCCATCCCACTCATGCCACCACATGGCCGGCAGCAGGTCTTCTCGTGTCACTAATAGCCCCTCTCATTGGCACCACCATGTCTCTACAACCAGCCCAGACTGCACAGAGAGGGCAAAGGCAGACAGTGGAAATCAATGTCAATTGTCAATGCACTTCGCTTCAATGCAAGGTCACATCATCCTAGTAAAAAGGATCAAGATTTCCGAGGAAGCTGACACTCTTCACAACTGTTACTTTAGATGGAAACTGAAATTAGGACGATGAGTTCCTTAATTTCATCATAAACAGTTTTCTAAACAGATTTTTTTTGTTTTTAGTAGGTGTATTATTATTAAGGGAATAGAGAATTGTCTATTGTCATATTGCAAACAAAATGTGACCTTGCCAATTTGAATATTTTGGTTTTACACCAAGGCGAGCCCATACAGGCATTTTGCAAGCTTTGCATGATAGTACCGGTGAAGGACTCTCAAACCACCAACCTACGCGTACATCTCTGTGGCCGCTACCCTGCTGGGGCCGATCAGCTGGAACCAAGAGGAGCTGGGGTTAGCAAGGATCAATGTCGGTCATCTATCGGCAGAGCTTTGGCAAGAAGCACCAAGTACAAACAAAGCAGTGAAAGACGGGCTCAGTCCACAACAGCTGTCTCCAAGTATATTGCGAAGGAGATTTTTCAGAGCAAGTACAAGTACTAACATTTGAGTACTTGCCGAGGAGAATAGTGCTGGTCCACCTTAAAGGTCAGCCTACCTTAAGTGCCCCGGAGCAGGCTAATCCCCGAACACCCAAAGACTATTTTGAAGGTTTTGGTTCAGAAGAGGCTAATTGTGGAATAAACGTTATTTTTTTGGATTTCTGACACAATATAGTGAAGCTAAACGCTGTCACACGATGACTCTGCAGTGAGGCTGACAGAGCAGATGTGGAAGAACCGAAATACTGACCAATCAGGGCAGACTGGGCTTTTACAAGAACAGACTTTTCACACAGAGGGTCAATATAGCTGTATGCGGGCTGACAGAAGGGAAACATTGAAGTATATAAAAATGATTGAGGAACCAAAAACGATGTCTCCTGTAAATGTGACACAATAGCTCTTCAATGAACTTCAATGCTAAAGTAAAAGCAGTTCACATCTCGTCATGTTACAGCTGTATCTGTCAGAGATCGTCTCATCAACATTACTTCAAAGCACGACCTGCTCTTTCCATCGGCATCAATCAGGAGCTTAGGTCACTACGTTTTCTGCTTTGAGGTGCATTTAGTAATAACCTGACTCACCAGGTGGTTCGTTACGGCCATCTGAGAGGCAGTCATTGGAAAGCATTTTAAACTAGAAAATGCATTTCCTGCTAAAAATGCATTGGAATGCTGAAAGCTGAAATGAATCTCAAAAACATTGCTGAAAATAGATATCAAATTTTAAAAAAATTGCAAAAAGCTTAATAATTCAAAAAGTTGAAAGATTACAAATATGAAGTCATATCACCCCTCCTGAAAGAGCTGAACATTTTGATATTCGAACGGTTTCTGTAGCTTAAAAGAATTCCAGCGGCAGTGATATTTGTTGTAGTAGAAGTATTATTAGCAGTATAAGTATTCGTAGCATTTGAATAAGTACTAGTTGTAGCAGTAGTGATATTTGTAGTAGCAGTAGTATTCGAAGTTGTAGTCGAAGTATTGGTAATTAGAAGAAGTAGTAGTAGTAGTAGTAATAGTAAAGTCAGTTTTTGAAGTAGCAGTAGTAGTAGTAGTATTAGTACTGGTAGTAGCAGGAATAGCAGTATTAGCAGTTGTGGTATAAGTAATAATAGTAGTGGTAGTAGTAATAGTAGCAAAAGTTGAAGTAGTAGTAGTAATACTAGAAATATTAGCAGTAGTAGTAGTTGTCGCAGTATTAGTAAGAGCATTCATTGTTTCAACAAAAAAGCCAAATTTTGAGCTAAACGTTTAAATACAGTTAATCCATGAGGCTTTTATTTTGAAAGGGTGGGGCTGGGTGGGGGAGAGGAGACATAATCATAATGTTTGACACACATAAACAGAGGTTATTAAATGACAGGCTTCATCACAAGCAGTTCAGTTAGAATTCACTCTCTGGGGCTTTTATTTTGAAATGGGGTGTGGGGGAGAAGGGGAGAGGAGACAGAATCATAATGTTAGATAAACACAAACCGGTTATTAAATGACAGGCTCATCACAAGCATTTCAGTTAGGATTCATTCTGTGGGGCTTTTATTTTACAATGGCGTGTGTGTGTGGGGGGGGGGGGGTGGAGGAGGGGGGAAAGACCTCTAAAGATCCCTAAGACCTGAATGACTGTATGAGAGACACAGAGAGAGAGAGGGAGAGGAGTGTATGTGCGCGTGTGTCTGTGAGTCTGTGTGTTTATCAACATCACTAATTGGCTCAATCGCGAACACCTGTGTGCCTGAAGCCATTTGAAAATATTCTCCATAGAGATCCCATTGAAAACAAAAAGCTCAATAATTCAAAAAGTTTAAAGGTTAGAAATATGAAAAGTCATAGCACCCCTCTGGGGAAAGAGCTGAACATTTTAATAGTTGAACGGTTTCTGTAGCTTAAAATATGAAGGAGAAGAAGAGGTGGGACGGAATAAATAGAAGTTGACTAAAGATTCGAAGAACAATAGTTGGGGCAGGAACTGTGCAAAATATACTTGGCAGGTGATTGGATGAAACGTATGTCAATCAAAGTGTTGCCGATGCCAGTCAGGAGAAAAGTCTTCTGCTCTTCTTTCAAAGACGTCAAATTCTGATATCACTGATGCTGTTGCAGCATCTACTTTCACCTCTTCAGGAGCCGCCATTGTTGTTAGAACGAACAGTCGCCTCTCCGTGTCGTCTCACACACACCTAAGCCACGCCCCCTGGCAGCCGATTGGTCCGTGCTTTGGCTTACAAACGCATTACTCGAAGCCTGACAAGATGGATTTTTGTGCGACGCGTGATCCCACGATTCTCGTGTGACATCGTGAGAGTCCAGTTAATTTAAGTATGGCACCACTCACTGTTGTCCTGCATGCAGTCTGCGATGACAGAGAATGATCCGTTCAACAGTGGCTGTGATTCTGATGGTGGTTGTTGGGCGACACGTGTAACGTCGGGTGGAAATGAAAAGTGCTTGTTGTTCCAGTGAATACTTTTTCCATTGATATTTGTCGATGGTGAGCGCACCGTGACCTTGTTTATTTTCTGTTTTCTCGCAGGTATAAACATTTCCTACAGGACCTGACTGCCAACACGAGTCCAGACAACCCGGAGTTTCATCAGCTTTCAAGTACGTGTCTTTTCTCATCGTGCCGCTGCCTCAATAATCATTTTCCTGCATTTCAATCTGTAGGTTAACCCCTGAGTGCTTTTAAAGTGGAGCAATGCGTCTGGAGCCGCACGCTCAAATTTGCACACGTGTGAAGCTGGGGTTTGTTGTTGTTGTCGTCACCTCCTCCTCTTCCAATCTGTCAGGAAATGTTGGGGTTTGTCAGCGACGGCAACCTAACAGCAAGTGATGAGCGCATGGCGATGTGCTCGCATCACTAGTCACAAAGACTTTTGGCTCACTCGCCGTGGAACTCGTCCTATCTGCGACAAGCAGTTTGGAACACAGGATAGTTAAGTAGAGCTGTAGAATTATAGAATGTAAGGCCAGTCCTCTGACAGCAGGGAACAAACAACCTGTGAAGACTTTCATCTCAGCAGTCAGACTCCATTGTAATGAAAGACAGCCCTCATTATCTTCATTTGAGGAACAAAGGGAAGTGCTCGCTTTCCCTTTCATTCCTCATTTGTTGTTTTTGTCACCACAGCGCTTAGCTAGCGGAGAAAACCAACGCGAGTCAAAGCTCAATATGCGTGTAAGTTCTAGTTTGATGTGGATTTTGACATAATTAATTGGCAGCGGATCAAAGGATATTAAGCGGCAGCTATATTAATAAATAATATCTTCCAGCATCAACACGAATCACGATAATGACTCATTTCAATCGTCAAATAAACAGCGGATCTGACTCGAGTGCGAATGTACACAAGGAATTATTTATGTGTATCAATTAAAATCTTATTGCTGCTGCGCTGCCTTTGCTTACAAATTAAAACAGCCCCTGACTCTAAGATGAAGGTACATATCTAAATGTGCTCCACCAGCCCCTCTTCCTCTTCTCATTAGGAGATCCTTTTTTAAACTGTGTGTGTGCGTGTGCGTGCGTGCGTGCGTGTGTGTGTGTGTGTGTGTGTGTGAGAGAGAGAGAGAGAGAGAGAAAACGGCCTGGTTGTATTGTAAAGGGAATTATTTAAAAAAGAAATTCCAGACAAATCACATTGTATATGATTAAGCAAACGAGCAGATAGAATCACAAGAGGCTTTGTTGTTGTTTTCTCCTGTTGTGCTGCTGTGTGTCAGTTTGCTCCTTTTTTTTGCCTGGCAGTGCAGTCAGCCAGACTTAATTGTTGTAATTGCAGTGCTTCAGGAGTTTTCATCAGCGCTGCGTTAACAACCCTCTGACGCCTGCCTCCGCTGTAGGAGCGCTGACCAAGTCTGAGCTGATGCAACTCTCCAACTCTTGTCAGAGGTTGAACAATGAAAGTTAACAGTTATCCCGCCATCAAGTCAAGCACCGTCTAAATAGTGAATAAATGGAGTAAAGACTTCTTCAGAATGTCGAATGGGCCGGATGTATTATTAATGCCTCGGCCAGAACTCAGCCCAACAACACTGTAATTAGGAGTTGTTGTTTTTCTAAAGCAGGCAATGGAAAGAATTCCAAACACGTACAACAAAGGGAAAAAAGTCTACACGGATGCCTTGTTTGGTTTACATTGTAATACTTGTGAAGTTAAGCGAGCCAATTAGGCCCAGATTATTAGTGTAGACAAGTCGCCCTGAGGATCAAGTTCATTCCAGTGCTCGGAACAGAAGCGGGAAAAGTTGAGCTTGAAATGACCGTAGAATTCGTCTGTTTGTTGTTATTTTGTACGCCTTAATGACGTCGTTCTAAATGTTTACAGCAATTATTATGGCTGCAACACAGTAATTGGATGCAACTGTCTATTTTGATGATTTGCCTATTTGTTGTGATTGTAAAGGTTTGTATAAAAAAGTGTGAAAGACTTCTTCACATGCAGAAACTGTACGTGTGGCAGAATACGGTTAGTGTGTTAACAGATTGGTTTACATTGAAAGTGGTTGGTTGTGATATTGTGGAGTAGAGCAGAGCAGGGTGTTGTTCTTCAGGATGGAATACTGGCTCAACTGTCCATAGGGACAGAAAACTGTCACGTCCTGAAAGGTGGTACCGACGTGGTCCGATTTGTCTTCTGTGTGTTGTTGGATCAGATATTTCTGAATCAACACCATCGTTTTGTTCATTATGTTCGGGTAACATTGAAACCAGGTGCATTGTTTGAAGGCTGTTTCAATGTTTCAGATACGCATGTAATCAACATTTAACATCATTAATACAAATAATGTAAATTAAAAGTTTCCGTGAAAATATATATATATATATGTATATATACTACTGCTCAAAAGTCTGGGGTCACCAGTTATGTTACACTGATGTTTCCTTCAATAACAATTCAAACTGAGACATAAAGAGCACCGCAAGGTGATTAAAACGTCCCCACAGTGCTGCATGATGGGGGAGAATTCAGTGTTTGTCCACATAAAAACCTTTTATTATAAAAGACAGTTAAAAAAAATAGAGAGCCAAAATAGAGAGCCGTCCTCTCGGACGTCTGAATCCAGCTTTTGTGGCAAGCAACACCAAACCTTTCCACCTCTGCTCCTAACTGGGTTTATTTAACAGAATGAGCTGTGCTTATTGGGGGCATGCTGCTGTTTGCATCTAATTACAGCCTGACAGCACGGCCAGTGGATTATGGGCTACAAGGGCCGCTATGTGGTGGAGACCTTCATCCCTTTCATTAATAAGGCGGTGTTAAGGCGTCCTAACACACACATTGAAACACAGCCGACCCATTAAGCAGACCATCGGGTCCAATTAGGACTGTTTGGATATTTTAATTTGCACAACTTAGTTCTTAGAGCTTAGAGCTCGCAAATGAAATCAAGCAAAATCAGGCTGCAGACTGCTGCACAGGTATTTAGTAGGATGCAATACCACATGTGGTTGCAGTTTCTTAGAATGTAAAAATGTGAATATAGGCCGACATGTCATAATTAAATCTTATTGAACTTTTAAATATTAATTAGCACCCAGTATAGATCATCTGTAGTCCACACAGTTTATTTAGAGAAAAGAGCATCAAGGGGGGGGGGGGGGGGGCTCAGAAAAGGGAGTATGTAGAAGGGGTGAAACTCAGCCAATCCCTGGTGTCTGCCAGTAGAAGTCACATGATAGTTTGTGCCCCTTTAGAATCAGAGTTACCATAGATTCTCACATAACAGCCAGTATTCAAATATTAGCTGGGGGCATGGCCATGAATATGGCAATATCAATACATATTGTTATATAGGAAGACCTCTTTAGAAATAATGTAAACAGACATGAATATCTGTTTTAAATACCAAGTGAAATGATCCATTATTCACAGTTAAATACCCGTCAGATCTGGGTACATCATTGATGCAGGATTCTCAGTTATTAGATGTCTAATATACCAGACACGTTATAGTACAACTCAGAAAGGAAGCATGTCCTCGTATGCAGGGTCAAACAAATGTGTGTGTGTGTGTGTTTCCTTCAGGGGCGGTGGCCGCGGTGAACGAGGTGTCCAAGCGTATCCAGAACAATACCCGGCGCCATGAGAACCACCTACAGCTATGCCGGGTGCAGAAACTGCTGAAAGGGCGAAAGATGAAGGTGTCGACTGCAGGTTAGAGCCTCTGATCCAATATTCCTTTCATCCCCCCCCCGGTCCATCTCTTCTCTACCTCTCTGTGCATCTATTGCTGCGTGTCCTTTGGGACACATGGGGAGAGGAGAAGAGAGAAACTGAAGGGAAATGAAGTTAAGTATTGAGACATTCTGACTGGATTGCTTTTAATCAATGGAATTCATTGGACTTTCTGCAGGAAATGTAAGTATTTCGCACACTGAGCCCACTTCATTAACTGAGCATTACTGCTAACTGTTAGTGAGCGAGTGTGCTTCTCCCCTTCATCCTGCCCTCCCCTCCTTTATTTCTCTTTTCCATTGTGGTTCCCTCTCTACATGTGGAGCGGCGGCTCTTTTTTTCCTTTTCTTTTTGCCACTCCCCGCCTGTTGTTTGTCTGGCCTTCTCTTTGCTCCGCTCACCCTGCCAATCTCCCCCAGGACCAATTAGAGCCCAGCCTCATCTTGTGGACCAGCAGATAAAGTGTGTGTGTGTGTGCGTGTGCACAAAGCCGTGAGTGTGTGTTTATTTTCCGTTTTTTTACATTTATTGTTACGTGTGTGTGTTTGCGGATGTGTTGGTGCAGGCTGGGAGCGAGCACTGAATAGCAGCTCATCTCTCTAATGCCGATTCGGGAAGTTTCAAAAGCTTCCTCTCATCCGAGTTCTCAGGCCCTCACAGCTCCGCTGGCTTCCTCTCCAGCTAATAGAGCTCGGTCCCACCAGGCAGACTTCAGAGCAGCAGCAGCGCCAGCCCGCCCGCAACCCCGCGCCGACCCATTCTCCTTCCTCCCCACCAACACCGCCTCTAATGTGGGTCAAAGAAAAGTGCTCTGCCTTGTACAGATGAGAAGCGCCGGAGCCCCTCAAACATATTAAGTAGCTCTGTGGGAGATGAGGGGTGGGGGTGCGATTGTGAGACACAAAGCCTGAATCAATGGACATCGATACAGCAGACAGTCGGCCCGTTTCCCTCGGAGGCCGCAGATTTGTGTCTGCCTGCCTGTTCCTTCAATTTGAAACAAAGATGTCTCACATTCTCCATCCTGTTTCACATTGATTCTTTCCAGTTGATGTCCCTTTATGTTCCTGACTGTGGCTCCTGATTGTGTCAGGACTTTTTGTTGGGTTTTTCTCAGGTGTCTTGAGGTCAGTCAGCGTCATTCGATAAAGCTTTAATGTACATTTAAAAAAAACTTTCTCTGGTGTCAGCTCGACTATTTGCATCATCTTGGACTTTGGGTCTTGTTACGATGTTATGCAATGAGTCTGATCATATCTAAGGGTGTTTATCTCTCCCTTTCACATGTCTGATCTTCCACAATTGGATACAAAAACCATAAAGATACTTTTTATCAATATGACATTGTGTTGTTTGATTCAGCAGTGATTTGATATTGATTCAGCGCAGGTTTTATTTTTAATAAAAAATAAGAAAAGAACGTCAGTATTTGCTGAATTTTTAAATCCACATCCTGAATGAGAAATACACAACGAGGAGTGTGTTTACCAACATATGTTACGATACTACTTCCTGTTTACCTGAATGCCAATGCAACGTAAAGATGCCAGGCTGTCCTTTCTTCGGCAACATCCAAGCATCGTTCTAGAAAGGATGTACAGTGGCCATGCAGGTGCCGGTGTAAACAGGAAGTCGATTGGTTTCTTAGTCACAGAAAATACGACGGGATATAACAGACACATTCATGGAAAAAGTTTCATTTTTCAAATTTAGTTACAACGCTGCAGGTCTTGCTTTATCTCTCTCTCTCTCTCAAATTTACTTTAAAAATGAACAGTTACAAATCAAAGTATTCTGGATCCATAAATGTGGTCAACGCACGTCTCTCACTCGCTTGGTTGTCTGTTCTCACTCGTAGCTCTGCTGGTGGCTGAAGTCTGACGTACTGAAGAGCAATTGTGCTTTTGTTCCTGTGCAGTTTCTTTGTGAACTTCACAATAGTTTCAGAAAAAATGAGGTTCTCAAAGCCTCAAACTGTGACTTCAGACTGATAACGCCGCCGGACACACCGCTCACTAATCGCTCCAATAACAGCTACTTCCTCCTCATGTAGACTTCAGTAGAATTATGAAATGCAGAATTTAACTGCACAGCAGCTGCTAGTATAGACAACAAGGTTAGCAACGCCTGTAATCCGTTATCCATGTTGTATTAACCGCTTGTAGTTGATTGGTAATCAAGGATGTTTGTTTTCTTCCGGCAGCATGAGAAATCAGGGAAGGACACGTCATGACTGATGAGACCCAGACAAGTAGTGAACGAGGGTGTCATCGTCATCAAAGGTCTATGTTTCTGCATGTCCACACTGCGAGGCAACCCGGCGTTTTCAAACTAACACAGCGTCTCTAGCGTTTTCAAACTCTCCATTTTGGGGTTTTAAACCTACGCAAAAGATATGCATTTAAAAATGGAAATGTAGAAGTGTGGATGTAGCCTTAGAGAACTTCTTAAAGTAGGTACCATGCTAAAAAATAGCTATGTGATTAGGGAATGTAGGTAGCTAGCTCACACTCACACACACACACACACACACACACAGTGTATATACAGAGAGTTACAGAGAAGGGTTTCTGACAGATAATTCAATTTTTGTCAAATGTATCTCTGACTGCTTAGCTTTTTCTCCGATATGCATCGGTTCATCTTCACACCCTACAATAGACTAATAGATTCATAGATAGTGAAAATATTCAGTTGCAGTCTGATTTGTTCCTCTATATACTCTTGAGTTCAACTGGTTTCATCATCCATATCTTAAAGCTCCTACAGGGAGTTCTGAACTGGTTATTAAACAGTCTCACTTTAAACTCTCGCCTCTATTTGACCTACATAAGTAAACAAGACCATCATTGAGAATATTGGCTATTTCGATTTAGTCATTCTTAATGCTTATCATTGAATCCAATTGGCCTCGCTATCAGACCAAACAATGAACCGGAGGGACTGGAATAGCCCACACTTACATTTTCACAGGTACCGTTTGGCAGTGAGTACGTTAGCCTGTTAAAAGAAAGCAGGTGGGGATTTTGCTTTTAGAGAATTAAATGTTTGTGTTTATGGCCGATACTCGTGCAGGATCAGCGAAGAGAAAGAAAAGAACTGTACGAATGAACCACAGTAAAAAGCTCAAAAAGAAAGTGTGGCGAAAACAAGAGTCAGCCATTCAACAGATGGAAAGAATTGCAATACTTGAATGGATTGACAAACCTATCCTGAATTGACCCTTTTCTTCCGAGACTGCTGTGACGCGGTTTTACATCAATTCATGAATTTATGATGGTGGCTAAAGCTAGCTGGCTAACGCGTTGAACAACGCTTACGTTAGCTTCATTTGCAGAGCAAAGCTTTCTATGATGATTACCAACATGCACCAGGCAATCAACAGCAGTTTGTATACAGTTGAGTGACCAAACCTATTTATGATGTCCATGAGGCGCTAGCACTCATGGGAAATGCAGTCTTCATTCCGGGAGAACTACTACTGCTTTTGACCACAGGGGCCGCCTAAATAATGAGTCTAATCTCCACTGGAATTCATCCCTGACCTACAATAAAATACCTCCAGTATTGTTCGGTCATAAACAAAGTAAAAGAAGTCTGTTGACTCAGCGATGCCAAACTCGGCCCTCATTCTGCCACAGCAGCTGCCCTCCACCTCTGTTATTCAGACACATCAGGGAGAACGGGTCCCTTTGTAGATCAATCTTTATGTCCCGCCACCCCCCACCTGGTCCGGCCCAAAAGACTTTGTAGTAGAGCAGAGGTGCTCTTTGACAAGGGAAGCTGAAAGGCCCGGACACGGAGAGGAGTGCTTGGCACTTCCTGCTCTTTGAACCTGCTGCTGCCTCAAAGCACCGTGGCTGGTCAGATGTGAGCAGTGGGTCTGAAGAGCACGGGGCCCACAAAGAGACTGCTCCTCACACAGAGCGCATCCAACCTCTGGCTCTGTCAACTTGGTCCATCAGGGGGTCTGATACAACTCTAATGCTTCGGGAAACTACAGTTTTCTTTCCATAGTGGCACTGGATTTAGTTTGAATTCTTTCTTAAAAACAAAAGTACCTGAAGTCATTGTTTTTATTTAGTTTCAAGAGACAGGAGTCAAACATTGAGAGACTTGGTTGTTGTCCATCTTATTTTCCCCAGAGTACAAACCTCACCCCCGAAACTGAAAACCACAGGACGGCCGTGTAGGTGAAGACCTTTAGTGCACACTTCCTGGTCAGACGCTGAAAAGTGGAGAAAGCAGAGGGCGATCCCAGCATGTCTGTCTGATCGCCGCACTGAAACGCATCCATTTCAGCACACTGGACACGGACCGCATTCTGATACTTGAGCAAACATGCAACACTATTACCGCCCACGCATTCATCTAATGTGATAACATATTCTGTTGCCACAGAATGATGCCATGATTTGTTTAGGTCAGACTTTAAACAACAACCTGCTACAGCCTCCTACTTCTCTAACTTACACTCTTACAGATTGCACCGCTAATGTCAGTTTGCATGCTAGCTAGCTAACTGCTCAGCTGCAGCATTTAAACTCACCTGAATACGTCACTTGTCACTCAGAACAACACAGGCATCCAATCAAAGTCCTCTCTTGGCCCTCGTACCTCTTATAAAGATCTTAAAGCATCACATTCAATTTAATGAAAGGTCTGTTTATTGCATGTTTTGGCGATCTGTCAGTTAATCGGGAAAGAGCTGAGGGTGCAAGGGATCTGTTTCAGGGGGGCATTTCCCACTCCACTTCTCTTTTATTCAAAATGTCCTGAACTGAGTGGTGATTGTAACAACACATGATGACTACTTGCTCCATGTCTTTAAAGGGTTGTATAAGGCTCAAGCAGGGTTTTATTTAAACAATATTCATTAGAAGGATCACAACCAACATTCCAATCTCCACGCAACACCTGAGCGAGTCACGGCGTGTTTCCTGACTGTTCGGTTTGAGACCCATGGCATTTTAAAAGCAATTTGACCCCCGCCTGGCCCCAGCCACTTAATCTCAGTGGGCTTGTCTGTACCTGGAAATGTTCTCTCTGAGCCCCAGAGGCACAGCTCCGGCCACTCAGGCTAGCTGCAATCACAGGCTACTGGCTGGGGCAATTACAAAAACACCCCGGACCCAGGCAGAAATTTTTATCTTATCTATCCAAATGTCAGCCTCTTGCTTATTAGCTATCATCACGCTGCTGCCAATCATGGGGAAAGAGATGAGAGCTTTCCTCAGTCTGCTTACCTCCTACTGAGTCTGTCTTGGATTCTTTCGTCCTCATTTATCTGTTCAATTCAGCATGGCTTAGTCATTATTATCTGGATTCTCTGCAGTTCTGCAGTTTGATGCTGAGGACACTTTGAGTAAAACCATTTTCACTCTGACATAGTGATGCTGGTTGAACCTGCAGCGGTGGGCCAAATTAATGAGTCGTCTTTGTTTTTGCGGTTCAGTGGCATTTGATTAATCCGAATTCAGTGTTGAATCCAAATCCTTGTCAATCCTTTAACAAAATGTGCAAGTCCCTGAAGTCAAAATTAACTAAAACTCAAAGATCTCTAATGTTGACAAACTGGCTTAAAACCTAAATTGAGCAGCATCAAGGCATAAAATGTAGATTGTGCACAATTCAGGACCTCCATTTTTTCTCTAGGGAGGAATCATAGCATGAGTACGCTAGATACAAAAAAAATCCAACTGCCAACCCTTTTCCAATGAAAAGTGCTTGCAGCACTAGCTCTATTATATTAACGAATCCAAGCAAGATCAAGTCTGAAATGGGGCCGTCTCTGAAACTAACCTGAGCTGTATCCAACCTAACGTTTTGACCCTGATCTGGATCGGTCATGTATCAGCAGAACAGGAGTTTGTATTTGGGATGGTCTGGAATTTAAATACGATTCCACTAACAAACTACACAAGAGACACCATGAGAACTGAAACTGAAACATGTCTTCATTTGGAACTCAAGGTAATGCAGTTCTGTACGGTTCTGTTATTCAGTGGTTTACACAGTGTCGTGTAAGGAGCTCCAGCTGTAGCCTCCAGTGTGTGAGAGGTGATGAGCGGGGATTAACTTGCGACAACTATGAATGGGTCGAATGAGGCTGTTCGGTGTGTTCAATGGAGCTTGTCACACACGGGTTTCCAGTGTGACAGTGGTGTTATAGGATGACTATTGTATCACAATGCCCTTTGCACTCAACTAAAGGCAGAGGGGCTTTCAGCTTTGAGGCCGTGATTGTGTTGAACCAGTGATTCTACATCCAACACTTATTGTTTAAAGGAACTATGAGTTCATTTCACACCAATGACTTGCACCAATGTATGTCTTTACTAGGAATGCTAGTGACATGTAAATATGTCACCATGAAACATCTGTAGCAACGTCCAATCATAGACTGTGTCGTGTAAGTAGTGTAAGCCACCACAACGTAAGACAATTCAGTTCATTCTATTCAACAACTGCTAATATCCCCCTTCGTCTGCCTTTGTCCGTTCCTAACACACCTACCGGCTTCTAAACAGGAAGTAGTGGTAAAGTAGTAAAGCCCGCCTCTTGCTCGATTTGATTGGCTGCCTGGGCCAAGTGTGACTTTGACAAGCGATGAGACTCCGCGCCTGGCGCTGAAAAGTTTAGTGTATTTCAACTTTTATGCACGTCTAAATCCACTTGAAAAACACAACGTGTGGTGCAGGGGAAGAGCACACGGCATGTTTTTTTGCAGGTATTGTCGGGACCTCAGTTTGTGGGGTGGCACCCTGTATTGCAGCCTCTGCCATCAGTGTATGAATGTTGACATGAATTGTACGTGTAGGGATTTGAGTGGTTAGAAAACACGATAAATACAATTCCATTTCCCAATAACCTCCTCTTTCCTGAGTAGTGGCTGGGTTCATCAGTCAGTCATGAACATCCTGATCGACTGGATTGGCCAGCAGCACACTGAAACTAGCTAGCTTGCCAGCTAGCACAGATGCAAATGACTAGAGCTAGTGATGTAGCGCGATATGAATCAACGAAGCGGGCTAACACCAGCTAACTCAATGATTCAATGGATCAAACTTGTGGGATAAGTGATGCCAAAACCACGACTCATCTGGTACCACAGTCCCCGCTGGCGTTTCACCGGTCCACCGTGGACAGACCCAGATCCTCCAGCAGAGACCGGTCCACCGTGGACAGACCCTCTCTTCTCCTCTCTGGGAGCAAACACCGACACCATGCTGCTGGACACCCAAGACGTATTGGTGGACAGGAAGGTCAGGGAGGCACGGGAGAACCAGGACTGAGCGGGGCAGGCTGTCAGCCGCCAGCTGCAGTACACTGCCACTTTCGTCCACAGGGGCCGCCAAAGTCAACACAAAATGAAAGTTCCTTGAAGCAGCTTTGGACATAAAAAAATGTCAACACGTCCAACAATCCTTCCCAAACTTTTGAAATGCTTTGACTTACACTGTGTCTACACAGGTTTAGCATGAGAAGCAAGTTAGCAGAGCAACAACAGCTTCAGAGCTCCGTCTGTGTCTACTCATGATGCAGGCACCACAGTGAGTGAAGCTCAACCTCGGCATGTTGTGCATGGCCACACTTGAAGGCAGGGAGACGAGCCTGCTGTCACAGAGAGGGATGGGGATAACAGTCTCTCCTCATAGGCACTCATGGTGTTGCATTTGGTTGTTCACATGGACGTAGTTGTGTGAAGAATTACTAGAAAAGAGATGGAGACCTGATCAATCACTGACAGTTGCCAAAATAGGATTTAATAGCCAGCTGTACGGAGGTGACCTGACAGCCAATTCCATTTTGGATCCAGTTCCAGGATTCCTTATCAAATGTTTCATTTACAACCTCTCCTAGATTGTCTCTTTCGCCTCTTTCTGTCACGATAGGCATCTGCAAAAAAAACTGGTTATTGTTACAAATGTGCTAACTCTGCGACACAGTCGTTAACAAGACTGACACGGCAGACTGTATGTATACACTTTCACTTCAAAGTCAACCAAAATGTGCAGAGGGGTACTCACAATAATGTCCCTGTTTAGATATTTATCTAAACCTACATGTTACATTCATGTCTTCACATCTCTCTCTATGCTTTACCTTAAACCTCTTTCAGACAATAACTCTGTACATTAAAACGTCTTGTGTTTAATACTGTGAACCTTTCTACAGAAAAAACTACTTCAAAACTCTTTCATTTTCATTGACATATATTGTACCTTTTTAATGTACCTTCTTCATATTTTCATTGTAATTCTCTCCATTACATCTTTCATTTGAATTCAGATTGCATTTTTTCATATTTTGGACTATTTTATATTTTTTTCCAAATTTTTCTAATTACTTGTAGTTTAATTTTCTCTTACTATGGTTATGTTTTGCACTAATGAACCAAATCAAATTCCTTGTACCTGGAAACCTACTTGGCATGAAGCTGGATGCTGACTGTAGCGTCCGTGTTAAAGTAATTAATGTTATTTCTGTTGCCTTGAGACGGACAGCGCTGGGCATCCGTGTTACTGGGACCAGTCTGTCCTGTTCACTCCGCAGGTGTGTGTGTGTGTGTTACGGCGGCTTGAGCTGCCTTGTTTATTTATCGTTAAACACACTGCAGTTGACAGCAACAAAATTAAACTCACCAAAAACCATCTTGTTTAGTTACTGCATTGTTCCAACAAAACGAATTTAAAATAAAGCCTTCATTCACGAAGTTAGAAGTTCCCCACCGTCGCTCTCTGACAGCCGAGCAGCAGCTGGACGGCTGTCGTTCTTTCGAGGCAGACTATTAAATTTGTTCAATAAAATTGGCAATTTATCTTAATATTTGCTGGATGGTTGTATAGAATTAATATACAGCTGCAGCACAGCTCAGCGGTAGAGAGCATCTCTGTGGTTTCACTTTGATACTGAGTGAAATGAAAACAATACACATTTTTTTAACAAAGATGGTTCATCTTACAAACCACCTAAAATGGTTTGATGAGCAGATTCAAAACTGATTCTGATTTGACGTAATGCTATCGAGCCCCATCACCTACAGTCGGGTGCTTTGGTACCTTCTAATGGCCATAAAGGGACTCTCTGTGCCTGTTATATGTGAGATCTGTGCCCGTTGTCTCAGATGATGACTGTCTCTGTTTCCTATCACAGGGAGGTGGTACATCCGCGAGGGCTGGCTCAAGGTGGTTCCTCCTAAAGGGGCGGAGGCTACGCCCAAGATGTTCTTCCTGTTCTCTGACATGCTGCTGCAGGCCAAGCACTGCAGCCCGCTGCAATTCACCAACAGAGACAAGTTTGCCGGCCAGCACGCCTTCCCCCTGCAGGACTGCACCGTGGAGAAGGTGTTCGGCCACACCAGGAGCCAGGGAGGCCTGCTCAGCGTGAGTGTCAGACTACGTGACAAAGTAGCGGGTCGGGGGGTTTCAGGAATATTGTTTCAGATGGAGTTCAGCTCAGTCAGAGGGGAGAACAGCAAGGAGCAAACTGACTTACTTACAAGAAAAGCAGGAGCAAAGCTTTCATTCTATATCCATCATATATCTTCCAGAATGAGGACAGGATAGGTTTACATTCAAATCTATCTCAATACAAGAGGTAGAGGGCTTGTTTTGTGCAAAGATGTATTCGAATACTGAATTTAAGAATGTAACAGAATGAGGACCGTGTGTTTTGTCCAGCCTCTCTTTCTGTTTCAGTCACCAATAACTCCTTCAATGTGCGTGTGCTATGTACATATTGCATTGAAATAGACTTGGAAAATCAATGCAGCGTATACTTCAGAATATTATTTAGTTTTTGTCCCACCAGGGCAGGATACGAGTCTTTGACTGCGTCCAGGATTCCAGACTGTCTTGATATTTATTACGCTCAAACAGAATGTGAGACTTCTTTTGTATGTTGGAAACCTAAATATGAAACAAATAGTATTGTCTTTTTTTTTTTGAATTAGTTCAGACTTTATGATTCTCACTCATCATCATCATCACACAAGGTTGGCACGGGTTACCATGGTTACGTATCTCTTTCAGGAAGTGGCGGGGTTATTACAGTTCAGCGCATCCCAAAAGATTCATACGACCGCTTAGTCACACTACAGTATGTGGAGTGATGCATCTTGGGTATGTAGTGCACAGTATGTGATTTGTGTCTCCAATATTAAACATAACTCAATGAAAAGAGTCTGTATTGAGACCTCTACCACGAGGAGATGTTAGTGCTTTATCATAGCAGGTTGATCAAGCCATGTCTGTTCTGCACATATCACACACTATGATGCATCATACATTATGATGCATCATAGTGGATGATGCATCATCCACTATGATGCATCATCAACTATGATGCATCATAACGTATGATGCATCATACACTATGATGCATCATAACGTATGATGCATCATACGTTATGATGCATCATAACGTTATGATGCATCATAGTGTATGATGCATCATCCACTATGATGCATCATACGTTATGATGCATCATAACGTTATGATGCATCATAACGTTATGATGCATCATAACGTATGATGCATCATAACGTATGATGCATCATAACGTATGATGCATCATACAGACACGGGATTATTCATCTTTCATGTGTAAGTGTTAAGAAGCTTTGGGACGAGTTGACGATGCTGCGAGTGTTTGTTGGGCAGCAGGTGGGGAGACATCTGTTCATTGATTTGAATGCACACATGAGTGAGTCCTTAGCAGAGGCTTTATTTCCTCTTCCGATGCATGTTGCCCGGATTTGTCTTATTTATGTCCGTGCTGCTTGCTGTTGTATAATGTGCCACACAGAGGTTCCCTGAATTAAAATGTCATTTAGTGGTGATTGTCAGAGAGGAGTCGTGCTCCCTCTGCTCTCCTCCTCCCTGCTCCCTTCACATTCTTGTCGAAGTCGCCCAGAAGTTGAACTTGTAACGCGTCTCTGCTCTCGGTCTGATCCGTCTCCCAGGTCTCGGTACAGCTGCCGGCTGACAAATTGTGTCTAAATGATGTAGCTGCTGTCATGAAACATTCAGAGGAGTGAGTTGCGCGTCATTGAGTGAGTAACGGAAGCGTTTATGCAGCGAGTGTTTAGTGCCACTGCAGCATGGTATCAATATTCATTTGGGCAGAAGGAGCTCTTTATGTTGTGCTGCTAATGTGCTTCCCTGTGATGCACGGTGGCGGTGCGGAGGTTTGATTCCTCACACTGCTGCCTGGCTACAGCGTCATGACATTAGAGCACCAGCACTGAGACGCTGAGTGACCTAATGAAACCATTCTAATTCAACAGCTGATCTATTATTATTATTATTTATAACTTTAACACATCAAAGTGAGAAGTGCAGCACATTTAAGAAGCTGGAACATGTTTCAGCTGTTGGTCAAATGAAGACTCACTCTAAACAGGGCTGCACTTCATGATTATTTATATTCAGAATTAACCTGCTGTCTTTTTATCAAATAATCCAACAATCCTTTGGTCGATTAAATGTCCAAAAACATGCCCAGTTCTTACAAACTATGATGACATCGACACAGATATTCAATATAAAACAGAGACTCCTCTCACAGGATGAAAGCAGAGAATAATTAACAAATGATCAGAATTGTTGCCAATTAACTTTCTGTCTATCAATCAAATAATTGAGTAACTGCTTGTTGCAGCTCTAATTTAAAAACAAAGTAAGTTTTGATACTAAATGATTAAAAACAGTAATAAGTAGATGGAACGGATAATGAAAAAATCTATTGTTGCAGCCGTGAAATTGTGTTTTGGAAAATAATAAAAGGTTCAATTCATCTCAAATCTCCTTCTATATTTCACTGAACACTGACTCGGTCTCACAACTGTATATAAATATACTTTTCTCAAATGAATTTCACAAAATAAGGCAAAGTTCCATCATTGTAAATGCTGTCTAAACATAAGCAGCCATACTTGAGATTAGGCTGCAACTAACACTTGTTTTAATAAATTAATAGATTGATCCATCTATTATTTTTGCTATTAATAATGAATCCTTCAGCTGTAAAATCTTGCATTCAATTTTTCCAGAGCTCAAGATGACATCGTTACATTTATGTTTTTCTTGTTGGACCAACTTTGTATGTTTCGTTTCATATTTGTTTGTGATATTCACTTCATGACATGAATGTGAGTTTGGCTGAAGAGTTCTTCTGATTTCCTGTTTATTGACTAATAATGAAACAGTTTAACCTCAGTTTTTGAGACTTGACAGCATTCAGCATGCACACACACACACACACACACACACACACACGCTGGTCAGCACCATGAAATATATTGTAATTTGATTTATAATATTACAGCTCTGATAACTGGTTGGTGTCAATGTAGCTGCTTTACCTAACTAATATTCAGCCAATAGGCTCGTCTGAGACTCTAGAGGACTAAACAAAGGACTGAGGACCTGGTGACGTGTCGTCATGACCAGGTCTGTGTGACTCCATCTGTTGAAGGCAGTGTGAATTAAAGGCATCCTTCAAGGGACTAATGAAAAGGCTACAGACGGGGAGATTGTTCCAAGCTCTGTGTGTGTGTGTGTGTGTGTGTGTGTGTGTGTGTGTGTGTGTGTGTGTGTGTGTGTGTGTGTGTGTGTGCGTGTGATGGCTGCCTGCTGTAACAGAATCTCTCAGTTGCTGGATCAGATTAGGCTGCAGATCCATCTCTTCCGGCCCTCCAGTAAATACATCTTCCTCAAGCCTGTCGCTGAGCCCGCCACGCGTTATCTAACGGCAGAAATGGCATTTCATTAGCCTCTTATCCCGCTGAGGCTCAAATGCATACTCAATAGCATTACACGTAATTTCTCATAAGGACACATTATTGATCCCGGGCCCCTACCTGAGCTCAAGGAAAAGGGCTGTCAGCACTCCAGGGCCCTCCTCGTCCAGGGCCATGAAGAATTAAAGGCAAATTAAATTTGACAGCTGTAAATGCCATGGCAATCTATATGCAAAGTTTGAAGGGGGGTGGGGGGGATACCTTTTATTAAAATTTCCCGTGTTTTTTTCTTTTTCTTCTTCTTGGTCACACATGTTAGTCGAGAGCAAGCTCTTAGTTGTGGCTCAGCGCACATTTTTCATCTTCTGTCTTCTCTCCCTCCATCTGTCGACCTTCCTTATTTCCTCCCTCCCTCCGTCTGCAGTCTTCCTCCCGCTAATATCCCCCTTGCCGCTTGAATATTTTCTCCCATCCCTGACAGATTCCCTTTGATGTATAAATAATCAAGCAAAATTATGTGCGGCGATGATGCTCCGCCGTCTCTTATTATACGAAGTAATTTCTACCTAAGAGGGTCAGATTTCCTGACAAATCCCTAATTACCGCGTTGCAATAGAAGTGGAATCTATTTGTGCATAAATCACCCGCCGTCCCCCAAGTGGCGAGTGCCTACTATCGTGCGGCACTCAGTTCGGCCCCACCCGCTGAACTCTGTAATTCGATAATACTTCTGATGGTACGTGTGACATCTTAATCTATTGAAAGTATAATTAGTAGAAACATCATTGTGTTTGATGAGCTGTACTCTCCTCTGTACCGGTGTTAAGTTC